>NC_138968.1:13002500-13415000 GCF_055761805.1 Camellia sinensis
CGCCTTTTCCATTAAAAAGCCAAAAGCAGCTGACTTGGATCTCCCCCAAAGGGAAGGAACCCCCAAATATTTCGAATCCTTGCTAGTCAATGAAACGCCCATGGATGTGCAGATGTCGTTTTGGACTGACATAAGGGTGTTAGCAGAGAAAGTGATACTGGATTTGTCAAAACTAACAAGCTGACCCGTGGCACTACAATACTCATCAAGAATAGCCTTCAGGGCAAGACTTTGAGAATCATTGGCAGAAAAAAAAATAAGGACATCATCAGCAAAGAAGAGGTGAGAGAGAATGGGACAACCCCTTCTAAGTCTGATACCATCCAAGTGATTCGCATAGATGCTTCGCGAGATCATAAGAGATAAGACATCCGCCACCAAAACAAACAAATAAGGAGAAAGAGGGTCACCTTGCCGTAACCCTCGCTCCGGAATAAAGGAGGCCCGTCGCTCCCCGTTGACGAAGATAGAAAAAGACACTGTACACACTGATTCCATAATCCATTGGACCCAAATCGGACAAAATCCCATCTTAAGCAAGAGAGCCTTCAGAAAATCCCATTGTATCCGGTCATACGCTTTGTTGAAATCCAGTTTAAAAGCCATTTCATGCACTGCCCCTTTTTTCTTTAACTTTAGGTGATGAAAAGCTTCATGAGCAACCAAGATGTTGTCTTGTATAACCTGTCCCGGGACAAAAGCAGATTGATGTGGAGAGATGACTTGTTGTAACACAACCTTGAGCCGATTCGCCAAGATCTTGGTAATGATTTTTAGGACGAAGTTACACAAGCTGATGGGTCGGTATTTAGAGAGCTTTTCTGGATTTGGAACCTTTGGAATAAGCACAAGATTTGTCTGGTTCAGTTCTTTTAAGAGAAACCCGTTCACAAAAAAAGATTGGACCGCATTGCAGACATCCTCCTCCACCACCTCCCAGTACCTTTGAAAAAAGATGCCAGAATACCCATCAGGCCCTGGAGCTTTCAAGGCTCCCAGATGGAAAGCTGTAGATTTAATCTCAGTTCGGGTCACAGGACGGGTGAGAGAGGTATTCATGTCCGCTGTAATAACACAATGCACCACCGACAGAACTGAGTCAAAGTTTCGGGGAGGTAAGCTCAAGAAGAGGCTAAAGAAATAGTCATACAGATGAGAGTTAATTTCAGATTCAGACGTAAGCCACCGGCCATCTTCCCGAAGCAATTTTATCATCTGATTTTGTTGGCGACGTTGAATAATTGACGCATGGAAAAATGCCGAGTTTTGGTCCCCATATTGAAGCCACCGAACCCTCGATCTTTGATGTAGAAACATCTCTTCATGAAGCATCACATCGGCAATAGCTTGTTTTACTTGACGCTGGGCCTGCACATTATCCTCCGACCATTCTTGGGATTGGATATGTAAAAGAGTATTCTTTAGGCCCTCAAGCTTAATACGATTATCCCCAAATTCCCTCCGACTCCAAGATTTTAGAGCTAGTCTGCACCCTTTCAGCTTTTGAACCAACCTGAACATCGGTGAGCCTGAACCAAACTCCTCCCATTTGGTAGAAATTACATCGAAGCAGCTTGGAGAAGTAGTCCACATAGATTCGAACTTAAATAACCGGGCAACTTTTTTTAGAGGACGGCATAAATTGAGAATGAGAGGGCAGTGATCCGAACCGAGGATGACCTCATGGAAAACCTGGGCACAAGGAAAACGCTCTCTCCACTTGACCGTGGCAACGGCTCGGTCCAGTCTCTCCCTCACATTGTGTTGGCCTGCTTGATTGTTTGACCATGTGAATCCAGACCCTTTAAATCCTAGGTCCATTAGAGCGCAGTCCTGGAGCACTTGCTGAAATCCCAAAATCCGTTGAATGTTCGGACTTGACCCTCCCACTTTTTCCCAATAGGCTCTGACCTCATTAAAATCCCCGATACAAAGCCATGGAAGATGGTTAACCTTGGCTATATTCCTAATCAAGTCCCAGAACTCACGGCGGATATGTTCCCTAGGAGGAGCATAAAGGAAAGTTGCCAACCAGGTATGGCCATTGGCAGAAATAAGACACTTCAGTAAGTTACTATTTTTTGATCTGACATCCACATCCACCTCTTGAGTCCACCATAACGCTAATCCACCCGCAAGTCCATTTGGTTCAACATAGCAACTGTTGTGAAAACGAAGACTACGACGAATTCGTTCCAACCGGGAACATTTATTCTTTGTTTCCATCAAGAACACCAAGCTTGGACGATGGGTCGTACACAACCCTCTAAGGATCTGGATTGTCAGAGGTCGCCCAAGCCCCTGACAATTCCAGCTGATAATCAGCATGGGGCGTGTGGCTGATATGGGCCAGCCACCAAAGCCCTTTTAGAATTTGCCCGGGATGGCGGTTCTGGATATGTGCTGGGGACCTGTGAGCATGTCTCGAAATCATCCAGAACCGGAGTTGGTATAGGTTTGTTCAAAGAAGATTGGAGGGTGAGAAGTGAGTCCAGGTGTTTATCATTATTCACTGTGACCTCAACCAAAGCAAGAGAGGGGGAAACAGGTAATGCATGCTGTTGAGGCCGCGCCCCCCGTTTGGTCGTTGTTTTCCTGGGTGCCTTCCTGGGTGGAATTTGACTGCCTGGGTTTAGACAGAGAGAGTGTGAAGCCACTCTAAATTCAGGTGTGGGTTTAAGTAGCTTTGGGTTGGGTAGCTGGAGATGGTCCAGGTCTTGGGCTTTCCTTTTCAAGGATAATGTATTGAAGGCTTTGGACAAGACCAAATCAGGAATAATAGGGCCCAAAGGGAGAGAGGTGGAAACAGGTTGTGGGCTAGGAGGTGGGCTTTGGTCTGAGTCAGGGGAGGGTGGGATGGATAGAAGAGAATGTGGGCTTTTTGGAGAAGATGGGCTTTCTGAAGGTTCAGTAACAAAGTAGGCTGGCCCAGCATGAAGTGGAGGTTGTATAGGATGTAAGGGCAGATTAGTAAAGACCCCAGGTGAGAGCAGGTCCTGACGCCAGCAAGAGCTATGGCGGTGGGATTTGTGGATAGCAAGATGATTGGCCACAGACGTATAGGTGCTTGGTGGAAGGGGAATATGGACTGGGGGTTGGACACGTGGAATGTCAGGGTCATGGAGTAGTGGGTTGAATTCAGCCGTAGCAACAGAGCACAGAGGTTGCCCCCTCACCTCGTCCACTGACGTACAGTTTGGAATGACTGCCATAGGCATACTCGCCCTGATTTCACGCGCCGATGGGTTGTTCATAGAGCTTACCGTCGGTGTGGCATTGCGAGAACCCGACGAAGAAAGTCTAGCTTCCATGGTATCAGTTTGCTTCTGGTGAAACTCTACTGATAACCCCAAGTTTGGAGCTGCCCCTGTCCTCAGCTCAGAATCATAACCAGATTGGCTCCCTATACTACGGTCGACAAATTTGCAAGAGTGTTGATCATGCCCAATCCTTCCACAATTGTAACAAAAATTGGATAATCGTTCAAATTTAAAATTTACCCACTTCTCCACTAACTCTTGGGTTGTAGGATCTTTTCTCTTCAGCATGAAGCCTCTGGGGAGGGGTTTAGAGACATTGATCTCGACCCGAATACGAAGAAAATTTCGGTATAACAGTAGGCCATCATGGGGAGCTTCAACTCCAATCAAGGTTCCAATCGATTCAGCGATAATCTGACCATTGCGGCAGGTCATTTTTTCCAAGGGAAGGCCATGCACTTGGACCCAAAAAGGGCTTGTGGAAAAGTCCATCTCTGAGGCCGCTTACCCCATTACCAATGGTTTCAACACCAACAAATTCCCCATGACAGACCAAGGGGTTGCCCTCAGGACTGTATCTCTGTCTTCTTCGTTTCCAAAACGAAACAGATAAACATTCTCAGACCAGGAGGAAATTGAGACATCGGCTCTGGTTTTCCAAGCACTGTGGATTATTTTAGAGACCGCATTCTTGTTTAGAATCTTTGGGGCTAGTATTTTCCCTACCAAACACAAATTTGAATTGTCACACCTTTCATCTGAGCCCTCATCCAGCTCAATAGAAACAGATTCCAATGCCGCCATGGTTACTACGCTTGAAATAGAAGAGCAACGCAACCCAGAAGTTCAGACTCAGAACAAAGAGCAAAACAGGGGCAGATCTGCAGAAGAGGTGCAGACCCAAATAAAGAAGACCAAATGGAGAAAACCACTAGCTAGGGATAAACCCAAATCAACCCTGAAACCCTAGGGGGAAAACTCTCATGTAGAGAGAGAAACTCTCATGTAGAGAGAGAGAGAAACTGCTTAATTCCTTGTTTTTTGAGAATCAATTTTGAAAGATAGTTTTTTGAAAAGAGTTCCGTATGATTTAAAAAATAAAAAATACAATATTCAAATCAAATCATAAAACGCTATTATCAAACGTAAGCATACAGGATAATTTCTATCATATGATTGTAAGCATAACATGATCATGGTGAATTTGGATCATCGGCCGCCCTACCCGGCAGCCCCCCAAAACGACGTCGTTTTGGGGTTTTTTTTTTTTCTTTCTTCTTCTTCGTTCTTGATCCAAAACCAGAGGGGAAAACCAGAAGGGAGGGGAGGGGAGGGGAGGGGAGGGGAGAAGAGGGAGGAGGGAGGGGGAGGTCCGATCGTCGCCGTCGTAGCTCGTCGCCTCACGCCGGCCGTCGCAGCATAGCTCGTCGCCTCACCCCGGCCGTCGCAGCACCGCAGCACCGCCGTCTCCTCCGCCTCCGCCTCCTCCTCCTCCTCCTCCTCCTCCCCCACTGGTTATGGCCCCCTCCAGTCCGGCCCACCGGCGGCTCTTCTTCCCCTCCCCCTCTCTCTCCTTCCCCTCCCCTCCCCTCCCCTCCCCTCTGGTTCTGTCGAGCTCGACGAGGAAGAAGAAAAAAAATCAAAACACCCCCAAAACGACGTCGTTTTGGGGGGCTGCCGAAACGGCTGCCGAAAACGGCAGCCGAGGATCCTTGCTCGATCATGGTAAGTAGGTGGTCCCACATTGTGTGAGAATAGTGAGTGCTTCAACTTTTTCAAACAGCAGCCCATTTTCGGGTAAGAGATGATAATCAGCGCCGCGAATGGTGTGAGTGTGAGAGTGGTCCCACTGAAGCCCAGAATGATTGTTCATTCTTCACGTGACAACAGAAAAAAAAAAATATTAGAGAAAATTATTATAAATTTATTTAAAAAATTATAATTATTGATATTTATAAAATTTATCATTTATTTATAATTATTTTCTTAAAATTACATTAAACTGAAATTTTCCTAATATATTCAGCCAGCAATTTCTATACTCAAAATTTCTTTGGTACTTTATTTAATACAATCATAATTTAGATTTGAAAATTTAACGACTTTTAAAATATAGGGAGAATTATACACAGGTGGAAAAATGAGAAAAAAATTACCCATAAAAAATTTCACAATGTAATACTTTGTGCCTATGACGTGTGAGGGCTTAAGTTTATACCATATAATTTTTTTAGTAATAGGTTGGTAAACTGACCTACCAACCCTGAACCGAACCGAGGTGGTCAGGATGGGTTTGCTTCTCAAGTTGGTTGGTAATTCAGCTCGTTTGTGTACCCCTAGTTACTTTCATTTACAATACTAGAGTCATAGTGTTTCATCTTGTTGAGGTGTGTATCTACTCCAAAACTTTCTTGTTTAGCACCACTAATCTAACTGTTGATGAGACGGGGAAATCTATTTCCTGCAAATTTGTTTCTTTGTCTAATATAAGTATTTTACAATTGATGAATTTCTGAGGCCTCGTTTGGCAACTGTCATTTTTAGTCAAAAAGTCAAAAAGTTACTAAAAAAATCAAAAAGCCAACAACCCATACCAAAAAGTCAAAGATTCCCTTTTCTCTCTACTTTTTGCACTTCTTTTCGTAAAAAGTCAAAAAGTCATCCCAAACATACTAGTTTTTTTTACATCACATTTTAGCCAAAGAGCAAAAAAGTTACTAAAAAAGCCTGTTCCCAAACGAGGTCTGAATCTCAAATTACTATATCAGGTGTATGATGTCACTCCATTCATGGATGATCATCCCGGAGGCGATGAAGTTTTGCTATCTGCAACTGGTACAACACATCTCTTGTATTCTGGATCGATGAGCGTCAATCATGACACTCTTAAGACGAGGTTGTTGAATTTTGCAGGAAAAGACGCAACGAACGATTTTGAAGACGTTGGCCACAGCGATTCTGCTAGAGAAATGATGGAAAAGTATTACATTGGCCAAATAAATATATGATGTAAACACTAACATGTTATTTTATTTGATAGTAACATGTTATCCTAATAAATAAGAATCAAATGGAGGTGTTTTGGCTAAATTTTTCTATTCCACTTGCATGTAGTTCCCCTTAACATGGGTTTATTTTGAAAGTGAGTTAGCTTTTTGACCTGGGACTAAAAAGTCTCGTTTGGGAAGAATTTTTTAACTTTTTTGACTTTTTTGTGAGAGAAATAATATAATGATTATGGATTAGATGTAATGCTTTGTTAAAAAGTCTATTTTATCTTTTAGTAGTCAAAATAGCTCCAAACTCAACCCAACCGGATGTATTCAATTTTGGTTTGTTACATTTTAAGTTAATTTCAAACACGTTTTAATCAATTCAATCACAAACTCAGTTTAAATGATTTTATTTTTACGGTGCACATAATCTAATTAAAACTAGTACTTAAATTAATCAAAATTTAATGAGTTTTAAAATATATTTAACTTTGACATATTTACATAAAGAGTTAATCTCAAACGGACCGACAGGAGTCGAGGTGGGGTAATTTGGTTCATTCTACCGCCCTAATTCAGAGACTTGCTAAGCCTAGCGTGGGCTTGTCTGGAATGCAGTGGGCTACAAAACTGACTTGGGTTTGCAATGCTTTCATTCAGATCGGACTCTTCTGGCCCAGTTGTTTTGTAAACCCTCGGACTTACTGGGCCATGATCAGAGAAAGTGGGCTAAAATGAAAGCCCTAGCTAGGCATGTGAGACAGATTTTGAATGGGGTAAATTTGGTATATACAGTGCTTCCTTATTAGGTTGTAGAATTTGAGGCTCATTGTTCGCGAAGAAGCCGACCAACTCTTTGAAATTTTGAGGAGATGTGTGCTATGTTTTATTTGCCAATAATCTAGGATGTTTTTGGTCTGTTTTTTAAATTACATTTGAAATTTTCTGTCAATTTTTTCTTTTGCTAAATCCTAAACAACACAGAATTTAGCATTATTTTTGAAACACTACTACACAATTCAAGAGAATTTTTATTCAAACCTAAAAAATGATTAGAAAAAAGAAAAAAAGAAAAGAAAAGAAAAGAAAGGTAAATAAATAATATTCTTTGTCTAGAGAATATAGAAAACAAGACAACTACAATTACAAACTGAAAACAGTATACAAACAAGATTCTCATTTAGAATGACATGACAATGACATATATATATATATATATATATATTATTCAGAAGACATGTACAGTCACAAATGCAAAAAGGTATACAAATAAGGTTCTCATCTATAATGACAGGACATGTGTAGTTTACATATATGATTTTGGGTCAATAACTAAACACAAAAGACAGACCCAATGGATTTCTATTGCATACAAAAATTGCTGAGAAATTTCACTATGCAAATTTGCTCAGCAAGAAAAACCTATACCTCAGAATCCTCTAAGGCCTCATTTTTACTACTTTCTCAGATGTATAATCCCATCACAAGCCAATGTACCCTCAAGATCGCCAATGAACCGAGCTATCCGGATTTCAAGACCCCTTTGGACTTCCCGAAAGAAGGTTCTAACATTATCAGCAAATCTCTTCATGTCAAAGTCGGCAGGCCCATCTATATTCTCCATAGCTTCAACAAATCCCGAGGCAACCTTGGATTGTATTTCCGTCAACTTCTGTCCCGTTGCAACTATGTATCTCTGAAGCTGGAATGTTTCCTCGAGGAACTGCTCTAGTGTTCGAATTTCCTCTTTTGTTTTGGCAATACTAGAACCTCCACACGTCACATCCAAATCCTTTTCATGCTGAAAATAATCGAGAAAAAATTATTAAAGCAAGTACATGCTTCGGTTGCAGAATGTTAAAGAGTAAAGGGTTAGTGCCTATTGAACTTAGAAGCAATGGCATGTTAATTTGTTTAGAGATGAGTTATGTAAGGGATGTAGAACATAAAATGGTTAGAATCACGAACAATGCTCGCACTTTGTCTAGGCTACAACAAAGTCACCAAAACTTAAATATGTAAACAAACTGCATATATCTATAATTTTGAAATTTGCATTAAAAGTTAAAAATTGAGGACTTACCATCCGCTTGCAAAGTTCATCAATCTTCCCTTGGAGGGACTCGTATCGACTAACTTGTTTATTCAACAATGACATTAGTATGTGCAATCCCTTTATTCCAGCCTGCACATTATCATCACCACCTTCCCTATCTTCACACCTTTCATGTTTTCCTATCAACTGCTCGATCATGAGAAGGAGTTGTTTGAGCCTCTTGATCTTGTAAGAAACTCCGAGAGCGTGAAGGTCCATCTTCCAGGGTGAAACAATGCTCTTACTCGAGCATTGGCTGGATGATGCTGAATTTTCAACAATGTCAACCTCTTCTGGGCTAGCATGAAACTCTCGAATGGAACTTGGGTCCAAAGCGACATCTTTTTCTTCCTCAAATTCCTTTTCTGGAGATTGGACCGTCAAAATTATATCTTTGGACTGCCTTGTGCTTGAGGATTCCTCTTCTTTTTGATGCTCCACTTCTTGTGAAATGTCCATTGAATTTGTTTCTTGTTCTTTGTCCCCTGGTTTCCTCTTTATGATATTGACTTTGGACCAAACAGTTTCATAGCCCATTGCCTGATTCTGTGAAAATGAATTTAAGTCTGTCTTTTGGCAACTTAGGGGCTCTAACTTCTGCTTCAATAAATTTACCTCAGTTTCCCGATCCAATAACAAAGCTTCCAGTTTCACATTCTCTTGCCTGAGTTGTGATAGATCATGGTTAAGCCCTTCAATGTGGGACTGTAGCTGCTTTGATTCCAGTTCCAAGCTTAGTAAATGCCAACGAAAAGCTTTTAATTTCTCATCCTTAAGTCTCAGTTGTTCTGCAAAGGCGTTTATTTCTAGGTGATGCCTTTGCTCAACTAAATTAGCATATTTTTCAGCTTCAGATCGAACCCAACCCTCCAACTGCTTAACATCATCTGCAAACACTTCACAAGCAAATTTATTATTATCACCTAGTAATTATAATAATAAAACAGAATCAAACAACTGATTGTTCATTTTATTATCACTTAATGACGGTATAAATATTTTTCTTTTATTTTTTAAAAATGGCATCTTTAATGTTTAGCTTTCGGATAGCGTAGTACTCGAGGACTTCAAGTAGGCGACCCAAAATCGATTAAAAACTCACTCTTTTTTATTTAGTTTTTAGAATCTGTTTTCACCAAGGTAGTTTTTAGTAGCTTTTTTGATTGCCTCTACATCAAGTGAATTTGGTTAATTTTTTTAGCATGTTGTATCCACGATAATCTCATTTATTTTGATGGGGAGAAGTTCTACCTTCATATAAGCTAGGATCCGACTTGTATCATAGATATTAATATGAACTGAACCATTTGTTGGAGATAAGATTATATTATTAAAGGTATCATAATATATATTCTAATATCTTCCATATATTCTGATATGTTTAATTATATAATCTTATCTTCAATACCATTATGGCAAGGAAAAGTTTGATTTAGAGGGAGAAGAACAGGAAAAAATTGAAACAGAAATATCCTTTGATTCATCGATCCTCAAAAAAAAAACAAAAAAGTAAAGTTCATTTGTTGAGTGACAAATGGGAAATTCAAAAGTTCCAGTCCCCACTGCGGAATAGTGCACCTAAACGCCGTCATTGACATTATTTTTTACCAGAAGACCAAGAGCTAACTATTGAAAAACTAGTTTGGTGAAAACTGATTCTGAAAATGAAAACCATTTAAAATCTAGAAATCAGAAGGGGCATAATGAAGATGTGAACTTACCGAGTTCCTCATTTCCTTCGGGTGAGTACTGCTCATAAAGTGGAGAAATAATAACTTCCATCTCTTTTTGATGCTCCTCTGGAAGAAAATCAGTTGTCTTTGTTCTACTCCATCCACTCTGTGATGGCACCATTGCATTAGAACGCGCCCCTCTCCCATCTAATAAAGCCTCCGATTTTGAACTGGAATGCTTAAACATCATACTTTTCAACGAATGCCTATCGCGTCTAGACTCAGAAACTGCTTTCCACCTTTCTGTTTCAACCTCAGCTTGCTTTCTCTTTGCCTTCAATAATTTCACTTCCTTCAAAAGCATTTGCTTCTGTTCTGAGTCCAATTTTGATTTCCTCAGCATAGCTGACAAGATCTTGTCTTTTTGTTCCAAATCCTTTTGTGTTTTAATCAGATCCATTGATAGTTTCCTAGCCATTAAAACAGATTCATCCTTTTGCTCTAAAACCGATTCAAGCTCTTGCTTTGCAGCCTCGATTTGCTTGAGGGCTCGACCCATCTCAGCCTCAAGCTGTCTATGGTTAGAAACAAGCTCAATGAAAGCGGTTTTGTGTTTCCAAATCACCAAGGAATGCTCTTGGGCTTGGCATTTCGCATTCTCTCTCAATTCCTCCACACCTTTTACAGACTCATTTAGTTTTTCTTCTAGCTCACTTCTCTTCTTCTCTTCTAACTCCATTAGATTTTTTTTGGACCGCAACAAACACGCCTTCTCTTCTAACTTATCATTCAATTCAGAAATAGATTTGTCCCTTTTAGTCTGCATGACTCTTAATTCATTTAAAAGTGCTCCAATTTGGCGTTGAAGCTTCTTTCTTTCAGATAACCAACTCTGCTCTCGGGAAGCAAATATGCCCACGACTTTGTCATTTGCCTTTGCATCTTCACTTCTCACTCTCTTCAACCCTTCAATCTCTCTCTTCGCAATTTCAAGTTTACAAAGGATCTCACCCTTTTCAGTACTGTTGCATTCATCTCTCTGAACTCTCCAAACAAGCAATCCCAACAGGTGAGCACTTCCTTGAAGCAATCTATTCCTAGTTTCTAACCATTTCTCATCATTCGTTTCAGACCTTGATAAGAGCCTGAGTGCGAATAATGCACAAGAAACACCAAAGAACATTGGATATAAGCTTTCACTTTTATCTTCAGATGTAACCAAACATGGATTTAAGACCCCCTTTTCATCCATTACTCAAGAATATGTTCCTCCTGGTATCCAAAATTATCAGAGAAACTACATCAAACACTACCTAAACATCTTCATCAATTTAAATGGATTTATCTAAGTGAAATTTTATTAAAGAAATAATAGAAAATCAAGAGAATCAATTGGAAGTTACAATAAATGCTCTCATAAACCATAAAAGTATGGAATTACAAATGGGTGAGGACCAAACAAAACTCAAAGAAACAGGTATTAAAGCTCCTTCAATTCAACTCAAAACCACAAAACTTGCTTTGGGAAAATATAAAGAAAGAATAGAAGAAACAAGAGAACCAATTGGAAACTACAATAGATGCTTTCATAAGCCATAAACTATGGAATTACCAAATGGGTCAGGACCAAACAGACCTCAAAGAAACAGGTATCAAAGCTTCTTCAACCCAAAACCACAAAACCCATTCTCAATTAGAAGTCAGACCATGATACTATATGAAATTCAAAAGGGTCAAGATTAAAAAAGAAACATGTATTAGAGCTTCTTCAACTCAAAACCACAAAACCATTGCCAATTAAGAGCCAGACAGACCATGGTACTATATGAAATCCAATAGTGTCAAAGATTAAAGAAATAGAAAACTTACAAGAAATATAGGCTTCAACTTTAAAGCCAGAAATGGAGGCTCTTGGGAATGTGTTGAAGCTCAGAGGGATGTGAGTTTTGATGGAGATCCAAAGAAAACAAGCAATACCCAATTGAAAGAATGCCAATAGCATGGGTTTTACACGTGTGAGACTGCCAAAAATCAGTTAAAAAGGGATTGTAATGCAACTGAAAGAGAGAAATCATGAATTTTTTTTCCTGGTTTTCAGTGAAAGTCTGACCCATCTCTGACCTCACTTGCAACCCTTTTCTCCTCCACCTCCTTTTCTTCTTTTTCAGTTATGGTAGGACTGTTATGAAGCAAAAGCATTAGATTCCTGCTGGTTTGTCACCATTTATGTGTGATTCAAGAAATATATATATATTTTTTTAATAATTCTAATTTTTTAAATAATTGATATATTTGACTAATGCTAAAAAAAATATTTTTTTTAGTGAAAAATTTGAGTGAGAATTTTTTTTTTCTTTTTTTTGGTTGGTCTTGTCTTTGTTTGGTAATAGCTAAATAAATCATATTTTTTTTAAATGAATTTTCTTAGTCTTTAGTGAGTTTTTGTGTCAATAAATACTCATTAGGACATTGCGTCTTTGCCTGGTCGATCGGTTCAGAGTCCCAAGATTAATCGAGGTGCGACACTCCGAAGAGGTACTAGTCTGGACACTCGGTTATCGAAAAAAAAAAAAATACTCATTAGATTCTTCTAATCTAGACCGACCTGTAAAAATTCAAATAAAATTTACTAAAAACCAAAAGAAAAAAAGTGAAAAAATTGACTTTTTTGCTTTTACGTTTTTCAAAAATGTTTTATTTTCTTTTTCCAAGTTGGTTTATTTAATAGAACCTAAAAGTTTTTTGGAATTGTTTTTAAAAAAATTCAATAGAAAAAATTATCAACAACAAAACGTTAAAAACACAATTGTGAAACCTAACCGAATTCATTGCCAAATAGGCAAAATCTTTTTAGCTGAAATAGTCAAAAGCCAAAACCAAACGTTGCCTTACTGCACATGGGAAGAAAATGAAAAGCTGAAAAAAGAAAAAGAATAAAAAGGCATATCTATATCAGAAAGTGACACTCAATTATTATAATTTTCCAGAGTGTCATACCTGTATGTTGTGTCCATAGTATGAATAATTTCACAAACATATATTGTGCATAATAGTAATTTTATACAAATTTGTTTGAAGTACTTTTCACATACCATAAGGAGATTCTTTCTTTCAAACCATGTGAATGTGATTTTTTTTTCATTAATGTCTATATTTTTTTAAATATTAAAAAAAAATAAATTGTAAAAACTCAATCAAACATTATCATATTATTCCTAAGAGAGTGGTCAATTCTTAATGCAGTGAAAGTACTTTTCACATACCCTAAGATTGTGGTTAATTCTTTAGTGTCGTTTGGGAAGTGGGTCAATCTTTTAATTTTTTGATTTTTTTAGTTATTTTATTCTAGGATAAAAAATTTGATTTGGAAATGACTTTTTGACTTTTTAAATTTTTTTTGTGAGAGAAAGTGTAATGATTATGGATTGGATGTGATGTTTTGTTTATTGTGGCTAAAAAGCCTATTTTATCTTTTGTGGCTAAAATAGCAAAAAAAGCTTCTAATCCACCTTCCCAAACGGTGCCTAATATAGTGATTTATTTTCTTGTCAGCCTCCGTTTGGGAAGTGGGTTGGCTTTTTGACTTTTTTGGCTATTTTAGCCTGGACTAAAAAGTTTGGTTTAGGAAAGACTTTTTGGCTTTTTTTGACTTTTTTTGTGAGAGAAGAATGTAATGATTATGTGTTGAATGTGATGTTTTGTTTGTTGTGGCTAAAATAGCCTATGTTATCTTTTGTGACTAAAATAACTCCAAACTTCCTTGCCAAACGAAACCTCAGTGGTTTGAATCTCTCAAATTGTGTGTGTCTTATATTTTATGTATTTATTTAGATTTTTCTTTCTTACTTTTAAGAGTTTATTTGTATTAATTACATATAAATATATATTATATTTGATCTTCATCATTATGATTATAATTAATTGAGTTTTATTATAATAAATCAAATAATAATAATATGTGAAAGAGAAATTTTTTGGGTTAAGGTGTATTATATTATAAGGCCTCGTTTGGGAACCTTCTCTTTTAGTCAAAAAGTCAAAAAATTACTAAATTAGCCAAAAAGTCAATAACACATACTAAAAAGTCAAAGATTCTCTCTTCTCTCTACTTTTTACACATCTTTTCGTAAAAAGTCAAAAAGTCATCCTAAACATACTAATTTTTTTTAGCTCATATTTTAGCCAAATAACCAAAAAATTACTAAATTAGCCTATTCCCAAACGAGGCCTAAGTCTCACCCACCTCTAATAAATCAGCCATGATTTTGGGTGGTTATCTTCTAAACCACATAAACTCAATAAATAAAGGCAAAGACCACTCCCATAAAAAAAAAATTACGATGACCACAATGTCAATGTTGCTTGCACCAATGATATACATATATAAAATTCTTGTTATTTGTACCTATTGCATTTCAGTCACACATTTTTAAGAAAATTTTCTCATTTTGTCATACGATTGAGAAATCATGATCCCATATTAGTTAATGAAGAGTTTTGGCTGTGAATGCGGTACCCTTTCATGACAACTCGATATTTATGGGTAATTTTTAATTAAAAAAAAATTGTATCTTTTGGTATCAAAAAGTCATTATGTTGAGTATAAGGCCTCGTTTGGGAACAGGCTAATTTAGTAACTTTTTGGCTAATTGGCTAAAAAGGTAAGTAAAAAAAACTTATATGTTTGGGATGACTTTTTGACTAATTACGAAAAGCTGTGCAAAAAGTAGAGAGAAGCCGTAATTGTTGACTTTTTGGTATGATTAATTGGCTAATTGGCTAATTTAGTAACTTTTTGACTAATTGGCTAAAAAGGTAGCATCCCAAACGAGGCCTAAGATTAGATTTAATTTATATAAGTATAAAATCAGATGGATTCTGATTTCGCAATTCAAGTTGCAAATGCGACAATCTGTATATTCATATTCAGACTTATAATATGTCTCAATGGCCTCGTTTGTTATAATTTAAAAAAGTCAACAAGTTAAAAAGTCATTAGTATCTTATTTAGGTCACATCATTTTATTTAAGTCACATTATTTTTTTACCATATCATTTCAAATTCAATCCTTACTCAATCCATATTTTATAAAAAGTCAAAAATTACACTTATTTAAATCATCCTAAACCACACCAAAGTATTGGAGATTTATATGTAAATGAAAGTGCAAATAAAAAAACAAAACTACTAATATGTTCCTGTTGAACCATATAATTCTATCATAAGCCAAAGCAATCAAAACAAAAATACCTATTAGACCATTCTTCAATTACTATTAATAAAATAAATAATACGTACACGTATGGGAGATGTTTTGATAAATCATATTTCTAAGAGTTGTATTTCATGTAATCCACATTCTTTTTGATTATTTCATTAAGTTTTATTTGAGATAAGAAAAGTAAAACACTCCTAAACTCTCATGCCCCCTATTAATGTTGATTGTCATTATATTTTGGTAATTCTCATACATTAAGATGTTGTCATTATATTCATATTAATTTAAAATAAATTTTTATCATTGTGTTATAAATTACATGATGTGAATATTCACATTATGTAATTGAAATGAATATTCACATCATTACATTCACATTTATTTGAAATAAATTTTTGTCATTGCATTATCAATTATATGATATGAATATTCATATTTAAACATACGAATGTGAACGTTCACATTACTATATGTTGTAAATAAGAATGTGTTGTCAATTAAAAATAAAAAGGTTCACATGTTGTGAATATTCACATCACTACATTAGATGAGAGAGAATTTTTCGAAAATGTGTTGTGAATGTGCAATTCAGATCAGAGAGAATGTTCACATTATTTTTAATGTGTTGTCAATTAAAAATACATTCATATCAGATAAGAGAAAATGTTCACATTATTTTTAATTGACAACAAATTAAAAATGTATTCACATTATATAATAATATAAAATAATAACATCAATGTTATTTAATTTATGTATAAAATTTCTTATGTCTTGATCATTTCCCTTCTCTCTCCTCTCTCCAACATTAAATATCAATATTAAATATAATGGCATAAGAATTTAAAAAAATAGTATAAATCAAGAAAAATGATTTTATGAATAAAAATATAAACACATGAGATTAAATAGATTAAAAAATTCTTTTATGAACTTCTTTAATTAGAACATTTCTAAATAAGGTTTACCAATAAAAATTTCTACCCGTCTTGGTGATAAAGAACCAAAATAGATGAAATAAATAAATAATTTACATACTTGTATTGCCCAAGTGAGGGTAAAGTGGTGAAGAGCATTTTGTGAAGACAGTGAAACAAGGCAATCACAATGAAGAACGTCAATGTCAGTTCGTAGTCATCATTACGGGTGTGCGCGGTGCAGGTCGGTGCGGTTTGAGAGAAAAATAAAAATCGTATGGCGGGTGACAGATTGATAAAAGTGTCACTAAAATTTGTCATTTTCTTTATCAAAAATCGGCGGTTTGGGTGGCAAATAATGGCGAATTTGTCTTGTCGGTTCGGGTGGATTGGCGGTTTATAAAAAATATAATTCAAATTACAAAACTTAAATCAAAGAGTAAAAAAAAGACGAGAGATACCGTGATGTTAAGCATCTTGCGAAGCTTTCTTCTGATGCAGCAAGTGTAGCAAGAACATAGTAATATCAACGACTATGCCATCAGTTCATTACAAATATCTGTGGAAGGTACAATGATCAAATACAATACATATCATTCGGGGTTTACAATATTTTGAAAATATTTACTGTTGAAAAGTATTTAGATTGAAAAGTGAGCTGATGCAAGTTTGCAACATGGCCAGAAAAAAATAAGATTAAAAAGTTAATTGGAATTCAATTTTATTTTGGATTACTGACATCTTGAATTTCCCTCGAACAGTAATGAAATACTATATTCTAAGGTATAGAACAACAAGCAAACTTAAGTAAAAAAGAATTTTTAGAATCTTATAAAACATGATTTAATAGCGGTGCGGGTCGGTGCGGTTTGGAAGAAAAATAGAAACCGGCAGATTGATAAAAGTGTCACTAGAATTTGCCATTTTTCTTATCAAAAACTGGCGGTTCGATTGGCAAATAATAACGAATTTGCTTTGACGATGTGGTTCAGTGCGGTTTTGACAGTTTCGACGGTTTCGGCGGTATTATGCACACCCCTAGTCATCATATGATAAGAAGGCCACCAAAAAATAGGTCTCGGGCACGTTTGATTAGAAGGATTAGAGTATGAGATTGAGATTATTAATCTGTGGGCCCAATTATCCCATGTTTGTTTTGACCATTTGTTTTAAGATTATTAATTCAATGGATAATTAATCTAACAAATTTGTAGGATTATTAATAATGAGGTAGGGATGGGATTGTGAATATCACACTAATTTAATAAGATTATTTATACGTCACTATTAGTCTTGTGGAATCAAACGAGCCCTATGATTTTGAGAGAGAGACAAAGATTGGTTGGTTTTTGAGAGGGAGAGAGAGATTGGTTGGTTTTTGAGTCTTACTTTTTGCTTTGCTTGGCAGCGAGCTGTAAAGCAGGACTTTGTTGAAGGAAAACTATATGCAAATCCTAGCGTTTGTAACAAATAGAGTAATATATTTGATGAAAGACAATAAACAAATTCTTCATTTTGATTATTGCGAGCTGATCTCCGCTTGGGATTTGGGATCGTTGAAGATTCTTTTTCCGCTTGATTGGAAACAAAGTAACCTTAAAAAAATAAAGGAATTGTTTTTTAAGGTACATAATATTCATTTTGCTTATTTTTTATTTTTCAAAAATATTTTTTAGAAAAATTATACTTTTTTATTTTTTGTATTTTTTTTCACTGCTTTTTTTAATATTCTAAGTAATTTTTTATTTTTTAGACACACCTAACATAAATACATATAAAAAGTATGATTTTTATGAAAAAAATATTTTAAAAATTCACTAAATACCAAAAATATAAAAAAAATACGATAATTCAGTATATTTTTTAAATATTTTTATGTATTTATTAATTTTTGAAAATATTCTTTCATTTTTTACTTTTTAGATACATCTAAGTAAAGTGTATCTAAAAAAGTAAAAAAAAAAATGCTTAAAATTTTAAAAATATTCACTAAAAAAAAAAAAAAAGACGACAAATAAAAAACTCAGTTTTCAAAAAAATTAATCTAAAAAACTAAAACCAAACACACACATTAAAATTTTATAAGATAAAGGATATATAATATCTTCAGAGTAGTTAAGGTCCCTCAACTAATAAAAAAAATATCTTAGATCTCTCTTACTACGTAAAGTTAGAGAGAAATATTTCACTAATTTTTTCAAAAATGAATTAAATAAGTTACACTGAGACCTCTTAAAATTTGATTTTAATATAAATTTTCACCTCACATTTTGAAAATTATGTTCCCTTCCATCAGAGTTAAAATTACATTACAGATCGTCTCCTCTGTTAATTGATCTAAATTACATTACTCAGCTAATAGCTTTGAATGTTGTCAACAATTAAATTAAATATATTTTATTTACCTGGTCTTACCTACCATGTTGCTTTCTTTTTTCTCTTTGCGTATTGAAGCCAACCATTACAGCAGCCCCCACCACGTCTTCCTCCCTCCTTCCTCCTTTATCCTTTCCACCACCACTTTGCAACATGAGCCTACCCACCACTATAATGTTAGAAAAAATGATTTTATAACCACTTTAATGTGAAATTAAATTGGGTCTGAACTATTAGTTGAGCTGAAATTAAATGAGTTTAGATTCTTTATAACAAGATCTTTATACCACAAAAAAAAAAAAAAAATGATCGAAAACTATTGAAAATTAAATGAAAAATTCTCTCATAAAGACGACATCATGAATGAGATTTTAGAAATTGTGTATAACCAATCCTACATTAATTGTAGAGGAAAACTTTGATGAGTATTTAAACCTTAAGATTTTGATAAGGGTATGAGCCCTTTGGGCCATCCAAATTTTATGAAGAGAGGGAGTTATAGATGGTTCACGGATAGACTTGGGGCAAGACTATGGTTCAAATTGGTTATAGCAAAATTACCACACGCGTGCGCTGCCTGCTCGCTTGGATCGGTCCAAGTCCATTGTCCTTAAGGCTTGAGGCTTGAGGGAATAGGCTGGGCTGGATTGGTGGTCCACCAATCTAATCTTTTCGGCCCAAGTCTACTACAGATATACACACTTGTGTATACAGAAAATATATCTCAGATATTTTTCCCACCTATAAGTTTTAGTCCATTACTCCAGCAGGCTCCCCCTCTCTCCCCTATGGTGTATAAAAGGAGACCCAGCTCCCTTAGTTTTGGTACATAATTTTTTGCTCTCATATTATAATCAAGTTAGTCTCCTCCTATAATATATTCTTCATGTGTGAGAGAATGTTGCCATTATCGGTTTGCCAAAGCTATCAGAAGGTGTTTTCGTGTTAGCCGGTCTAAACCGTCGTATCTTGGGAGACAGAAGTCAACGTGCCTCCAGCACCTACGGTGAGGCAACTAATCTATTTTAAAGACAGTGTGGTATCACACGAGTTTCGATTTGCGTTTCTTTTTCTTAATTTTGTTTTATGTATTTATGTTCAGTAAGTTGTATGGTGTAATCGAATGATTTTGTTTCCTGTAAATTAATTTCATTTCTTATATCTATTTATTTGATTTAAATTGTACAATTTAGACAACAAGCTTAAAACAGATTAGTATATATTTTGCATGAAATGAAATGTATAGAAATAGGCATGCTGTTAGTTTGTAGAAGATATATAAGTTCACTGTTTTCATGATTAGTTTTGTTTTGGTCTATTTTTATAAACCACATGTTTCTCTGTGTTAGAATAAGGAAAAAAAAAAAAAAAACTTGGCCACAATTTTGATTTTGTGTCTGTGTATTAAAACATGTACAGGTTATATCCATTGTTTGCATTTGAATTCATTTTCCTTCACACTTTTTCCGAGGCATGCTTACAATATTAAAAAATAAAGTTACTATTGCATATATGATCTCTTGATTACACTGCTGGAAATTGAGCTTTTAGTGGCGTTTAAAAAACGCCGCCAAAGGTATCAAAAACGCCGCTAATTGTTTTTGTGACGTTTAATACCAAGCGCCGAAGATACGGCCGTCGCTGTAACTTTATGACGCTTTAAAAGCGTCACTATATCAGTATAGGCGGCGTTTTTTAAAACGCCACTAAATGTGTTGCATAATGATACAATGACGTCACTCCACATTTAGCGACGTTTTAAAAACGCCGTGATAGATCTTTTCTATTTTAAAAATATAACCGTTAGTATTCTATAGTGACATTTAAAAACGCCATTATAGCTTCATTTTTTTAATAAAAAAAAATAAAAATAAAAATAAAAAATTGTGCTAATTCTGTGAGATTTAACTTTAAAAAAAAATACTTTTTATAAAGATGAAAAATATACAATATATTGACTAAATTTAGGTAAACATAATACTAGATCAATTCATGCTTCTCAATATGCAAAAATATTTCAATTCTAAGATGAAATAAAGTTAAACTAGTGCCTAGTGGTAAGTTAAAAATTATTACAAAACAAATCGGCACAAAATTCAAACTAATTATACATACCAATTATACATACAAGTACTATGAAAGCATCCACTAAGAAACAAAAATTCTCGGGTTCTATAAGGAAGATGATGGTCCTCTATTCACATCTCAACATTGTTGACACATCTTGTGCTGTCATCTGCCAAGCATTCACCAAAATATATATTTTTTCTCAATTGTTTCTCAAAATATCAATTTCTTTCTCAATTGTAAGCAACTTGTGATGCATTATGAAAAAGCATGAAATGAGGAGAGAATTGAATTTTTTTTCCAAAAACTATTTCTGATGCAAATTTGAGAAACAAACTTTCAAGTGGAAATGCATCAAAAATAGGTTGACACTAAAATCCCTACCCACCCCCCTTGCAAGTGGGAAAAAAAGTGTAATTGTCTGGCAAATACAGTTTTAATATAAATAAAATTGAGCCTCTGAGACAGGAATACCTTTTTCTTTTTCATCATAATTTTGGCTGCAGCCTACAAAGAGTAGTAAAAAAGCTGCTTAGATCCAACTAAGAAGAAAACTATGACTGCCAAAACTGAGCTTAAAGTCTACACGCCTGTGTGCCTAGGTATACACCAGTGAGATTTAGATCAACGACCTCCTTCCATTGAGCAGTCTTCATTCTCATCAATAAACCATCTCTAGTAATACCTGAAACCATTGTTGATCAGTTAGTGGACTATATTTGAAACTGTTAATGATGGAAGAGGAGGTGGAACATTCAAGAACCTGCATTGTTTATCAATATAGCAACTGTTCCCCATGCATCAACCACCTGTAGATGCGACAATTATGAAGCAAACTAAAAAATATCACCATATTAAACTAAATATATATTATAATATTAATTTTATTATCATCTTCTTTTATTCTTATTTGTTTAAATTGCATACCGCTAGTAAATCTAAATAGGATCAGTCAGTTTAATCAGCTTGTGTAGTTTGAATTTCATGAAATGACAATGCATGACTTTGTTAAAACAATAAGGCAACAAGCCAGATAAAATTCTATACATGCCTACATAGAGAAAAGATAACACCACTTAGACACACACGTTCAATGGGAAAGTTAGAATATTACCAAGTTTAGGTGATGAACATGTGTGAAAACCTTCAATTCATCAAGGAATGTAAGAAAATTTAATGTAGGAAATAACAGTGGAACTCTTTTATTGATTAAATACTTCTGTGACCCCTAAGACTCCAGAGTAACAAGTTAAATAGGTATACCAAGAAAAATTGGTATGGGCTATGTGAAGCTAGATCAGGAGCACCCCTCAAACTAAGGGCAAAAATGTTAGATGTGCTCGAAGAAGTCAAAGACGAAGATCGGCAAGAATGCCAAACCCCAGAAGAGAGGAAAGAAGAAGACATTGCTGAAGGACAACCGAGTTCCAATCCACAACACTAGGGGCAAATTCAGCCTCCACGGGATGGACTCCTGCATCGTCAGCGAACAGCAGCCACTCTCTTGGATTCAGTCGGATTCGAGATCTCAGAACCATTTGACATGGACCAAGCTACACTTTTACCCTTGAGAGGCTTGCTGGGCCGAAAACCCGGAAGGGCGACCCAAGCAAAAGTTAGAGCAAGAAAAAGAACAAAAAATAAAGAAGAAGAAAAATGCAAAGAACAAAAAAAAAAAAAGAAAGAAAATAAGAAAAAGAAGAAAAAGAAAAAAGATGAAAAGAAAAGAAAAGAAGAACATAGCTCGCAAGGTTGAAAACCCGGAAGGGCGGCCTTGACAAAAGTTAGAGCGCAAAAGGAGAGGTTAAAATACCCGAGTGTACCTTAACCCCGAACTACGTAAGGCTTGATTCCCATCTTTGGGATACGTAGGCAACTTCATCTTGAAGTCCAGCCGTAAAACACTTCAAATTGATTGTGCCCATGTAATGGTTTTGACCATCTTCGCCTTCTCTGTATCCGAGAATTTGGTTGTGTTCGTCACTCTGAGGACTGACTACAATGCGCTGCAGTGCCATTCAGACAATGGGCAACTTTCCGTTGCCATACAACGTGCTGTGGCGTTATTCAAACAAGGGGCAACTTTCCGTTGTCATTCAATGCGCCGCAGCGCCGTTCAAACAAGGGGCAACTTTTCATTGCCATGCAGTTCCCCTCAAACAAGGGGCAATTTTCCTTCAAATCTGAGGTTGTGCATCTCGAGAGTGGGTTCTATGCTTGTTGAGCAGTGGCCGTTTGAAAAAAACAGTTTTTGAGAATTTTTACTAAGGTTGACTAATCTTCTCTGGAAAACTATTCCATTTTTCCAAAACTAGACCTTTTTCTTGGACCCAAAAAAGGAAAATTTTTAGTGTTCATAACCTAACTTGCATCAGAAAATCGAATAAGCGTGTTAATCTAATTCTCATTTTGGTTGAAATTGCATATATGATTATAAACTCACGTTTAATTTAATAAATTCATATATGAAATGGTTGGTTTATTGAATTCATAATTCTGGTGGAATGGTTTAATTTAATCAGAATGTTTTTTTTCTCTTGCATAATTTATATGCTTATTTAGTTCTAGTATAATTTTATTTTATAAGCATGATTCTATAATTTACTACCCTGCTTTGCATGTCTTTTTATTTGATAATTTTATAATATAATTTGCATTTTCATTAGTGTTTAAAGTTTATTTGACATGCTAATTAGTTTCTAGTATAATCATCATGTTCAATATGTTTACATACTAGATTAATTCACATGATTTAAGTCAATTTACATGCTTCTTATTTTAAAATTATTTACATGTTAATTACCATAGACTTATTTGCATGTTATTTGCTAGAATAATTTACAAGTTTATTACATGTTCATTGCATTGAAAAGATTTAAGTATTTGGAGTTATAATTTTTTTTTGTAACTTGTCTATATTAATTTGCTAGATTATTGTGTAATAATTTCATATAACTCTTGTCAATTAATTTTAATTTAATTTTTAGAGTTATAATGTTTCTAATTAATTTGAGAGTTATAAGTTTAATTGTATAACTTGTCTAGCTTTTTAATTGTATTTAATTTAGCTGTTAAATTAATTTACTCTTTTACAGTTTCTTTAAATTATTTATTTTGTATTTTGTTGTGTGTTTCTGGTAACTTTCTTTACAGAAATACCTAAGCAAGGAAAGGAGTTTTATACAAATAATAATCCTATTTGGATTGGTTTACTTTTGTTTATATTTGAAGCAACTTTTGCTTGAGATTTATTTGGTTTGTTTACTAAGTTGTACAAGCAAGTTTTATTTGCGTGTATTGTTGTAGCAATTTTTTTATTGCTTGTAATTTGGTTAACAATTTAAAATTACTTTTAAGTCTTGGACTTTGGTTTGTTTTAACCTAGCTCATCCCTTGGAAAAACTTAATTCTAAAAATTGTTTCCCATACACTAGAAGTCAACATGTTCTTGAAAGTTTTGTCAAAAGGTTAACTGGGTTTTAAGTGGGACTGATGTGACTCCTCCAGTCTTCTTGGGAACATTCTTGACCATGTTCAATTCTAGGTTAAATAGTGAGGCTAATTTTAAATTAAATTTCCAACTATGGGATTTTCTAGTGTTAAGTTTTATTTTTGGAAACACAGAAAGTGAAAGTCTGTAGTATTTTTCAAAAATGGCAACTGCCACCGTTGCTGTTGCCGCTAATGTTGGTGGAGATCTGACCCTAGGGCAACTGGCTTGCCAACTCCTACTGCTGTGACCTCGGTGGTCAACCCTAGTGTTACTCCGATTGTTTTGGAAGGACCACTCAGTCACCATGAGCACACAAAGAAATTTGATGGGGTGAACTTCAAGAGATGACAACAAAAAATGATGTTTACTTGACCACGCTGAACCTTGCAAAGGTTTTGAGTGAGGATCCTCCAGCCGTGGTAGAGAATGAGCCAAACAGGCAGAAGGTTATGGCGATTGACACATGGAAGCAGACAGACTATCTTTGTCGGAACTATGTGTTTAACAGCTTGGCAGACTCACTTTACAATGTGTTTTGTGCCAAGAGCTCAGCAAAGGAGTTAATGAGAATCTCTGGACAAGAAATACAGGATTGAGGATGCCGAGGCAAAAAAATTTGTCTTTGGCCAATTCTTGGACTTTAAAATGTAGATTCAAAAACTGGGATGAGCCAAGTCTAAGAGTTCCAAGTGATCTTGCATGAAATTCATGCTGAGGGGATGCCTTTGAACGAGTCATTCCAAGTTGTTATGATCATTGAGAAGCTGCCTAACGGCTGAAAAGACTTCAAGAATTACTTGAAGCATAAACAAAAGGAGATGACAGTTGAAGAGCTCGTTGTCAAACCCCAGTTTGAGGAAGACAACATGAGGAAAAAAGGGAATACCTCCACTATGAAAGCAAATGTGGTTGAGCATGGCTAGTCCTCGAGGGTAAAGAAAAAGCCACCAATAGGCAAAAGCTCAAAGTTGGGGGCAAGAGGCGGTGTCTCCAAAAGATCGGTCTACAAGCCACATGAACCTACTTTTAGGTTCAACGGAAAGTGCTTCAATTGTGGAAGCAATAGACATCGGGCAGTTGACTGCTGCAAGAAGAAGAAGCTTTATAACAAATACCCTCCACAAAAAAAAATCCGGGTACACACGGTTGAGATAGAGGATCGATCACCAGATGTGGACGACATGAATCTGTCAGTTGTCATTTCCAAAATGAACATGGTGGTGTCTAATCCGAAGGAATGATAGGTGGACATTGGGGCCACTCGCCACACCTGTGCAGAGAAGAAAATGTTCACAACCTTCAAACCAGTTTTAAATGGTGAGAAGTTGTTCATGGGCAACTCTGCAACTGTAGACACCCCATTTTGACAGCCCGTAAGACTTGGGCGCTTTATTCTGAACACCTGATGATGAAGTTACGCTGTGCAATCTTTTGAATTCTCAACGAAGAAATTTGGATTCAAGATTTAATCCCAAACCTTGCGCCCCATTTTGACCAAACTATTTTAGACCTTAAAACCCTTATTTCAAAATATTTTTTCAAATGCTTCTATGATGTTCCGAGACTCGTATTTCGTTTAAAATATTACACTTTTCGGTAAACCGAGTAAGGACAAAATGAAAATAAACAAAAGGGAGGTGAACTCTTTCAAAAATCTTTAAAACACCTTATTTATAAGTTTGGAGTTGGAGGAAATAAGAGGGGATGAAAGAAAATTAGTTGGAGGAAAGGTTGGGCATCAAACCGTTAAGAAAGAAATTAGCAGCCTTCACTAAATTAGGAATATTTCTCTGACCACTTAGAATTTAGATATGATGCCACTATCATTAGAAAGTAGACTTCTGAGACTTCAATTTAGATTCAAGAATCACCTAAAACCACGTCCGGATGAGGGAGATATGCCTGTTTGAAACCGGGATTAAAAGTAGTCTTCTGGACCCAGCCGGGTCCATTTAGAACCGGCCATGGCCCATTTAGACCAGGCCGAGTCTCAATGAAAACTTTTTTAAACTTGTTTTTTAGGCTCGACCGTGTGTTTTTGGGCCCGGCCGGGTCTCAATGGCAACAAACAGGACAACTGGCGGGAATTCGCTAGCTGTTGTTTTTTGAAGATATTTTTGACTATTTTGGCTCAAATTCTATAAATAGACCCACTGCATTCAGATTTTAAGGCTAGAAGATTTTTCCTAAGGGCTTTGAAGGAGGTTGAGAGCTAAAACCATCCTCCTTGCTTCCTTTGATCTTCAAACATTCTTGAACAATACATACACAATACATACACCATTAGAGCTGGTTCTTGAAATTTTTTGTTGAAGTTTCAAACCATATTTCATAAACTTGAGGGTGTTTATAATCAAGTTTGATCAACAACCAAAGCTTGCTCTCTTCAAGAGGTATAAACTTGTCACTTTTTTCTTTGCTTTCATTTCAATTTTTTTTCTTGTGTTTTCCTATTATTTTGGATCCATTCCAAGTGTTGGAACTTGGGGTTGAAGAGCTACCAAAGGTAGAGAGGCTTAACACCCTTTCTCGCACCTTACCTCATAGCTCATAACCTTTGTTTTTGCACTATTTTCTTTGGTTTTTAAACTAATTTTCAGAGTTTAAAAAAACTAAAAAAAATGGTTTATATCACAACCCAAACCTGGTACCCAAAAGTTTGGCGTTGCAACAAGACAAGAAAAATAAAATGATTCTAAAATTACTGTATTAGCAGCGCAATCGGATAAATTAAATATATTAAAATAAAATAAATGGGTACCAAAAGTTTATTAAAAGGAAAAACAAATAGTCATTTGGGGTTTTTATTTTATTACAAGAGTCCACTCAAAAATAGAGATAGTAAACAAATAAAAAAAAACATTGCGATTTATCCTCTATCTTGATCCTGCTAAATCTCGTCATATGAAAGAGCAGCTATAAGCACATAGCAAAGTGAGAAATATTATATTGTGAGTATAGGGACACAAAAATAACCATGGATAACTATTTAAGCTAAAACATTAACATAACTTAATTTGAATAAACAAATTCTTTAAGTGACAGAAACTGAAATATAGAAATTATGTAAATAACCACAACCATGGTGCATAACAGAACATAAGTCACTAGAGTGACAAACAGAACAGAAGTCGATGGATCCGTGGCAAACAGAGTACCACAAAGTGGCCAAACAGAAGCCAATGTTTTATTTAAGTCTCTCAAGGCGTGGGACTCCCGTGGTGGTACTTACAGAAAATAATTGATTACAAAATCATTATCAAATAATTTATAAAATTTAAACAAATATATCAATGAGTTTCAATTTAAGCAAATAGAGTTCATAAAATAATCCACGTAATTGAAACATTAATGTAACAAGCCCGCGGGGGGACCTCGCTACAGCTCGGACTCGATTTCGTAGTCATGGTCCTTAATCTGAACCAAAGAGTCCAAATCCGGCAAATCGTTTTGAGAAAACAGATTTTTTGAAAGAAGTGCCAAACATGGACTGCTTTGCCAGATACAGAGTCGCCACCTAAATGTTTTTTTAATGGGAAATTTAGGAAACCCTGACTCGGTGCCAAAAGGCCACGTGTCCGTCATCACCAAAGTTACCTCGGCTCGGGAACTTGGGTACGATTGGGGAAGGTCACTTCGTGAGCACCCCCGCTCGCCCGATCAAAGATCGGCCTCTACTAACCATGATATCTATTTTTGAAAACATTGTGAGTTCTTATTCCGGTTATTAGCCTAGGTTACTATGTGATGCACACAGCATATAAGTATAGACTGAGTTGCCTGAATTGGAACAAAACATTTCATGTTTGTTTATTTGAAAGTGGTTTGCTACCCGCAGGTAGGCTTGAAACATTTGATGATTTATTCCAATTTAAGTAACCCAACCTTCACCCACAGGTATTCAGGCAGTTATATCACATTAGCAATTAGCCTCATGGTAAGCATGCTATTTATGGCAATCACTCACACGCATGCAAGGATGCTAAAGCATAAAACTTACCGAGTACTCCAAGCCAAAACAGAAGCTCATTAGAAATCATGCATGATCCTAAATACACAGAAATGCCTAATGCAACACATGCAAAATGCAACTATAGCAAGCTCGGTTATTCTAAGATGGCATATGAAATGCTACAACTATCATGTATTCAATTTTAGAATTGAAAAATACAATGCAGTTAGTATGATGCGCCGAGCCCGGTACATGCAATACAGATGAATGATGCAAACATGCTGTCATACTGTATGCTAATTTAAACATGCCCTAATCTAACCATCATAAGCGGATAAATAAAAGGGAAGAAAGACGTGGGGTTGGAAGACATACATCACACTCACGCACACTTATTACAGTTGTGCCCCCGCGCAGAGGGTCTGAATAAATAATACAGTCCCGAATGAAAGAATATTACAGTCCGAATAATGTACAAATTCCTAATTAATTAACAAATTAACTAAGAAAATAAATAAACCGGCATGCAAGCCAGGGACTGCCTTGCTTCTGATGAATGATGCATGTCTGGGCTGCCTTGCGCAGAAATCCACCGGGATGCCCCAATTAGCCTCTGTTTAGCAGTTATTCTTAGAAAGCGTGCCAAGTCCCGAAAAGTTGCCGATTCTTCATTTTGCTGCAACAGAGAGCAGGAAAGGGGCATAGCAATGTATTTTCATAAATATATGCATGCCTCGATCCTCGTGCCACCAATCACGCATATCGATGCATGATGGCAGAGGAGTCGAAATGTGCAACTCAATATAGAATAAATGCACGTATAAACACAACAAACCCTAACTCCATCATGGGTAATCCGGAGTGTCGGTGACTAGGGAATTGAGACACGTTCCGTCACTCGTAGTACGAAACGTACCTCGTTTCCCGTGCCCGAGCTAACCCCTATCCCGGACACGATGCAATATGCATGACATGCATGAAATGCGACTAAGATACAATCCTAACATACACAATGCTATGAAAGTGAGATGCCTCGAAATGCGTGCACACGGGCACGCAAATCGAGAAAATGACAGAATGCGATCTAAGATACAACCTAGTATGCACTATGCTGTAAAAATGAGATGCCTCAAAATGCGTACACATGGGCACGCAAACTGAGGCAATGCACAAATGCGATCTAAGATACAACCTAATATGCACTATGCTGTGAAAATGAGATGTCTCGAAATGCGTGCACATGGGCACGCAAACCGAGGAAATGCACAAATGCGATCTAAGATACAACCTAGTATGCACTATGCTATGAAAATGAGATGCCTCGAAATGCGTGCACACGAGCACGCAAACCGAGGAAATGCACAAATGTGATCTAAGATACAACCTAGTATGCACTATGCTGTAAATGAGATGCCTCGAAATGCGTGCACACGGGCACGCAAATCGAGAAATTGCACAAATGCGATGCAAATGATATGAAATGCGATATGGACTTATACTAACATGAGAGAGCCTCAGCCACACTCATATGGGATGCCGATGGATGAAAATGAAGTGCCTCGAAATGCGTGCACACGGGCACGCAAACTGAAGCAATGGCATATGCAATGCAAATGACATGAAAATGACATCTAGAATGTAATATGGATTTATACTAACATGAGAGAGCCTCAGCCACACTCACATAGGATGCCGATGGATGAAAATGAAGTGCCTCGAAATGCGTGCACACGGGCACGCAAACTGAGGCAATGACAGAATGCAATCTAAAATACAACCTAATATGCAATGCAAATGACATGAAAATGACATATGGGCTTATACCAACATGAGAGAGCCTCAGCCACACTCACATAGGATGCTGATGGAGGAAAATGAAGTGCCTCGAAATGCGTGCACATGGGCACGCAAATCGAGGCAATGGCAGAACGCAATGCAAATGACATGAAAATGACATATGGGCTTATACCAACATGAGAGAGCCTCAGCCACACTCACATAGGATGCCGATGGAGGAAAATGAAGTGCCTCGAAATGCGTGCACACGGGCACGCAAACCGAGGCAATGGCAGAACGCAATGCAAATGATGTGAAAATATGATATGTGGGCTTATACCAACATGAGAGAGCCTCAGCCACACTCACATAGGATGCCGATGGAGGAAAATGAAGTGCCTCGAAATGCGTGCACACGGGCACGCAAACCGAGGCAATGGCAGAATGCGATGCAATGACATAAAATGGAAAGAAATCATTCTAATGGAATTTCAGCACTAAAATATGGGGGAAACAGTCCCGAAATGAGGCGAAATAACACCAAATGCATGGAATAGTCCCGAAATGCGAATTTAGGCACCCGAAATGGCCTATAGCTATGTCAAACATGCACGATATGGACATGTGATGCAAAGAAAGAAGCTAGGCAGTCCCAAAAAAGGCACTTTCACAGTTATAAACATGGCCAAACAGCAAGCATAGGTAGGGAAAAAATGGCATGCAAGAATAGGGGCCAAGAGAGGGGTAATGAAGCAAGTGATATAAGAAAATTCCAAACTGAAAAATTTCCTTCTACAACATTGAAGAGGAACCAAAAATATGAATGTTTACAGTATATGGAAAGCCTCAAATCAATATACAAACATGCTAAAAAAACGGCACAAGATTGAGGCTCAAAAGGTGCTATAACATGAAGTATGCAAAATAATCACCAAACAGGAAAAGACCCTTAATAAAACATGTTCAGGAGGTCAAAATAAAGCCACTTTTAGTTCGGACCAAGGTCCAAAAACAGCAACATCAGGGGCTTCCAAGGCATACAAAAATGGGACCAAAAAGAGGATATAAAGAGAAGTATAACATGGAAGTCTCAAACAGTGTTGAGCCCTTCTTCAATGTTGAAGAGGGGCTCAAAATAAGCCTATTTACAGTTTATAACATGCTCCAAAATAAATCACACACAAGCTAAAAATATCATGCAAGAAAATGACTTTTTAGAGGGATAATGAAGCAAGTGCAAGATGGAGGGCTCAAACAGGGTTGAGCCCTTAATGAGACATGAAAATGAGCTCAAAAAAAGGGTACTTTCAGTTTTAGTCGGAGCTCAAATGTATAAGAAGGAGAGGCTAAGAAATATTGCAAAGAAAAGCTCAAAAAAAGAGAAAATGGCTACTCACCCTCGGAGACAAGTCTTTTGTTGCTTCTTGGACCAATTTGCAGCTCCTTTAGCCTTTGAGAAGCCCTCCTTGTTGCTGGAAATGAAGTGGTGATGGTAGAGTTTGGTGGTGATGAAGAAAACAAGGTGTAGGACTTAAGGATTTTTAGGAAAATGAGAAGGATGGAGGGAGATATGGATCTTGAGGCTTGAAGACAATTTTTTCTAACCCTAAAATGTGTTGTTGGCTGCTGGTTATATGGCTCAAACAGGGGGTGTAAAGGTGGGGGAAAAGGAGGCCAACTTTCCCCCACAAAATATCCCCCAGATATTGATATTTTCTGGGGGATAAAGCCATACAGCTGTAAAGTGAACAGTGTGAGGATCTCGGCCGGCCAGTTATTTTGGTTGCAGGTGGCCGGCTGGCCACACCCCCTAGCCGGCCGGCTAGGGGTCAAAAGGGTCAAGCTGATTTAGTGGCCGGCCACCACATGATGGTGTCCTCCCATGTGTGTACAACACAACCCTGTGGTTAAAAGTCCAAGAAAGTGGCTCAAGGGTGTTCAACATTAGCTCGGAAGGAGGGGTTCAAAAGGGTCAAGTGGAATTACTGGCCGGCCACCAACTTTTAGGGTCCTCCCATGTGTGTACATCACAAATATGTGGTTCAAAGTTCAAGAAAATGGGCCCAAGGTGTTCAACATTAGCCCGGAAGGAGGGGTTCAAAAGGGTCAGGTGGAATTACTGGCCGGCCACCAACTTTTAGGGTCCTCCCATGTGTGTACATCACAAATATGTGGTTCAAAGTTCAAGAAAATGGGCCCAAGGTGTTCAACATTAGCCCGAAAGTGTGAAAAACGGGCGTCAGAGGGCGTCGGAGGATGTATAACTGGTTGCTGCAACAATTACTGGCCTCCTACCCTTCAGTGACCTCCCCGGTGATAAAACAGAGGTGCCTGCTAAAAATGAACGAAAATCGTTGCAAAACGAATGTTCGGAGGCCAAAACACGCAGTTTGGGGCCCCGGAAACTGCCCGTTAAACACCGAAAATGGTATTCGACCTCGAAGTGGATTTCTCAGACCCCAGTGTCCCTCAAAAGGGATTAAATAAGATGCATGCCAAAAATCAGAGCAAACAGAGATGGTTAGGCGGTCCCGAATCGAGGCACATGGCCAACGATCCCGAAAAATCGGGAACCGGACTCCGAAATGGGCAAAATGGCCTATGACCACAAAATGTAGCCCACGGCCACTGAGAGATGGTCTACGGGACCTCTCCCTCCCCTCAGGAAAAGAAACAGAGAAAACCGAGCCTGGTTCGCAAACCGAGGCAAGGCACAGAAGAGGGTTCGGAAGCTTGGAGGCAAGGCTCACGGCCGCGACTCTGAGACTTCTGAATGAGCACATTATGCAACATCACCAAGCGCTCAATCGGTGACGTCTGAGTCTTAAGGTCGGTCAAAAATGGGGTGTCTACAGTTGCCCCTCTTTGACAAAACTCGAAAGTCACAAATGACGGGAGTGAATGTCAAAGCCCAGAGACGACCCATTTTTGACAAGACCGAAGACTTAGACAAACGTACAAGATAAACAGAGATGTGCCCGCAGGCATGCCCGCAGGCAGGGGCAAAATGCAAATGATATGCAAGAAGCCGAACATAACTCAATGATCATGCAAATGCAGCAAGCTGTAATGAGGCAAATATTCGCAAATAAATGCAACAGTTTTAAGCAAGAATGCAAAGCAAACAACTACATTTCATGCAGTTAAGAATGCGGAGGATTATTCAATCCCCGCCACATCTCACACGGAGAAGATACGATACCTGCGCGATTCGTCTGGTCGCACCAGCCTCAATTGAACCGTACATACAATATCGTGCCTGCAAAAAGAGAGGAATCGCAACAAGTACAATATGCTACCAACATATATCCAATGTGATTCTGGAAGTTTGACACACGCAGTGCCGATGAGTGAATGCATCGCAATGCAAGAGTGGAACATGTGTGACAACGCATGCTCAAGCATAGAGGTATGCCAATATCAAGAAATGTGCATAAAAATGAGAGTATGCTCATGAGAATGCAAGTTATGTGCATGATAGTGCGAAACGAGCATGAATCAGGGTGCCCGTTTGTCATGAAATAACGAGTACGGAAATGTGTGTTTCGGCGAAGGCGACTCAATCACGACCTCCGATTTACTTCCTGGAAAGGCTACAACTCATTCAAAAAGGATACACCTTGATTTTGATGAATGATAATGAGACATATGTCAGAACTTGAAGCTGAAGTCCCGGCGGATCATTTCGCGACAGAAAGTGCACTTTTCTTGAATTTTTTTCAGGTCCCGGGAACTCCAATCTTCCTCAAAGTTTGCAGAGAGCTAGGTGGGCATGTGGGGGACACCACCGGCCGTTTATCTTCCCAAGGGGAGGCCATCGGCCACTTTTGCAAAAAGGAATTGGCTGGCCGGCCGGTTTTCCAAAAAGGAAATGGCTGGCCGGCTAGAAAAGGTGGCCGGCCGGCCATATGCCCAAATCCGAGGGCATTTTGGTCTTTCACCTCCTTTCTTCATGCTCTCTCACCCCAAGACTTGGAGCCTATATAATGCAGCCGAGATCTTCTCCTCTCTTGGCTCCTACAACACTTTCTTCTCCAGATCTGAGTTCCATACGCGTTTTCCAACGCCCCACGCAAGTTGTTTCCGCAAAAATATTCAGTTTCAAGCACTTTGAAGCGATTAAATTTCGGTTTCGGAGCTTCTTTTCTCATTTTCGCCACTTGAGGTAAGTTTGTCTCAATATTTGGAAGATTTTCTCGGGAGTTGACTTTTGTTGACTTTTTCATTTCCCGAGAGTTGACTTTTGTTGACTTTTTCCAATTTTGGTTCATTTTTGCCCCTTTTGCAGATTCTTTGAAAATGGCGGGTAATTCTCCCCACGGCGGAGGCTTTCCAGGTGCCGGAGACGATTTTGATCCCATGACCCTACCCCCGAGGACCCGACCTTTTATTCCCGGGAGGTACAATCCGCCAGCACATGTCCTTCCGCGTGCCGTTTTCCGTCATTTCACTAGCTTTGACGAGCGAGCACCTGGGGATCTGCTTCTCCGAGAGCCGGAGCATCACCTCTCTCATGAGGCCCGAGAGGTATTTACTTCGTTTTCTCCATTTTTCGTACATTTCGCACCTTTGCCATGCTTGAACACGCAGTTTAGCTTATGACATAGTACTTTGCTTGCATCCTGAACATGTAGTTTAAACATTCGAATTTCTGAACACTTGGCTCATTAATTAATTGCGAACGCACAGTACACATTAGTTAAGAGGTGAACACATGGCTCAAACACTGATTTGTCGAACACACAGCCCGAATTCGAAAGTGAGCACACGGCTCACACTGATTGAAAGTTGAACACGCAGCCCAAACTTTAAATTTTCTGAACACACAGCCCAGATTAGAATAGTGAACACGCAGCCCACACTGATTGAAAGTTGAACACGCAGCCCAAACTTTAAATTTTCTGAACACGCAGCCCAGATAGTAGTGAACACGCAGCCCACACTGATTGAAAGTTGAACACGCAGCCCAAACTTTAAATTTTCTGAACACGCAGCCCAGATAGTGAACACGCAGCCCACACTGATTGAAAGTTGAACACGCAGCCCAAACTTTAATTTTCTGAACACGCAGCCCAGATTAGAATAGTGAACACGCAGCCCACACTGATTGAAAGTTGAACACGCAGCCCAAACTTTAAATTTTCTGAACACGCAGCCCAGATTGATAGTGAACACGTAGCCCACACTGATTGAAAGTTGAACACGCAGCCCAAACTTTAAATTTTCTGAACACGCAGCCTAAACTTTAATTTTCTGAACACGCAGCCCAGATTAGAATAGTGAACACGCAGCCCACACTGATTGAAAGTTGAACACGCAGCCCAAACTTTAATTTTCTGAACACGCAGCCCAGATTAGAATAGTGAACACGCAGCCCACACTGATTGAAAGTTGAACACGCAGCCCGAACTTTAATTTTCTGAACACGCAGCCCAGATTAGAATAGTGAACACGCAGCCCACACTGATTGAAAGTTGAACACGCAGCCCAAACTTTAAATTTTCTGAACACGCAGCCTAGATTAGAATAGTGAACACGCAGCCCACACTGATTGAAAGTTGAACATGCAGCCCAAACTTTAAATTTTCTGAACACGCAGCCCAGATAGTAGTGAACACGCAGCCCACACTGATTGAAAGTTGAACACGCAGCCCAAACTTTAATTTTTTGAACACGCAGCCCAGATAGTGAACACGCAACCCACACTGATTGAAAGTTGAACACGCAGCCCAAACTTTAATTTTCTGAACACGCAGCCCAGATTAGAATAGTGAACACGCAGCCCAGATTAGAATAGTGAACACGCAGCCCACACTGATTGAAAGTTGAACACGCAGCCCAAACTTTAAATTTTCTGAACACGCAGCCCAGATTGATAGTGAACACGCAGCCCACACTGATTGAAAGTTGAACACGCAGCCCAAACTTTAAATTTTCTGAACACGCAGCCTAGATTAGAATAGTGAACACGCAGCCCACACTGATTGAAAGTTGAACACGCAGCCCAAACTTTAATTTTATGAACACGCAACCCAGATTAGAATAGTGAACACGCAGCCCACACTGATTGAAAGTTGAACACGCAGCCCAAACTTTAATTTTCTAAACACGCAGCCCAGATTAGAATAGTGAACACGCAGCCCACACTGATTGAAAGTTGAACACGCAGCCCAAACTTTAATTTTCTGAACACGCAGCCCAGATTAGAATAGTGAACACGCAGCCTATTCATTTCATTATTGACACATGTATTCATTCTGAATGCAGGTTGGTTCTCGCAGTGTGCGGGGGTATGGCTCCACCGCAGCGCGGGACTGGTACGTTGAGCTCCCGGAGGGTGTCCGGGATTTAGTAGACTTGGCAGGATTCGGGGCTTTCTGCGTTGGGTTGTCACGTTGTTCCGCCAGGAGGACACTGATGGCAGCATTGGTAGAGAGATGGTGGGACACCACCAACTCCTTTCATTTTTCTGCCACTGGAGACATGACCATGACGCCTCTGGACTTCGCTGTGTTGACTGGCCTGGACATAGGAGGTTGGCCCATCCCCTATGACGAGGACATGGGCGAGTGGGAGGCCGCCTGGATGTATCTATTGGGGGCTCGCCCGCCTGTTGACAGGGTTTCTGGGAGAGTCCGATACACTTGGTTCTCTTCCCACTTCCGGCGGGCGGAGATGGTGCCCGAGACTCCTGAGGAGACGGAGCAGTACGCCCGTGGTTTCCTTATGTTCCTCTTCGGGACTACCCTGTTTGCCGATAGAGGGAACACAGTCGGGTTATATCTGCTGAGCGCTCTGGTTGACCTATCACAGGTCAGTAGATATGACTGGGGTGGCGCCGGCCTAGCTACCCTTTACTTTTATATGAGCGCGACCTCCCGCGGGCGGGGCGATTTACTTGGCGGCTATTGGAGAGCCTGGGAGGTACTTTTCTGTCCCCTTGATTTACATTTCTGCTTTTCATTACTTGTACATTGCACACACAGCGCACTTTTACAGTCTGTATTTTGCTCTCAGCATTTCGTACTTACATTCTGCACTGCTTTTCTCAGCTATGGGTCTATGTATACTTTCCAGCATTAGCCCCAGAGTTGGAGGTGGCAGGGCTCCCCATGACCCCATATTCACTAGTGTTCGAGGGTCCGCACCGGCCGAGACCTCGAGAGACTCTCATTTACTTGCGACAGTATTTTGACACTGTGCGGCATTCGGAGGTACTTCAGGACTTTTAGTTCCTTTCATTTTCATCTTTGATTTGCTCTGTATATTCCCGATTTCTGATTGGTTTATGCATTTATCATCCGCAGATCTCATGGCAGCCTTGGGCACCCCTGGGTGATGGTCTCCGACTTCAGTATACCGGAGGGTCAGACACCTCCCAGTATAGGGTCCTGCTCGAAGGGCCGGTTGGCAGGGCATGGTTCCTGGGGGAACGCTTTCTGCGTCAGGTATGGGGGTATCTTTCTCAGGATCCTCCCGCAGTCCCCCCAGTCAGTATGCGGACTGCTGACAGGCTCTCTTACTCAGAGGTAGTCGGCGCCATGCTGGGTAGTGATGCTTTACTATATCTTGAGGAGGGGGACTATGCCACTTACCGTCACATATATTTGATGCCTCCATTGACGGGAGCTCGCACCCCGATGACGAGGCCTGCCGGTATGTCATCCTCGGGCCAGGCCCGAGCTCGGACTGCAGACGCCCCTTCCGCCAGCGGGGCTGGTGCATCTAGAGGTGGGGGTAGACCGGTTCCTCCGATTCCGTCGACCTATCCTCATCCTGGATGGCCAGATATGCCCACTGAGTTGATGGCGTGGCAGTATGGGGCTATTTCCCCGACTCCGATCCCACTAGAGCCTCCGATGCCCAGTGATCGATACGCCATTGATCCTGACTCACCGCTGGTATGCTCCACTGTTTTTCATTCATCATTCAGATGTTTAGACATTCTTTTGTTCACTGATGATTATGAGCTCATATTTGCAGCCACCGCGAGGGTACATGGAAGAGGTGGTTGGACTGGTGGCCACACTCGAGGGCATGGTCCTGCGGATGGAGGCACAGTTGTCTGTCGCGGGCATTCAGGTACCCTTCAGTTTTCTGGCATTTATCATACTTCTGATGACATGCTGATTTCTACTGCATCGATAGACTACTTGTGTAGAGCACATCTGACACACACCCCACTTGTACACTGTATTTACATGCACCCACTTCACGTAGCCTTTGCTTGTATCTGCATCTGATGTATATATTTGGACTGATGTATTTGAATTGAACTCTTTGTTTTCAGATGCCTTCATGGTCCGGTCAGCCGCAGGCCAGGCCACCTGGGCCTCCATGGGGAGCTGGGCCATCTGGGCCTTTTAAGGGAGTTGGGTCATCCGGGCCTTTTCAGGGGGCTGGGCCATCTCGGTCTTCCCGAGGAGCCGGGTGTAGACGCGCCCACGAGGGGCCCCGCTACAGTTCGGACTCAATTTGTGTCACGGTTCTAAATCTGAACCAAAGAGTCCAAATCTGGCAAATCGTTTTGAGAAACAGATTTTTGAAAAAGTAGTGCCAAACATGGACTGCTTTGCCAGATACAGAGTCGCCACCTAAATATTTTAAAATGGGAGAATTTAGGAAACCCTGACTCGGTGCCGAAGGCCACATGTCCGTCATCATCGGAGTTGTCTCGGCTCGGGAGCTTGGGTACGATCGGGGAAGGTCAGCTATGAGCACCCCCTTTCGCCCGGTCCGAAGACCGGCCTCTACTAACCGTGATATCCGTTTTTGAAAACTTTATGTGTTCTTAAACCAATTGTTAGCCTAGAATTACTATGTTATGCGCGCATCAAACAAGTATAGACCAAATCGCCCAAATTGGAACAAAACATTTCATGTTTGTTTTGAAAATGGTTTGCTACTCGCAAGTAGGCTAAAATGCAGATTTTGCCACCCTCAAGTGGGCTTTTAGAAAAGATGATTTTGCCACTATCTAGTGGGCTTAAAACTTACAGTTTTAATGCATTATTCCAATTTAGGTAATTCAACCTCCATCCACAGGCATTCAAGCAGTTATATCACATAAGCAGCTAGCCTCATGGTAATCATACTGTCAGGGCAACACTCACACGCATGCGATATGCTAAAGCATAAAAGCTTACCTAGTACTCCGAGCCAAAACAGAAACTAGTCAGTAATCATATGCATGATCCTAGTTCATGTTAAAAATGGCTAATGCAACACATGCAAAGATGCAATCTAAACAGGCTCGGCTAACCCTAAAATGGCATATGAAATGCTACAAGCAACATGTATTCAATTTGGAATTGAAAAGTACAATGTAGTTTGTATGATGTACCGAGCCCGGTGCATGTCAACAAATGCATGAATGCACGCATGCATAGCATAAGGTATGCTAAAATAAATGTGCCCTAATCTACCATCATAAGCAGGTAAATAAAAGGGAAGAAAGAAGTGGAGGTTGGAAGACATGCACACCACGCACACACACTTATTACAGACACGCCCTCACTCGGAGGGACCAAAATAATAATACAGCCCAAATAATTATTACAAGACTTCTAGTCTAATCAAAAAAAGGTGCCAAAGGAAGATGGCCGCAGCCCCTGCCTCGGGATGCGTGAATAATGCACGTTCGATCCAACTTGCCCGGAAACTCGTTGCCATAGCACTACTGCCTCTGTTTTCACTGCCTTTTCTTCTTTGAAAACTTGTCAAAGTCCCAGAGAACCTTCTATGAGCATTGCAGAACATCATCGGCTGGGAGGAATGGCCACCGGCCGTGTACAATATCCATCGGCTGGAGATAAAGCTGTCGGCACTGAATAAATGGCCGGTCGGCACTGAATGTTGCCGGTCGGCAGAAACTTCCTGCAGAAGACAGTTTTGACAGCAACAAAGGACAGGCAGTGTATGGCATGAAATTTCAAGCAAATGTGTGCACCAACACATCCCTTATCATGCTTTTGACTCAAAGGGGTATGTTCCTTGATTCTCGGACCACCAATTGCGCATTTCGATGCGTGATGGTCTAAGAAACCAAGTATGCACTTTGGTTTCAAATGTCATGCAAACCAAACAAACACATAAAGCCCAACCTCTATCACATGATCAAGAGGCAAGGCATGCATGCCAATGCAATGCAACCTAGGTATGCAAACAAGAATACAAGCATGCTATGCAACTACGTGGCATACACAATGCTAACAACATAACATGCGCAACGCTTTGAAACATGGCATACACAATGCAAGATGGGCTTACACCAATACAAGTGGACCTCAGCCACACTCACATAGGAGGCCATAAGATGAAAATGAAGTGCCTCGAAATGCATGCACGCGGGCACGCAAACCGAGGCAATGGCATATGCAATGCAATGGCTAAAATGGCATATAGAATGCAACATGGACTTATACTAACATGAGAGAGCCTCATCCACACTCACATAAGAGGCCGATGGATGAAAATAAAGTGCCTCGAAATGCGTGCATACGGGCACGCAAACCGAGGCAATGACATATGCAATGCAATGGCATGGAAAATGATATGAAAATATGCCAATGGGATTTCAGCACTGAAATGTGGGGGAAAACAGCCCCGAAATGAGGCGAAAACACACCCGATGCATGGAATCTCTCCCGAAATGCAAATTAGGCACATAGAATGAACTACAGCTATACAAAGCATGCATGATTGGTACATGGAATGAATAGACAGAAGCAAGGCAGCCTCAAAATAAGCATTTTTCTAGTACAAGTCATGGCCAAACAACAAGCAAAGATAGGGCAACAATGGCATGCAAAAATGGCCCCAAACATGAGGTTATGAAGCAACTCACAGCTGCTAACTCCAAACAGGTTAGGGCCCTTCAACAACATTGAAGAGGGGCCCAAAATAAGCCACTTTACAGAACTGTAAAAACCCAAAAACAGTATACAAACATGCTAGAAATGCAATGCAAAATGAGGCTCAAAAAGAGGCTATAACACAAAGTGTGAAAAATATTCAACAAACAGCCAAAGACCCTTAATAAAACATGTTAAGAAGGTCAAAATAAGACCTTTTCTAGGCCTGTAAAAAGATCAAAAACGGAAGCACAATGGGCTGCCAAAGCATGCAAAAATGGGGACCAAAAGAGAGTATAAAGGCAAGTATAGCATGGAGGTCCCAAACAGTGTTGAGCCCTTCTTAAATGTTGAAGAGGGGCTCAAAATAAGCCTATTTTCAGTTTACATCAGGCTCTAAAACAGATCACACGCAAGCTAAAAATTCTATGCAAGATTATGGCATTCAAGGAGGATATTGAAGCAAGTGCAAGCTACTGTCCTCAAACAGCAAGAGGTCCTCAATCAAACATGAAGAGGACCTCAAAATATGATGATTTACAATTTGGGTCGGAGCCCAAAAATGCAAGCAAATATGGCTTAGATATGAAGCAAGAAAAGACTAGAAAAGGGAAGAGGAGGACTCACCCTTGAAGACCAGCAAACTAGCACCTCTTGGACCAAGTTTAGGTGCTCCTAAGCTCTGGAGAACAGCCTCAAGCTGCTGGAATGGGCGTTGGATGCCTTGTGCTATGAGTTGATGAAGAAATGGCCCAAGAACAAGGGTGTTTGATGGTTGAATGGGAGAGATATAGTGAGAGATGAAGGGATATATGTATGTATATATCAGATATGTCTATATATCTCTGGTTTTTTGTTCCAAAAATCCAACCTCAACAATGGAGGAGAAGAGGCCCCTTATATAGGCAATACTAAGCTTCTAAGGCAAGCTTCAAAGGGTCAAAGGGGTTTAAAGGGGAGGTCAAGGCTTATTGGAGAAGCTTGGACAGCTGGTAGGCTTCTTGAGGAAGCCAAGATAAAGGGTCAAGGCTTCCTCAAGAAGCCTTGAGCAAAGGGTGCAAAAGAGGGGTCCAAAGGTGGTCAAGGGTTCAAAATAGCAACATATATGCACGGGGGAGTGTGCTGGTGCATTCCAACTGGCACAGCTGGGATGCACCAGGCTTGGAGAGTGCAAATGGTGCAAACCGGCCAGAAAATTTGGTCGTCGGCCAAAATAAAGTGCCGGTCGACATAATATTTTTCCGGTCGGCAAAATAGATTGCCGATAGATGATTCCAATGTCAAACAATGGCCGGTGGGTATGCAAACTGAAGCCCCGGAAGTTAGCTTTCCAATGGCGCAAACCTTGCATCAAAATTCCTCCTATGCAAAAAGTTATGCCCTTTTTCGTGAAGCCGCGCAGATTCGATCCAACCGGGATGATGCCCGACTTCAACTGATCATATCTCCCCCACCCAGACTTGGCTCTAGGAGATTCTTGAGTGAAAAATGAAGCCCCGGAAGTAAGCTTTCCGATGGTGGTGGCCCCATAGCTAAAATCCAAGTGTACAAACAGATAAGCCCGATTCAGCGAGGGCTGCTCGACTCGCTTCTACCCGGATTCATGCCGAACTTCTCCCAAACTAGTTTTCTCCTCTCCTTTCCTCTTTCCTTCAACTCCAAAACCCTAAACAAAGTGTTTTGAAAGATTTGCCTCTCTTCTAGCCGAAGAAACTGATTCTTTGCCCTGCACATCTCTCAACACCGAGCAAACCATCAGTAGTGCCCAAGTCTTAAGGGCGGTCAAAAATGGGGTGTCTACACCGGGCCATCTAGGCCTTTTCGAGGAGCTCGAGGAGGGCCTGTCCGCAGATGCAGGGCTCACGTTGTAGAGGTGGAGCCTGATGAGGAGGAGGAGGAGGCTACCGACCGTCAGTCAGAGACATCTGCTGAGGAGGGGGGCTCCGGTCTTGGTTCGGGGAACAGAGGTGAGGCTGAGGGGGATCCTGAGGACGACAACTCTGACCCAGATGATGATGATGGTGCAGAGGTTGTCCCGCAGAAGCGGATAAGGAGTGGTTCTCATTCCCGTTCCCGAGGACATTGATGCTGCTGTTTCCTGCTTTATTTTTCTTTTTGCTAGTAGTTTGTAGCACTTTGCACATTGTTAGGTAGTTTTATTTTTCGTAAAACTTGTACCTTTGTTCGTTGTAAAGTATGATGGAATGAAATAGCTTTTGAAAAGGTGTTTGTATTTTAAACTTTTAGCATCGTATCGCATCATTTTATTTTGCACAAAAATGAAATTGAATGGGAATGCGCATTGTGTAATCACCAAGTCAGGTAGTGGACCGACGCAACAAACTAAACAACTCAACTTACTAAGATATAACAGAACCTTAGGAAATTTACAACTCGATAAGCAAAATGCAACAACGTTGACAACGTAAATAAACAAGACTTAAACAAAGATTGTTTAAACAGAGAGCAATGACTCGAAAACACGAAACACGTCCGCTCGACAAACAACTCGATAAGCAAAACAACAACTCGATAAACAAAACAACAACTCGATAAACAAAACTCAGCAATAACAGAGTGTACTTCGGACGATCTGGGCACCGGAACGCATCCGAAACGGAGAGAGATGAAGGCCTTTGACTCTCCCGTTGCATGGAAGTGCTTGAAACTTTCCCTCGAAGAGTAAAACAGGGCCAAAGGGATACACTGCAGCATTGCCGGCCACCTTTGGGAGCCGGCCGGCCAATTTTATGGAGAGAGACAGCTGGCCGGCCATTTTTGAAAAAGAGAATGGCTGGCCAGCCAGAAAAGGTGGCAAGCCGGCCACTTATTCCTGCAGCCACCTAGTTTTTGACATGTGTCCCCGTGAATAGTGTTTTTCCTTCTATAAAAGCCTCAACTTCGGAAACATTCACTTCATCTTAGTTTTAGACAAAGATGGAGGCGTTTCTCGCAGAAAATCTCACATCTTGGATCTCTTCTCTAGATGGCTCGGAAAAGCTGAACTTCCGGGGTTTCGGCTTGAATGCACTATTCACGCTGAGCCGTACTCCGCTACAGCTCCCTTTTCTCCATGCCGCGGCAAGGTTCTGGAACCCAGTGACGCACGTTTTTAGCTTCGGCGGCCAAGAGGTGTGTCCCACTTTCGAAGATTTTCAGGTTTTGATGGAGTCTGAATGCTCTGAAGTGATCTTGCCCCAGCTCCGTTTTGGCCATGCCCAGGCTTTAGGGCGGATGTGTGGGCTCACGGCGCATGATGCTCGATCTCTGATCTGCAGTGGGGAACTGGACATCCTCGGCTTGATCCATCATTTTTCCGACGCCGGTGACCGCAGCAACCATTATTGGCAGGATTTTCGGCAACACGCCCTTTGCTTATGTTTGTTGTCTCACTTTTTGCTTTCCTCGGGCTTCGGCGGAGCTAACATTCGCCTGATTGAAGTTGCCCAAGGCTTGAGAGAGGGAAAGAGTTGTATTGCCATGACCTTGGCCGAGACACTGATGGGCTTAGATTCTGTCTATCGCCGGGAGGCGACTAGGTTTGCTGGGAGTCCACTGCTGCTGCAGGTAATGTTTCCCACCCAACCTTACATATATATTTGCTCACATCACTCGACCCTCAGACTCGGTTTTTCTCACAAAACCCTTGTCTTACTTTTCTCTCATCGTACATCTCTCTGTTCTTTATTCTCTCATTTTCCATCCCTCCCCTAGGTATGGTTAATGGATAAGTTACAGGTTGTGGACTCTTGCCCGGCCTATTCAGCTCGAGGCTACTTCTTTCGGCAGCGCCTAGTCAATGCTCTTGACGAAAGGTGGTGGTTTGATTGGATGTGCAATTTGTCCGCAGACGGCATTGCTTGGCGTTGTCCTTGGCTTAACCTCCCGGCAATGAGCTATAGTATGTCTCGGCTGATTGGGATCCAATTGATTGGTCTAACCCACTGCGTATTCTATTTTCCGTTCCGGTTCCTGCGTCAGTTTGGTCATGATCAGACCTGCCCACCGGAGGGGATTGAGTACCCAGCTGCTTTCCCGGTCCGGGGTGCACAGCTTGCCCGATATGCCACAGCATGGAGGACTAGAGAGCTCCTGGCCCTTGCTTCTACTTTCAGTTGCACTTTGTCCGATGAGTGCTTGGATTGGCTCAATGAGGAGGCACAGGTTGGGCCTAGCTTGGCATCAGATGCTTCGTCCAGCTCTGGGAGGGGACGCAGAGATACTTGATTCATCTATGCCCCAAATTTATTGCTTTATTAGTATTTTCAAGTTTTCTTTGTGAATGTACTAAAAAAAGGCAACCTCGATTGTATGTAAGAGCAGGAGAACTCTATTTTGAAATTAATGAAATTGAAGGTTATGGTACTGAAAGTTTTCCGCTTTGGTCCAAAAATGGTCTTAGTCGTAAAAAGATTAATTTGAACAAAGTCGACTTTTATTAAAACTTTTCAATACTATTTTCGATGTGGATCAGAACTGGACACGCCGAAGATCTGTCACTGAGACGCACAACCCCAGATCCCTGCAACTGGAAAGTTGCCCCTAATCTGAAGAACAATGCGACACTGCACGGCAACGGAAAGTTACCCCTAGTCTGAGTAACTTTGCACCATCGCAGCAACGGAAAGTTGCCCCTAGTTTGAACAGCACTGTACCGGAGATCGCGATAAATGCTGATGGATAAAGATGACTGAGATGATCGAAATGGACAGAGTTGATCGGGGAAAAGTTTATGGCTGAACTTCAAGGTGAAGTTGCCTATGTATCCCAAAGATGGGAATCAAGCCTTACGTAGTTCAGGCCGAGGTTCACTCGAGTATTTTCACTCTCCTTTTGCGCTCTAACTTTTGCCAAGGCCGCCCTTTGCGGGTTTTCAACCTTGCGAGCTCAGTTTTTATATTTTCTAATTTTTTTGTGCTTTGACTTTTGCCTAGGTCGCCCTTTCGGGTTTTCGGCCTAGCGAGCCTCTCAAGGATAGTATTTCTTCAACTTGTCCATATTGATCGGTTGTGAAAATTCCAAGCCATCTAGATCCATCAGAACCACAGCTCCACCTGACCAGATAGCTTTGATGATGTAAGGACCAGTCCAATTGGGTTTGAACTTGCCCCTTGGGTCGTGGATGGGAGCTCGGTTGTCTTTGAGCACCAAATCTCTTTCTTTCAGATTCCTGGACTTAACCTTCTTGTTGAAAGCCCGGGCAATTCTGCGTTGATAGCCTTGGATGTGGTACAGTGCTTTCAGTCTTCTTTCATCAAAGAGCATGAGTTCTTCGAATCTGCTTTGCTGCCAATCTGCTTCGGCTATTTGGCATTCAGCCAATACTCGTAACGACGGAACCTCAATCTCGATAGGTAGAACGGCCTCCATTCCATAGACCAATGAATACGGAGTCGCCCCAGTAGAGGTTCTGATTGAAGTTCTATAGCCCCACATAGCAAATGGCAGCTTGTCTGGCCAATCCCGGTAGGTTCCCACCATCTTCTGCAGTATATGCTTGATATTCTTGTTAGCGGCCTCAACCGCTCCGTTGGTTTGCGGCCGGTATGTAGATGACTTATGGAAAGCCACATTGTATTTTTCCAACAAGTCTATCACTTCTTTCTTGAAGTGGGAACCATTATCTGAAATTATCTCGTTTGGCACCCCGTAGCGACAGATGATGTTGTTTCTGATGAACTTTGCGACGTGCGATGCCTTCAACACCGCGTATGATTGGGCCTCGACCCACTTGGTGAAATAATCTATCGCTACTAGGATAAACTCATGCCCGTTTGACCCCTTCGGGGTAACAGCTCCGATCACATCAATTCCCCAGACTGAAAAAGGCCATGGCGAAGTCATGTTGTACAGCTTTGACGGCGGGATGTTCATGCGGTTTGCATGAATTTGACACTTGTGGCATCGCCGAACAAAACTAATACAATCCTCCTCCATGGTTGACCAGTAGTAGCCCTGTCTGAGGATCTTTCTGGCCAGCATTACTCCATTCATATGTGCACCGTACTCCCCCCCATGGATGGCTTCCATTAGGCGTTTCGACTCTTCAGCTTCTACACAGAGCTTATGCATTCCCAGATGACCCCTTTTGTACAGCTTTCCCCCGCAGATAATGAACTGAGCAGCCATTCTTCTGATGGCCCTCTTATCCTTGGCATTTGCCCCTAGTGGATATGTCTCCTTTTCCAAGAAGTTCCAGATGTCATAATACCAGGGGTTGCTGTCTTGAACCTCATCTATGGCGGAAATCGACTCGTATGCTGGCGCAAACTTCTGATCAATGATGACTGGACGCATCCGGACTTCGGACGGGATGTCTATCATAGAAGATAGAGTTGCTAATGAATCTGCAAACCTGTTGTTCTCTCTTACGAGGTGGGTGAAATTTAGCTTCTCAAACCGAGGAATTAACAAATCCAAGGTTTGGTGGTAAATTATCATCCTTTCCTCCTTGACTTTCCAATCTCCTTTTGCTTGAGACACAACTAGGTTTGAGTCCCCAATGACGTCCAACCGTCTTGCTCCTAGTTCTAGGGCTGCTTCCAGGCCAGCAATACATGCCTCATACTCTGCTTCATTGTTGGAGACTTTGAACTGGAGCTTGAATGCTAAAGGGATACGGGAATCGTCAGGCGCTATCAGCAGTACCCCTATCCCATACCCGTACTGGTTTGACGCTCCGTCAAAGTACATCGTCCAAGTTTCATCTTTGACGTGCAGAATGGCTTCATCTGGGAATAGATACTCAACCGCTTTATCCCCCTCAACCGGGTGGTCGACAAGGAACTCTGCTACCGCTCTTCTTTTTACTGACTTGCGCGTTACATACTTCAAATCAAATTCGGAGAGCAACAGTAGCCAGCGAGCTAGCCTACCCGTAAGTGCTGGTTTCTCGAAAAGATATTTGATGGGATCCAAACGTGAAACCAACATTACAGAGTGAGCTAACAGGTAGTGCCGCAGCTTCCTGGTAGCCCATACCAAGGCCAAACAAGCCTTTTCCAGCGGTGTATAGCGGGTCTCGTAATCCAGCATCTTTTTGCTCAGATAGTAGATGGCCCTTTCCACTTTGTCTTCTGACTCCTGCGCGAGCATGCAGCCCATGGTAGTCTCAGTTACCAAAAGGTACAATGTCAACGGTCTCCCCGGCTCTGGTGGTGACAACACGGGTGGGTTCTGTAGATACTCTTTGATCTGTTCAAAAGCTGCTTGACATCGGCCGTCCCATTGGAATTTCTTTCCTTTTTTCAGGAGACCAAAAAGTGGTTCACAAGTCAAGGTTAATTTAGAAATAAACCGTCTTATGAATTGCACTTTACCCAGAAAGCCTCGCACCTCCTTTTCAGTCCTTGGTGGTGGCATTTCTAAGATGGCCTTGATTTTGGAAGGGTCGACCTCGATGCCCCTTTGTGTAATCAGAAACCCTAGCATCTTCCTTGCTGTAACACCAAACGTGCATTTCTGGGGATTCAGTCGCAGCCGAAACTCTCTGATCCTTTGAAAGAATTTTTGTAAGGCGGTGTAGTGGCCCGCTCTTTCTTTGGACTTGACAATCATGTCGTCCACATACACCTCGACCTCTTTATGGATCATATCATGCAATATTGTAGTTGCTGCCCGTTGATACGTAGCTCCAGCATTTTTCAACCCGAATGGCATCACTCTATAACAATATGTACCCCACGGGGTAGTGAACGCAGTCTTCTCCCGGTCTTCGGGTGCCATTACTATCTGATTATAGCCTGAGAAACCATCCATAAATGAAAGCAAAGCGTGTCCTGCCGTGAAATCCACCAATTCATCAATGTGTGGCAAGGGAAAGTCGTCCTTCGGACTGGCCCTATTCAAATCTCTGAAGTCTACACAGACCCGACTTCTGCCGTCCTTCTTTGGCACCGGAACAATGTTGGCCAACCAAGTTGGGTATTCAGATACCAGCAGGAACCCTGCGTCAATTTGCTTGGTGACCTCTTCCTTAATTTTGAGAGCCCAGTCCGGGCGAATCCTTCTGAGTTTCTGTTTGACAGGGCGGGCCTCGGGATCAAGAGGGATCCGGTGCTGTACTATCTCAGGATCGATTCCAGGCATGTCTTCGTAGGACCACGCGAAAACATCTTTGAAATCTTTTAATAAAGCGACTAAGCGCTCGCGCTCCTCCGAAGACAACGTGGACCCGATCTGGACCAGCCGCGGGTCCTTCTCAGTACCAACATTCACAGTAGTGATTTCATCCATTAAAGGTTTAACAAATCTTTCCTGCTCTTGATCAATTAACCGTTGCAAAACTGGGGGAATTTCTCCCTCGTTGTTTTCATCAAAATTTTGAAAATCCTGATTTAAGCAATAAATCAAAGGCACAGAAAAATACTCAGAAACCACATCCACATCATTCTCATTAAATATTTCCAAGCCGTCAGATTCCTTTGTTACAACAGACTCAAAAGAAAATGAAAAAGACGACCTAGACAGGACTGTGGCATCCGGGTTATCACCCCCAGGAATACCGGACTTAGACTCAGTCGAGCTGGAATCTGATTCCGACGCACAAGATTCGGTGGAATCAGATTCCGGCTCACTACCTGACCCGGAGCTGCTAGATAAAAAGCCTTCTTCATATTTCCAGATGAGAGAAGGTGCGATAGATGCATCCAAGATCAGCGCTGGAAAGCCCGCAGCTATTTCATCACCAATTATAGAAACCGAAGAGTTATCCCCCAAGCACTCTTGGCCGATCGGAGGATCTGATAGTAGACACGCCAGTGCTACCCCCATTTCAAGCTCTGTGCTCTCAAGATCCACTGCTTCACACTGCTCAACCTCAGTTGGTGGGTCTGTCTGCGCTTCGGCAACGTCATCCCCAGATAGTTGTATGTCAAAGAAGATTTCAAAGCCAGGCACGCGCTTCCCCTCCGCGTTCAGCCATGGCTCCGGGAAGCCACAGAATGGAAAATCTTCCCCCTCCCGGACGAAGCGTCCGTTTAGGGTACCCCAGATGGGCCTATGAATTAACTCAAATGGCTTCCCAGCCTTCTTTGCCCTGGCTCTTCCGGCCATTTCTTTTCCTTTCCTCACCCAGTCCTCTTTGGTGGGTAGATAACCCAGTCCAAAGGTGTGAGGGTTGTGTGGCACTTCGGCCAACACTGAGACGCCCTTCCGGCCGCTTCTCCCTAATCCCATCCCGGGGGTATGTTTTAGCTTGTTCATGAGGTAGATAGATTGAGCACTAACGTACATACCCTCATTCACAGCCATGACATTCTGCACCACTTGAGCCTCGGCCAACGTGAACCCTGATAAAAACACATCCTCCGTGCCGTGCTCGATCTCCAAGACAGGTGTGGACACTTCCGGCGGCGGATGGATTGATGAATTCCCAAAAACGATCGCTACCCCTTTCCCGTGAGGGTAGTTTCGCATCTGATGTAGAGTGGAAGAGACTGCTTTGACCTGGTGCAACCACGGTCGCCCCAAAAGTAGGTTAAAGGTTGCGGGAACGTCCAAGATATGAAATTCGATGTTGTGTTGTCCTGGACCAACCTTGGTTTGAATTTTAACAGTCCCCATCACTTCTCTGCTGGTATTGTCGTATGCTCTGATCACTTGGGTAGTTGGGACGAAGTCTACGGGCTTCAACCCGATTGCATATGCCGTTCTGGTCGGGCAGACATTAATCGCAGACCCGGTATCCACAAGTACCACCGGTATCCACTTATCTCTACACTCCACAGAAATATAGAGAGGTTTGTTATGACTTGTGCCCTCAGGCGGTAGTTCCTTGTCCGAAAAGGTTAATGCTGGGGAACCTCCTCCCGGAAAAACCAGCCTAACCAGCTGTTCAGGCGTGGTGTCTATGGAGAGTTTGGACTTGTCCATAGCAGACAGGACAGCTTCCCTATGTACCCGTGATGCCATTAGCAGTCCCCAGATGGAGATGTCTGCTTGTATCTTTTTTAACTGTTTCAGCACAGCTTCCTCTTCAATCTGCTTCTCCTTCTGTCTCTCCGCTTCTCTATCCTTCCCGGATGCCTCGGGTTGGTCCAGGTGTGGGGGTTTGAAGTACCGTCCACTTCTTGTCATATGGTCAACCTCATCGAGGTACCAAGTGTCATCCGGTTGATTATTTCCCCAATCTTCATCCATGTGGGCAAGACATAAGTCGTCGTCTTCCCACCACATTCCGTCGGCAGCCAACAGACACCTGTCTGGCTCCGGTCCGCTCGCACTTGCAGTGCTCTCCGTCCACATGCTCGCAGCATTCTCTATCTTCGTGCACACAGCACTTTCAGTCCCCTCAGGGCCCTTTGCTTTCCTAATTCTCTCGGCATCTTCAAACTTTTCTCGTTCTAGCTGCATCAGTACAGCTGATTGTTCAACAATTCCCGTATCCTTAATGCCCAAGTCTCGAGCGGAATTCTTAGCACCGGCGCTCTCCGGCGATACAACTTGACTTTCGGCCATTCCGGCCACAGCTGATACCTCTGCCTCTGCCGGGCTCTGTTCTGGTTGAGCTTCCCCCACTTCATCTGGTTGATCCTCGAGCCATCTAGTGGCCTCCGCTGATCCCTCATGATCGAACCAATTGATTGACGCATCCCCCGGTTCCTGGTCATCGAAAAATTGCAGGTTGGCAAAGTCCTCCTCTACGGCTGTCAGATCATCTGCCCATAGCCCAGATCCATCCCCTCGGATCATGCATAGCTCCCCTGTCTCTGGCAATTCTATACCTAGCCCAATTCGGCTCGTTGATAGGATATACTCGCTTGGATCATAGGCTCTCCCAGCAAAACTCTGTCCAGTCCCAGATTCAACAATCTCATTCTCTCCCGAAATCTGCCCTGCCCCATCTTCAACGGTCACCACCATCGGTTCTGGTTGGGTTTTGGAGATGTCCACCATGCACAAGAAGTCAGTGCAGTCGGGGAGGAACACCTCCGGCTTGGGTAGGTGGGATGGGGTGATATAGATACTGCGATCGTAAGATGCGACCCCAGTCTGGATAAAATTGATTCTATTGGGAGGAGGAGCTTGGTTATGTGGTGGGAGAGGGTTGGTTGTGACATTGGGTTTATCAGGAGGCGCGATCACCTGTTTGTCGATAAGATCCTGGATCTCATGACGCAATCTGTAACAACGGTCGGTATCGTGACCGTGTTGTTGGTGATATACGCAGTATTTTGACGGGTCATGAGAGGGAGGGAGTGGATTTGGTAGTGGCTTTGGCTCCAGGGGTTTCAAATGCTTCTTTCTGATCAATACCCCTAGAGCCTTGGTCAGGGGCATGTATAGTGGGGTGAAGGTTCTTTGGCCTCGCGGTTGGAATCTGTTGGTTTGTGTGTTGCTTCCGGACGCGCCGGAGAAGGGTGTGGCAGCCATGGGCCTTGGAGGGGGAGGGGGAGGGGGAGTGGTGGTGACCATACTAACTTCTGAGGCTCTTGTATTTGCAGCGCCACTCGGGCCCGCATTGTTGTTACGGTTGAAAGTCCTCCTCGGTTGTCGTGGTCAAACAGACCTTGTTTCATTGCATCTTCGATTTGCACCCCCATCTCGTGTAAATCTGCGAAAGTAGGAAAGGGGACTACAATCATTCTCTGCATCAACTTTGGGTGGAGATTGCGCACAATCATCCGGATTTGGTCTTTGTCCGTGGGCCTTAAAGTCATCATTGACGCCTTTGCCCTCCATCGGATTACAAAGTCCGAGAAAGTTTCCTTGGGCTCTTGCCTTGTCGTTTCGAGATCACGAGTTGTAATCTCGATCTGAGTGTTGTACGAATATTGCGTGACAAAGGCCTCAGCCATTTCATCCCAATTCTTCTTCACTTCATCTTGTAACTTTGCGTACCAGTGGGTGGCCACACCCGACAGGGTTCGGCCGAATAGTGAAAGCTTCTGTGGTCATGTTAGGCCCATTGGCCGCAAAATGTCTGCAAACAGTCGGAGATGGACCATGGGGTCGCCGGTCCCGTCAAAGCGGTCGATTTGTGGCATTTTGAACCTATCGGGGAGTGTTACGGCCTCCTCGGTATATCCGTCTTCGATATCTGGCATAGCCTTGACCCCTTGGGATTTCTTGAAGAGTTTCTCAAGTTTGCTCAATTTCAGAGCTGTATGATCAACCTCGAACTCGAAGGGATAGTCAGGGCGATTAGGTGCATGGACCTTGGACAGTTGTGGTGGAAGCGGGGGCGGAGCTGGCCCCGTTGGAAGATTCGTGTCCTCTTGTAAGTTTTGGATATTCAGCATGGCATTCTGGGCATTTGGTGGGGCGTTCTGAACAGTAGGTGCCTGCTCAGGTAATGGAGCCCCTGCCGGAGGAGGGACTTGATGTGAAGCAGACGCTGTATTCTGTTGTTGCAGTTTGGTAATCAACTCAGCCTGCTGGGTCATAATCTCAGCTTGTTGCTTAGCGAGTTCATCCCGGCGAATGGCATCCTGTTGCATGGCCCGCATGGTTTCTTGCATTTGGCGCATCATCTCTTCAACTCCTGTTGGTGCCGTCATACTGTTTTGATCTGTCTGAACTACTGGCAGATTTGCCTCAATGGGGATCTCAATCCGACTGTCCACTGATGGGGGAAACCACTGTTCTGGTGATCTCTGTTCAGATACACTGCGCTTTTTTTGCTTTCTTCTGGTAACAGGGGGTAGAGAATGGAACACTGGCTGTCCGTCGATTAGATCTTCAGATCGATTGAGTCGATGACCTCGTGTCCAAAGTGCTTGGGGAATGCCTGTTGGGTTGGAAGCAATTGTGCTAGAACTGACCTAGCAAAAGATAAATAAAGCGAAAAGGAAATAAATAAACAGATAAACGGACAGCATAACAGCTTTAAAATAAAATGCATGACACACAGCCGGGCATAACAACACATAGTTGATAAGCTGAATATACACTGTCCTCAAACACTGATTATTATCCCTGTATCACTGTCCCCTAAAACAGCATCTGATACCCGCAGATAACCAATTCTCAAATACTGGCTGATGCCCGCAGGCCTGATACCCATAATACTGAGCTGACGCCCGCAGGCCTGATGCCCAAACTCATGTACTGAACTGATGCCCGCAGGCCTGATATTGACAATACTGAACTGATGCCCGCAGGCCTGATACCCAAACTCATATACTGATACATGCATTCCTGTAGAGACGCACTCTAAAGCACATAACAGATAAGTGAGAGCCAAAACACCCCTATGTTGGGGTAGGGTTTCCCTGTCCTATTTTGTCAGGAACTAGGGTTTCACTATGCACGCAACGGTTTCAAACAACCTATAAATGGGTAAGCAACCTGTCCTAATTTGGAATGGTCACTATGGATCCGAATATGCACTAGGTCGAAAGGTCAAAGAGGGTGCCCCGATAAAACCGAGGTTTGTGTTCCCATACTGGCAGAGCCCACAACCGGTCAGCCTTATGGTCATGCCTTGACAAGACAAGCCTCCGGCAAACCGTTCAGGAATAGCAAATGGCAAACACGGTGTCCTAGGCACACCAATGCAAATGCAATGCAAAGAAAGACACAAGTGTAGTCAAAAACAGATATCATGAGTTCGAGTCAAGTTCTCTAAATCCCCAGCGGAGTCGGCAGAAACTGTAACAAGCCCGCGGGGGACCTCGCTACAGCTCGGACTCGATTTCGTAGTCACGGTCCTTAATCTGAACCAAAGAGTCCAAATCCGGCAAATCGTTTTGAGAAAACAGATTTTTTGAAAGAAGTGCCAAACATGGACTGCTTTTCCAGATACAGAGTCGCCACCTAAATGTTTTTTTAATGGGAAATTTAGGAAACCCTGACTCGGTGCCAAAAGGCCACGTGTCCGTCATCACCAAAGTTGCCTCGGCTCGGGAACTTGGGTACGATTGGGGAAGGTCACTTCGTGAGCACCCCCGCTCACCCGATCAAAGATCGGCCTCTACTAACCATGATATCTATTTTTGAAAACATTGTGAGTTCTTATTCCGGTTATTAGCCTAGGTTACTATGTGATGCACACAGCATATAAGTATAGACTGAGTTGCCTGAATTGGAACAAAACATTTCATGTTTGTTTATTTGAAAGTGGTTTGCTACCCGCAGGTAGGCTTGAAACATTTGATGATTTATTCCAATTTAAGTAACCCAACCTTTACCCACAGGCATTCAGGCAGTTATATCACATTAGCAATTAGCCTCATGGTAAGCATGCTATTTATGGCAATCACTCACACGCATGCAAGGATGCTAAAGCATAAAACTTACCGAGTACTCCAAGCCAAAACAGAAGCTCATTAGAAATCATGCATGATCCTAAATACACAGAAATTCCTAATGCAACACATGCAAAATGCAACTATAGCAGGCTCGGTTATTCTAAGATGGCATATGAAATGCTACAACTATCATGTATTCAATTTTAGAATTGAAAAATACAATGCAGTTAGTATGATGCGCCGAGCCCGGTACATGCAATACAGATGAATGATGCAAACATGCTGTCATACTGTATGCTAATTTAAACATGCCCTAATCTAACCATCATAAGCGGATAAATAAAAGGGAAGAAAGACGTGGGGTTGGAAGACATACATCACACTCACGCACACTTATTACAGTTGTGCCCCCGCGCAGAGGGTCTGAATAAATAATACAGTCCCGAATGAAAGAATATTACAGTCCGAATATTACAGTCTGAATAATGTACAAATTCCTAATTAATTAACAAATTAACTAAGAAAATAAATAAACCGGCATGCAAGCCAGGGACTGCCTTGCTTCTGATGAATGATGCATGTCTGGGCTGCCTTGCGCGGAAATCCACCGGGATGCCCCAATTAGCCTCTGTTTAGCAGTTATTCTTGGAAAGCGTGCCAAGTCCCGAAAAGTTGCCGATTCTTCATTTTGCTGCAACAGAGAGCAGGAAAGGGGCATAGCAATGTATTTTCATAAATATACGCATGCCTCGATCCTCGTGCCACCAATCACGCATATCGATGCATGATGGCAGAGGAGTCGAAATGTGCAACTCAATATAGAATAAATGCACGTATAAACACAACAAACCCTAACTCCATCATGGGTAATCCGGAGTGTCGGTGACTAGGGAATTGAGACACGTTTCGTCACTCGTAGTACGAAACGTATCTCGTTTCCCGTGCCCGAGCTAACCCCTATCCCGGACACGATGCAATATGCATGACATGCATGAAATGCGACTAAGATACAATCCTAACATACACAATGCTATGAAAGTGAGATGCCTCGAAATGCGTGCACACGGGCACGCAAACCGAGAAAATGACAGAATGCGATCTAAGATACAACCTAGTATGCACTATGCTGTAAAAATGAGATGCCTCGAAATGCGTGCACACGGGCACGCAAACTGAGGCAATGCACAAATGCGATCTAAGATACAATCTAATATGCACTATGCTGTGAAAATGAGATGTCTCGAAATGCGTGCACACGGACACGCAAACCGAGGAAATGCACAAATGCGATCTAAGATACAACCTAGTATGCACTATGCTGTGAAAATGAGATGCCTCGAAATGCGTGCACACGGGCACGCAAACCGAGGAAATGCACAAATGCGATCTAAGATACAACCTAGTATGCACTATGCTGTAAAATGAGATGCCTCGAAATGCGTGCACACAGACACACAAACCGAGGAAATGCACAAATGCGATGCAAATGATATGAAATGCGATATGGACTTATACTAATATGAGAGAGCCTCAGCCACACTCACATGGGATGCCGATGGATGAAAATGAAGTGCCTCGAAATGCGTGCACACGGGCACGCAAACCGAAGCAATGGCATATGCAATGCAAATGACATGAAAACGACATATAGAATGTAATATGGACTTATACTAACATGAGAGAGCCTCAGCCACACTCACATAGGATGCCGATGGATGAAAATGAAGTGCCTCGAAATGCGTGCACACGGGCACGCAAACTGAGGCAATGACAGAATGCGATCTAAAATACAACCTAATATGCAATGCAAATGACATGAAAATGACATATGGGCTTATACCAACATGAGAGAGCCTCAGCCACACTCACATAGGATGCCGATGGAGGAAAATGAAGTGCCTCGAAATGCGTGCACACGGGCACGCAAACCGAGGCAATGGCAGAACGCAATGCAAATGACATGAAAATGACATATGGGCTTATACTAACATGAGAGAGCCTCAGCCACACTCACATAGGATGCCGATGGAGGAAAATGAAGTGCCTCAAAATGCGTGCACATGGGCACGCAAATCGAGGCAATGGCAGAACGCAATGCAAATGACATGAAAATGACATATGGGCTTATACCAACATGAGAGAGCCTCAGCCACACTCACATAGGATGCCGATGGAGGAAAATGAAGTGCCTCGAAATGCGTGCACACGGGCACGCAAACCGAGGCAATGGCAGAACGCAATGCAAATGATGTGAAAATATGATATGTGGGCTTATACCAACATGAGAGAGCCTCAGCCACACTCACATAGGATGCCGATGGAGGAAAATGAAGTGCCTCGAAATGCGTGCACACGGGCACGCAAACCGAGGCAATGGCAGAATGCGATGCAATGACATAAAATGGAAAGCAATCATTCTAATGGAATTTCAGCACTAAAATATGGGGGAAACAGTCCCGAAATGAGGCGAAATAACACCAAATGCATGGAATAGTCCCGAAATGCGAATTTAGGCACCCGAAATGGCCTATAGCTATGTCAAACATGCACGATATGGACATGTGATGCAAAGACAGAAGCTAGGAAGTCCCAAAAAAGGCACTTTCACAGTTATAAACATGGCCAAACAGCAAGCATAGGTAGGGCAAAAATGGCATGCAAGAATAGGGGCCAAGAGAGGGGTAATGAAGCAAGTGATATAAGAAAAATCCAAAATGAAAAATTTCCTTCTACAACATTGAAGAGGGACCAAAAATATGAATGTTTACAGTATATGGCAAGCCTCAAATCAATATACAAACATGCTAAAAAAACGGCACAAGATTGAGGCTCAAAAGGTGCTATAACATGAAGTATGAAAAATAATCACCAAACAGGAAAAGACCCTTAATAAAACATGTTCAGGAGGTCAAAATAAAGTCACTTTTAGTTCGGACCAAGGTCCAAAAACAGCAACATCAGGGGCTTCCAAGGCATGCAAAAATGGGACCAAAAAGAGGATATAAAGAGAAGTATAACATGGAAGTCTCAAACAGTATTGAGCCCTTATTCAATGTTGAAGAGGGGCTCAAAATAAGCCTATTTACAGTTTATAACATGCTCCAAAATAAATCACACACAAGCTAAAAATATCATGCAAGAAAATGACTTTTTAGAGGGATAATGAAGCAAGTGCAAGATGGAGGGCTCAAACAAGGTTGAGCCCTTAATGAGACATGAAAATGAGCTCAAAAAAATGGTACTTTCAGTTTTGGTCGGAGCTCAAATGTATAAGAAGGAGAGGCTAAGAAATATTGCAAAGAAAAGCTCAAAAAAAGAGAAAATGGCTACTCACCCTCGGAGACAAGTCTTTTGTTAGTTCTTGGACCAATTTGCAGCTCCTTTAGCCTTTGAGAAGCCCTCCTTGTTGCTGGAAATGAAGTGGTGATGGTAGAGTTTGGTGGTGATGAAGAAAACAAGATGTAGGACTTAAGGATTTTTAGGAAAATGAGAAGGATGGAGGGAGATATGGATCTTGAGGCTTGAAGACAATTTTTTCTAACCCTAAAATGTGTTGTTGGCTGCTGGTTATATGGCTCAAAAAGGGGGTGTAAAGGTGGGGGAAAAGGAGGCCAACTTTCCCCCACAAAATATCCCCCGGATATTGATATTTTCTGGGGGATAAAGCCATACAGCTGTAAAGTGAACAGTGTGAGGATCTCGGCCGGCCAGTTATTTTGGTTGCAGGTGGCCGGCCGGCCACACCCCCTAGCCGGCCGGCTAAGGGTCAAAAGGGTCAAGCTGATTTAGTGGCCGGCCACCACATGATGGTGTCCTCCCATGTGTGTACAACACAACCCTGTGGTTAAAAGTCCAAGAAAGTGGCTCAAGGGTGTTCAACATTAGCTCGGAAGGAGGGGTTCAAAAGGGTCAAGTGGAATTACTGGCCGGCCACCAACTTTTAGGGTCCTCCCATGTGTGTACATCACAAATATGTGGTTCAAAATTCAAGAAAATGGGCCCAAGGTGTTCAACATTAGTCCGGAAGGAGGGGTTCAAAAGGGTCAGGTGGAATTACTGGCCGGCCACCAACTTTTAGGGTCCTCCCATGTGTGTACATCACAAATATGTGGTTCAAAGTTCAAGAAAATGGGCCCAAGGTGTTCAACATTAGCCCGGAAGTGTGAAAAACGGGCGTCAGAGGGCGTCGGAGGATGTATAACTGGTTGCTGCAACAATTACTGGCCTCCTACCCTTCAGTGACCTCCCCGGTGATAAAACAGAGGTGCCTGCCAAAAATGAACGAAAATCGTTGCAAAACGAATGTTCGGGGGCCAAAACACGCAGTTCGGGGCCCCGAAAACTGCCCGTTAAACACCAAAAATGGTATTCGACCTCGAAGTGGGTTTCTCAGACCCCAGTGTCCCTCAAAAGGGATTAAATAAGATGCATGCCAAAAATCAGAGCAAACGGAGATGGTTAGGCGGTCCCGAATCGAGGCACACGGCCAACGATCCCGAAAAATCGGGAACCGGACTCCGAAATGGGCAAAATGGCCTATGACCACAAAATGTAGCCCACGGCCACTGAGAGATGGTCTACGGGACCTCTCTCTCCCCTCAGGAAAAGAAACAGAGAAAACCGAGCCTGGTTCGCAAACCGAGGCAAGGCACAAAAGAGGGTTCGGAAGCTTGGAGGCAAGGCTCACGGCCGCGACTCTGAGACTTCTGAACGAGCACATTATGCAACATCACCAAGCGCTCAATCGGTGACATCTGAGTCTTAAGGTCGGTCAAAAATGGGGTGTCTACAATTAACATAACCATAAAACATAAATTGTGTTATAATAACTCAAAACATTCGTAAAATATATTATGGTGGCTCAAGGCATATATAAAACATGTTATGGTGACTCAATGTATAATATAACTCACCTTAATAATCATCCTTAACCTTTACCTTCCTCTTACCAACTCCCAGCTTACCTGTTAGTTATTGATTTGTATACTTTTTCTTTGTTTTTGTTGAAACTCAGTCAGTCACTTACCTATTTATAGGCAGTGAATGTGCATCAACCGTCAATATGTGGCTTACTAGGTTCGGCCATTTGTCCAACAAGTGTCAACTTGCCCTTCCCCCACATGACCCTCTAAATTGATGATTTATCAAAGCTATGTGGTCTAATCTGGTGATTCACCAAAGCTATACCTTCTTTGTGTGTGTGTGTGTGTGTGTGTGTGTGTGTGTGTGTTTTTTTTTTTTTTAACTTAACCTTTGGTTTAATTTTAATTTGACCCAATTCTTATATATCATTTTTTTTCCCGATAATATATAATCCCTAATTAAATTACACTTTATCACATCTTACTATAACATTTTTTTATTTTATTTTACTCTAATTATATATGTTTTATTTTATTTTATTTATTTTTTATTTTTTATTATTATTTTTATTATTTCTTTATATTAACTTACTTAAACAATTGGGGTGTCACAATTTAAAAGTCTCAAAAGTGGATGGATTAGCCACCTCTTATTGATTTGCTTACTAGCTTTATATCTCTTGCTTTTGTCTATCTTTTTGTGCTCTTTAAACACACTTTTAGCCACTATTTTTGGGCTGTTTTGAGATTGTTCTTGGGCAGTTTTGGGACTGGAACATGTGATTTAAAATTGTAAAAAGTGGAGGGGTTAGCCATCTCTTCTTAGGCTTTGTTCCATAGTTTTTTCTCTACTATTTTTACTTACTTTCTTTTGCTTTTAACTACTTTTTTTTTTTTTTTTTTTTTTTTACATTTTAAGGGCTATTACGGGCTATTTAATTCATTTAAATAGTTTATGCTTTGAATATCATACTTTTTGTGTTGTAAGTCCTCATGGTTTCGGTTGTTTAGGCCTTAGACACTGAGTCATTTGAGTTTATAGCTTTATTTACTTAGTTTTCATGCTAAGAGTCTCATTCTAATAATCAATCTTGCATAACCATTTCTACAACCTCCCTTTTTTCTTTTTTTCTTTTGTTTGAGAGTTATTTCAAAAGATTGATAGTTGTTCGAGGCATGGGAAAGAGATCTATACTCAATGGCTTAATCTCTATGGAGGTTTATCGTCAATGTATAGTCTCTCTTTCATGCTATGGATCACTTTTCATTTGACATATCTCTTCCCATTTAGTAGACTTAAACATCAGTTTGGACAAATTGATTAAAGAATGGCAAGGACTAATAAAATTGACCTAAAATCAATGAAATCAACATAAAGAAGATGAATAAAATTGGTTGGATTTGACCGGACGTTATGCCGAGTCCATCTCTTCAAGAATTGTCACTTATCAATCCATGACATTTTGACGAAACTTGAAGCGTGTCTATCTCCCTCTTTGAGCCTCCATGATAAGAGGGAGGGATGGTGGTCTTCATTACATTTATTAATTGCTTTGTCCAAATTGTGTTCGAAATCATCAAGCCATCAACTTGTGCCAATTGATGGTTTCGGACTCGAGTTCACTCTTCTCTTGAGTTTCATGACAGAGAGGGGTAGAAGGGACAAACAGAGCCTAGAAAGGCTCTGTCTGCATTTTTCTCACCTCAGAGCACAAAACATTTTTTGGCATAAAATTAGGGCACGGCTGGCACTTTTTTGACCCGACCAGGTCTCATTTGGGGCCGGTCGGCTTCCAATGTTTAGTAAGCAATGAATTTTGGCAGAAACAGAGGGAAAGAGCTGAGGGTGAAACAGAGTAGTCTGGGCAGACAGAGCAGTTTCTGGACACAGTGCATGCGATCATTGTGCATCTTTGCTATTGTTTGAGTTACTCATTGTAATTATGCAATCTTATTATTGTAATTATCATTGATGTAAATATTTGTGATGCAATTATTATTATTCTCATAATGCCCTTGTTGTAATAACTTAAATAGCTAGTTGATAACTTAGATATCTAGTTAGTAGTTAGTTTAGTTAATGTAATTCATTTATTTGAATTTGTAATAGTTAGTTTAATTCGGACATTTGGACACTCATTTGGACCCTCTTGCATGAGGGCAAAATATGTAATAATGGTGTATGTTTTCCAACCCCCATTTCTTTCTCCCTTTTATTTACCCGCTTATAATGGTCGCATTATATTTATTTAACATTCCTATGTTTGCATACATTTGTTTCATGTACATTTGGGCTTGGTTCATCATACTAACCAATGTCAATGTTAATTTCAATTTCATTGCTTGAAAATGTGATTTATCACATGTCTTTAATTGGATCATATACCATGCTCATAGCCGAGCCGATAAAAATTACATAAATGTGTGCGTTGCATTAGTCACATTGAATTGTTTAGGAACATACATTTATCTAATTATTTTATTTCTTTTGACTTGCCTCGGAGTACTAGGTGAGCATTTCCTGCTTTAGCATATTGCATATGTTCGTGTTGCCATATCAAGAATGTTTACCATGAGGTAAAGTGCTTAGTTGATATATCTCTTAAATGCCTGTAGACGGAGGCTTTTCTCTTAAGTTGGGATAATTTGATAAATGTACATACAAATTCACTTTTTCAAGTGATGCGTATTCAAAACACTTTTTTCAAACAAATATGAAATCAAAGCGTTCCAACTTTTGCAAATTAGTCTATAACTTGTGTACATCACATAGTAAGAATAGCCTAATAACCGGAACAAGAGCATATAATGTAAATAAAAATCACATCATAATTAGTAGAGGCCGATCTTTGATCAGGTGAGTGAGATGCTCAATTCATGACATTCCCCTCTCATACCTAAGTTTTCGAGCCGAGACACTTTGGTGATGACAGACAAGTGGCCTTTGGCACGAGTCTCGGGTTTCCTAAATTTCTCAAAAAGATTTAGGAGGCGACTCTGTAATCTAGCAAAGCAGTCTATTTTTGGCATTTTGATTCAAAATCAATTTTTCAAAAAAATTGTCAAATTTGGACTCATTTGTATTTATGTTTTTCACATTGCACTTGTGGAATCAGATTCAGAATCACTGGAGTCCGAACTGTAGGGCTAGTCATATATGAAATGAGCACGAAAAGAAAGCTACTGCAACCTCAACTATTGAGGGAAAGAGAAAAGTGGTCCTGAAGATGGTTTCAGGGAAAGAGCTGACTCTGAATGATGTCCTATATGTACCGGACATTCGTAAGAACCGTCTCTCAGGGTCGCTTTTAAGCAAGCATGGCCTCTGCATGGTTTTGAATCTGATAAGGTCGTGTTGACCAAAAGCGGGGTCTGTGTGGGGAAGGAATATATATCGAGTGGTATGTTCAAACTAAATGTAATGACTATTATCCCAGAACTCAATGAGAAAGCTTCTTCTTCTGCTTATATGCTTGAGTCCCTTGGCATGGTAGACTAGGCTATGGGAATTTTGACTCTTTGCACAGATTAATCAAGTTAGATCACATACAATCTTTTAAGATTAATCCAAATCACAAGTGTGAAACTTGTGTAGAAGCAAAAATGATAAGGACTTCTTTTCATTCTGTTGAAAGAAGTGCAGAGCCTTTGGATTTAGTGCATTGAAAAGAAGTACCGAGCCTTTGGATTTAGTGCATAGTGATGCGTGTAACTTGAAAGTCGTACAATCAAGTGGTGGCAACAAATACTTCATCACTTTTGTTAATAATTGCACTAAATGTTATTATGTGTATTTGCTTAAAAGCAAAAATGAGGCGATTGAGAAATTTATTCTTTTTAAGAATGAAGTTGAGAATCAATTAAGCCCAAAGATCAAAGCTATAAGAAATGATCGTGGTGGTGAGTATGAATCCCTGTTTGCTAAGACTTGTGCTCAATTTGGAATTATTCACCAAACCACAGCTTCGTACTCCCCTCAGTCAAATGGTGTTGCTGAGCGGAAGAATATAACATTAAAAGAAATGATGAATACAATGTTAATAAGTTCTGGGTTGCCACAAAACTTGTGAGGGGAAGCAATTCTCTCTGCGAATTACATTTCAAATAGAATACCTCGGAAGCAAGTAGACAAGACTCCATATGAATTATGAAAAGGCCGCAAGCCTTCTTATAATTTCCTACGAATGTGGAGGTGTCTTGCAAAAGTGGTTGTACCTACACTCAAACGGATTAAGATAGGTCTAAAAATCGTGAATTGTATATTCATTGGTTATGCACAGAATATTAGTGCATATAGGTTTCTTGCGCACAAGTATGATATTTCAGATATCCACAAGAATACCATAATGGAGTCAAGGAATGCGTCCTTATTTCCTTGCCTAACTCGAGGAGATGATCAAAGTTCTGAGAAGGAACTTGAAGATGATCAAGATAATGATCAAGTAGATGATCAAATTGAGGAAGTAGATGAGCCAAGAAAGAGTAAGAGGGCTATGACCGCCAAGTCCTTTGGCCCGGACTTCTTGACTTATATGTTAGAGGGAGAACTTCAAACTTTTCATGAAGCCATGACTTCACCTGAAAGTCCCTTATAAGAAGCTATAAAGAGTGAAATTGACTCCATTTTATAAAACCATACTTGGGAGTTGGTTGATCTACCCCAGGCAGTAAGGCCTTGGGGAGTAAGCGGATCTTTAGACGAAAGATGAAGGCTGATGGGTTAATTATTAAATATAAAGCTAGGTTAGTTATCAAAGGATACAAGAGAGAATGCCTAGATTATTTTGATACGTATTCACCTGTGACAAGGATTACATCCATTCACACAGTGATTGCGATAGCCGCTTTACGTGGTCTGAAGATACAACAGATGAATGTAAAGATAGCTTTCTTAAATGGAGATTTAGATGAAGAAATCTACATGGAACAACTCGAGGGGTTTTTAGCTCTAGGAAAAAATAAGAAAGTTTGTAAGCTTGTCAAGTCATTATATAGTTTGAAGCAAGCTCCTAAGTAATGGCATGAGAAGTTTAACAACGCTATGTTGTTAAATGGATTTAGAATCAATGAGTGTGACAAGTGCATATATGTTAAAGACACTGACAGAGGTTATGTCATTTCGTGTATATACGTAGATGACATACCCATTATTATTAGTAATGATGAAATGATTCGAACTACCAAGAGATTGCTTAACTCCAAGTTTGACATGAAAGATATGAGCCTTGTAGATGTCATTCTAGGTATTAAGATTACCAGAACATCTAGTGGTATTATACTTTCTTAGTCTCACTATGTTAAGAAGATACTTGAGAAATTTGATAAATCAGATATAAGTGTGTCTAGGATACCAGTAGACGTGAGTCTACATTTGACCAAGAATAATGGTGAGAGTGTCTCTTAGCTAAAATATTCTTAGGTTATTGGAAGTTTGATGTATCTGATAAGTTGTACAAGGCCAGATATAGCCTACTTTGTTAGCGAGCTTAGTAGATACACAAGTAATCCGAATACCAGCATTGGAAAGACATTATGCGGGTGTTAGGTTATCTACACTACAGTCGGGATTACTGCATTATACCAGATACCTAGCGGTACTAAAGGGGTATAATGACGCTAATTGGATATCTGATATAAAGGACTCCAAATCTACTAATGGTTATGTGTTTACCATTGGAGGGACAACCGTGCCTTGGAAATTTTCCAAACAAACGTGTATATCAAGATCAATGATGGAATCTGAGTTTATTGCTTTGGATAAAGCAACTGAAGAAGCTGAATGGCTTCTCCAGTTCGTTGAGGATATTTCACGTTGGCCGAAACTTGTGCCTGCTATCTGTATTCATTTTGATAGCCACTTGGCAATTGGACAGGCACAAAGCCATATGTATAATGAAAAGTCTAGACATATCCGTCGTAGACATAATTCCATATGACAACTACTCTCTAATGGAGTTGTCTCTCTAGACTATGTAAGGTCTAAGGACAACATTGTGGATCCGCTAACCAAAGGGTTAACTTGAGAGTTAGTAGAAACGTCGTCAAGAGGAATGTGATTAAGGCCTTTAGCATTGTTACCGAAACGGAAAACCAAAACTAGTTGACTGGAGATCCCAAGATCTAGGTTCAAAGGGACAACCTAATTTCGTGTAACGGGTGAATCACTGAAAAGGTAAACCCTCTTGCCTATTCCTTTGTATAGTGATACCCGGTGGGGATGGAAGGTTAAACTAATGCTTTTAATGACCTAAGTGATATGAATAGTCAACCGTAGTATAATAAGATACCTTATATAGGTCACATATGTGAGTGCGAAGTGGGGTCGCTTCTTTAAGAATTGGTAAGGTCGAATTCTCTAAAGCCACTCACTGAACCAGGCTAGTGTTCTAGGGCCATACTAGACACACCAGTGAGAACAAGAACAATGGTTGGACTAACTCCTGTGTGAGGTCTATTGTCTCGGTTTACACAAATGGCAGAACAGTTTAAGACATCACATTCACTGGTCTGCCAATAAATCCTATAAGCTTTCACTACGAAAGGTTCAAGGCCAACAACTACCTTTTCTGATGCAGGGTTAGTTTGTGTACTCTCTCTCTGAGTCTTTGTTGTAAACATTGTCTGTTTTCTTTATTCGGTCAATTTTTATTCATGTGGGGGATTGTTGAAAAAAATGATTTTATGGTGAATTTAATGTGAAATTAAAGTAGGTCCCAACCATTCGTTGAGGTGGGATTAAATGGGTTTAGATTCTTTGTAACAAGGTCTTTACACCATAAAAAGAATGACCAAAAATTATTAAGCATTGAATGAGAAATTGTCTCATAAAGATGGCCTCATGAATGAAGTTTTGGAAATTGTGTATAACTATCAATCCCACATTGATTTTAGAGGAAAGTTTTGATGGGTATTTAAACCTCAAGATTTTGACAAGGGTATGAGCCCTTTGGGGCATCTAAATTTTTTGAAGGAAGGGAGTTATGGATGCTTCAAGGATGGGCTTAGGCCAAGACTATGCTCCAAGTTGGTTATGACAAAATAGCTACGCGAGCGCTGCCCGCTTGCCCAGACCGGTCCTGGTCCGGGTCTGGGTTCGAGTCTGGGGTCCGTTGTCCGTAGATCGTGGATCTTGGGACTTAGGCCTTAGGCTTGGGCTTGAGGGTTGCCAGAATGGGTTGGGTTGGGCTGGATTGGTGGTCCACCAATCTAATCTTTTTGGGCTAAGTCTGCCGCAGATATACACACTTGTGTATATAAAAAATATATCTCATATATTTTTCCTATCAATTTTGATCCATTACTCTAGCAGTTTTGCAAGAGTAATGGGCATTAGTTACCAGCCTTCATGGACATTAGTTGCTAGCCTTCATGGCTGGAGGCTCCTCCTCTCTCCCCCATGGTGTATAAAAGGAGACCCATCGTCATTGGCTTTGGTATAGAATTTTTTGTACTCAGATTATAGTCAAGTTAGTCTTCTCCTATAATATATTCTTCTTGTATGAGAGAGTACTGCCATTGTCGGTTCACCAAGTGTAGACACCCCATTTTTGACCGTCCTTGAGACTTGGACGTCACCGTTTGAACACTCGGTGATCATCCATGTTTGTGTTCGTTTGGAGTTCCCGGAGGCCTCGGCTCGCGTGTCTTGCCTCAGGATCTCCGAACTCGACCGTCTAGTGTCTGGTTTTGCACCAAACACTTGTGTTTTGCCTTGGAAGGGCAAGGTAGGGCTTGTGGACCATCCCCACCCATCACCGACAGTGGCTAGAGGCCACCGGCTGGTTTTTGCTGCCACCGGCAATGTATATTGCCGGCCGGCACTTTTTGTTGCCGGTCAGCACTTTTTAGTGCCGGCCGGCACTCTTTTGGCCAAGATGGCATTTTTGGCCGGCCGGTTACTGTGCAGTTGCTTTTTGAGATATTTTTAGGCAGCTGTATTGCAGTGACTTTCCCTCCATACACGTGTATGGAGGGATGGCCCTCTAGTTTGGCTTAACTTGTAAGTTTTGCAAGTTTGGTTGGATATATAGAGAGAGGCTCTCTCTTGTTGAAAAGGTTAGAGACTTTAGACATTTTAGAGAGGGAAAAACACAGAGAGAAGCTCTGGTTTTAGGGTTTGAGTTGCATACACATCCTATCTCTATACTTACTCTTGTGTGTGTTTTAGTCCATACTATTGCACACAAGCACCTAGTGTTTCACCTTCCTCTTGAAACTAGGGTTCTAAGGGCTTGTTCTTGAGGTTCTTGACTGGTTTGGAGCCAAAGAAGGCCATTGGAGCACCATTTGTGAAGGGGTCATCAAGGGTAAGAAACTAACACCTTTATTCCCCATTTTTGCATTGATTTTCTACCTATCTTAGAGCTGTTTTTGTGCTTATTGTATAACATAAAAAAGTTCTGTTTTTAGGCCCTCTTTATTGTTTATTAAGAGTGTTTTGTTGTTTGAGGGTGGTTGACCCCCCTTAGGCCTTGAAAGGCCTCATTTTGAGCCATTTTGTGCTAGCTCCGGGATTTTGGTGTTGGGGTCTCTTCACCACTGAAATCTTGAGGGATTTCAGTGGTGAAGATGATGCCTTGAAGTCCCAAGAAGGAGAGGGCCACCCCCTCTCCTTGTTGTCCTTGAAAAGGGCATGTTTTGGCCTCTTGAGAGAGCATTATGCTTGAGTGTGTGTTGAGCATGATTAGGCTGTTTTTCATGCTTATATATCCATAATATAACATGATTTCAAGTTGGTTTTGGTACTCCATGCATGCTTAGCATAGTTGCCTTGTAATGCCTTGTTATGCCTTAACATGTCTTAGGTTGTTAGCCTTTGTTGGAGCATGTTTTAGGCTTGGTCTTGTGAAGATTTTGTGCATGTTTTGCCATGTTCTAGGTCTGTCCTAGGTTGTTTGGGTCGAATTTGGCATGCATCATATAGCTCCTTTGTATTTAGGCTTGTTGGCCTTGAGCATATGGATGTATAGCATGTCATCTTTGCATTGATTTGGTGATTTGGGGTCACTTTATATGTTATTTCAGTCCCATTTCCATGCTTGTTTGATTGCCTTGCATGCATCTTTAATGCCTCTTAAGCTTGCGTAGCAATGCTCCATGTTTTGGTGTTTATGCATGCCTTTGATTTTGAGTCACTTAGATGCCATCTAAGTAGTCCTTTAGCTTTGTTTTAACATGCTAAACCTCTGATTTTGGCCCTTCCTTTCATGCCATGTTTGGTCTTGTTAAGTGTAGTTCAATGCTCCTTTGATTTGCTTTGAACACTTGGACTATTTGTTGCATGTTTGGCTTGATTTTGTTGCTTGGTTTGACACTATCCTAACATGCATTTTCAGAGCTTATGTTGCATGTTAATAGTCCATGATTGTCCTTTTCAAGTGTGCTTGAGAGTTGTTCAATTCATGCCCAAGTGTTGGCCTTTCAACATGTGTATGTGTGCATGTGTATTTAGCCTCCATTTTTGAGCATTATGGCTACTGTTTTAGGCCTATTTAGAGTTGCCTAATTCATGTTTAAGTCCATCTCTCCATCTATTTGCATTGCCATATGTATGCTTGTATGCTTGCATAAGTTAGTTGCCATGCCATGTTGCATCCTTAGCTTGTATGCTTAGGTTGCATTGCATTTTGCATGCATTCCTTGCCCCTTGATTTGGTGATAGGGATTAGGACTTTGGTTTGATTTGGTTTGCATTTCATTTGAAATCAAAGTTGCATACTCGGTTCTTTGGGCCATCATGCATGGAAATGCGTGATTGGTGGTCCGAGAATCGAGGCACATGCCCTTTGAGTCATTATCATGATAAGGGACATGGTTGGTGCATATATACCTTGAATTGTGCTGCCATGCTTTGCCTTGCCCTCTGTTGCTGTCATTTGCAGATTCTGCAGGAACACTCTGCCGACCGGCAGTGTAAGGTGTCGACCGGCAAAAATTCCTCTGCCGACAGCTTCATTTTGTGCCGATGGCCACACACGACTGCCGGTGGTAATTCCACTCAACCGGTGGCACTCCCCAGTGCCCAAGGACGCAGTCCTGAGGTTTTGATAGCCTCCATAGGAGTGAAGGAAGGAAAACAGAGGCAGCCTATGCATGGCGGCGCGTTTCTCGAGGCGATTTATCTGTTTTCTTAGCTTAATTTAATTTGTTAATTAAATTGATTAATTTGTAATATTTAATTAGCTTGCGTAGTTAATTAATTTGTAATATTTATTTGGTCCCTCCGAGCGAGGGCAAATATGTAATAAGTGTGTGTGAGTGGAGTGTATGTCTTCCAATCCCCACTTCTTTCTTCCCTTTTATTTACCTGCTTATGATGGTAGATTAGGGCACGTTTAATTTAGCATACCTTATGCTATGCATGTGTGCATCCATGCATTTGTATTACATGCATTAGGTTCGGTACATCACGCTAACTGCATTTGTACTTCAATTCAAAAAATTGAATATGTGATAGTTGATCGCATTTCATATGCCATGCTTAGGTTAGCCGAACCTGCCTAGATTGCATTTTTGCATGTGATGCATTAGCCATTTTTTTAACATGAGCTAGGACATGCATGTTTGCTAACTAGTTTACTGTTTTGGCACGGAGTACGATGTAAGTATTTATGCTTTAGCATCCTGCATGCGTGTAAGTGTTGCCATGACAGTATGTTTGCCATGTGGCTAAATGCTTATATGATAAACTGTTTGAAATGCCTGTGGGTGAAGGTTGGATTGTTTGAGTTGGAAGAACTCATTGAAATCTGTGTTTTAGCCTACTTGCGAGTAGCAAATCCAAAACATTTTCCAAAACAAACGGATATGCAATGTTCCTTTCCAAATTAGGCAATCTAGTCCATACTTGTTTGTTGTGCGCATAACATAGTAATTCTAGGCTAATAAGTGGAATAAGAACACATAAAGTTTTCAAAAACGGATATCATGGTTAGTAGAGGCCGGTCTTCAGACCGGACGAAAGGGGGTGCTCATAGCTGACCTTCCCCGATCGTACCCAAGCTCCCGAGCTGAGACAACTCCGGTGATGACGGACATGTGGCCTTCGGCACCGAGTCAGGGTTTCCTAAATTTCCCCATTTTTAAAAATATTTAGGTGGCGACTCTGTATCTGGCAAAGCAGTCCATGTTTGGCACTACTTTTCAAAAAATCTGTTTCTCAAAACGATTTGCCAGATTTTGACTCTTTGGTTCAGATTAAGAACCGCGACAACAAAAATCGCGAGTCCGAACTGTAGCAGCGGGGTCCCCCCCTCGCGGGCTTGCTACACCAAGGCAATTAGATGGTGTTTCTGTGTTAACCGGTCTAAACCATCGTATCCTAGGAGATAGAAGTTGATGTACCTCCAGTACCCACGGTGAGATAACTAATCTGTTTTAAAGATACTGCGGTATCACAAGGGTTGCGGTTTGCGCTTCTTTTCCTTAATTTTATTTTATGTATTTCTATTCAGTAAGTTGTATGGTGTAATCCAATGATTTCGTTTCCTGTAAATCAATTTCATTTCTTATGAATCTATTTGTTTTATTTAAATTGCATAATTTAGACAACACATAATACACAACAAACATTAGATATACGTATGTATATAGACAACTCAATTCAATGGACAAACATAAACAAATTTCATATACAAATCATATTTAACATGACATATATATCTATATATATATGTAATGTACATACCCACAAATTCCTACTTCTGTGTATAATTTGCATTGGAAAATCATATCCCAGCAAAAATTACCACTATAGCCCCACCCACCGCCACACACAAAAATCAAACCCGTGTCCATCACTAGCCTATCTCCCATGAAGCAACCCTGTCGCAAATTTAAACCCACATAAATCAAACAAACAACAAACAAGGTAAATAAGAAGAGATAAGAAGAGGGTGGCATGGAATGGATGGCTCTATGAAAGATCTTAGTGACGAACTTGGACGTTGTGGGTGTTGGTGATTATTGGGTAATAGTTATGGTAGCCAAAATTAAGGGAGAAGATGGAAAGCTTGTTGAACTCTGGCTCAATATGCAGTAGCGATAGCAATTGGAGTTGAACTGCGGAAATGAAGAGGTGAATGGTGGAAGAGAGGATGGAAGGAAATGGGGAAGCAGTGAGTGTAGGTAGGAATTGGGTATGGTGAAGACTTTTTCCCAAAGATGAGAGTGTTTGGGGAGGGAGGGGTTGTGATGGTTGGATAGGCTGTGAGTAGGAGTGTAAAAATGGCCTGTAGCTTGTGGGCGGGCCCGAACCTACCTGCGGTCCAGGGTGGGCCCAGTCTGTTTGGGTCGGGCCCTAGCCCAGCCCGAGCCCTTGGGCTTGGGCCTGGGGCCATCATTTTGAAGCCCGGCCCCGACCTGTGACCTAGCCCATCAGCTCGTTTAAGGCCCACTCAAGGCCCGGCTTGGTCAATCTGCCCCAAGGCCCAGTGTCTTTTTTCGTGAAAAATAATAAAATTTTGGTAGAAAAATTTAAAAAAACAAAAAAAAAAAATTGGTCAGGCTCACCCAAGCCCAGCCCAAGCCTGAGTCCCAGCTCGGCCAGAATACCCATGGGTTTGGGCCTAATTTTTTTTACCCCGTGGCCCGACCCAGCCCTACCCGACCTGAATTTTGGTATGAGTCCATGAGGCCCGACATGCATCGGGCCAGATTTACACCCCTAGTTATGAGGTAATCAATGAATTACGGGTATGAATATTGGTGCTAGTAGGATATGAGTATATTGATATGGTAAAATTTAAAAAAAATAGGATACAAATACAACTTTCTTATGTTTGTAAAAAATATTTAATTTTAATTTTAAATAATCCAAAAATTGATTAAATGAATTAATTTGTTACGATCTAACCTACAATTAATATTTAATATAAAAAATAAAGGTATAAACCAAAATTAAATATTATTATATTAAATAACTTACAAATGATGACTTAATTGTAAAATCATACTAATATAAAATTAAAAATAAAAAAGAAATTTAATGAAAAGAATATAATTTGAGAAAATATTATTTCGACTAAGGTACAGTACGACTTAAGTATATATTAGATACGTCTGGGTACGTTAAAAATTTAGATACGTGTTTCATATACTTGGTACGTATGCAAAAATATCATACGAAGTACCATACGCTAGTAAGTACCCGATATGACATGTTTGTCGAAATACCCATATTTCATAACATGTAATAAAGTAAATTCAAACTTAAATTGAGGGTATTATAGTCTTTACATTTTTTTGGCTTCGCTTGGGAAGAAGGGTTGGGTTGGGTTGGGTTGGGTTGGGTTTGGGGCTGTTTTAGCCACAAAAAAAAATAAAATAAATTTTTTTGTCTAATAAGACAAAATATCATATCCTACCCATAATCATTGGAAAATTCTATTTCCACACACCAAATTATCTCTATATACATCATTTCTTAATTCACACATTTAGTAATTTGATTTTTATTCCTTTATCTCAGTTCACACACTTTACATTCCAAATATACTCTCACATTCTATATGCGCATACTCTCCTTCCATCATCACCGGTTGCCGTCACCACTGCATCCACCTCCCCACCACTCCATCATAGATCACATTAAGTTATCATATTCTTTCAGAAAGCTTTAATGTCCATTCTTGTGTGTATTTTTCAGGTTGATTACTTCAGTTTGATGAGAATAGAGTCTGGACTAGAGTCTCTGAACAGAGCAACAAGTTCTGGGCACTGAGGAGCTCTGTACGTACTCAGCGTCATCTTCCTCTTCAACGAAGACGACGATTTCAAGAAACAGGGCATTCGAATTCTCAGCAACATACACAAATCAAAACCCACATTAGGAAAAAGAAGATTGATCAAAGAGTGTCGAGACAAGTTGAGAGAAATTGTTAGGATAATTTGGGTAGTGAACCCACTGGTTCAAAAACAGAGATCCAGTACTTGTTGTGCGATAAGAGACAACGATGATGATCGACACAAGAGATTGGGAAGAAGAAGAAGAGGGTGGGAGAGTGACGATGAAGATAATGATGATGAAGTTGAATGCGATGGTTGTCAATGCGATCGGGAAGTTGATTATGTTTGTAACATGTTTCCTCGTGCTTAATTTGATTTGTTTGTTTTGTTCCTGAATTAATTGATTTTGTTTTTGTTGGTGTTTGTTGATAAATTCCGGGTCAATGTTAGTGATTAATGTTTCTGTAGAGCTATATATATAATGTAAAGTTTGAAGTTAGTAATGCAAAGAGTAGGGAAAGTGAAAAAGAAATGATGTGTATGGCTGAGATTTGGGCATGGGATGTGTATGGAGAAATTGTGAGATGGTGGTGGGTGAGATAGTAATTTTGTTAAAGGATAAAATTGTGATTCTGAAAAAATTCATTAAGTGCGTGGAGTAAGAAAACTTGATGTGTGGAAATAGAATTTCCCATAATCATTACATTCTTTTTCTTACAAAAAGTCAAAAAAACCCTTCTTAAACGAGGCTTTTTAGCCCTAGGCTAAAATAGCCAAAAAGTCAAAAAGTCAAACAACTTTCCAAACGAACCCATAACTTCTGTTAAGAGACAAAAACTGACTGGGGTTCAGTGTAGTTTCTAAAATGCTAGGGTGGATTTGTATGAAAAGCAAACTTCAGGGCTATTGGTGTAATTTATCCAAATAAATTTGTATAGAATAAATAAAAATGTCGTTAAAAAAAGAAAAAGTTATCTATAAATCTCATCTTGAGAAATAGTGATCCGATTAACCCTAAGAGTTTTTTTATAGACCAATTAATCATATTAATTTTAGAAAGATAGATTTAATATATTATTTGAAAATTAGATTTACAATTATACCCTTATTTCTATAATATTTTCTTCTTCTTCTTTTGTTTTTTGTTTTTTGTTTTTTGTGTGTGCTAGAAAGGAAAGATCCACTACCTATGAGAATCAAATTTGGGGTGAATTTTTATATGAGAGTCTTTTTTATTTGAAATGACTTGAAATGTAGGATTTTTCAAATGTTTCAAAAAGAGTACAAAAATGACTTGAAATATGAGATTTTTCAAACATTTCAAAAGTATGTGAGATTTTTCAAACATTCTAAATGGATGTGGAATTCTTTAAATATTTTAGAATGAGTACAAAAACTTTTTAGTAAGGTTTGAGCAAATGTGTAATTTTAATTTATAACACTCCAATGTAATACTCTAAAAAAACTCTTTATTATACTTTTTCCAAACGTAAACTCCTTTGTGTAACACTCTAATCCAACAGACATAAAAAAATTTTAGTATACTTTTTTTAAATGTAATATTCTAATGTAATACTAAAAAAAAAAGATGTGAGATTTTTCATATCATTCCAAAAGTAGTATAAAAATTCTTAATAAGTTTTGGATAAATACATAATTTCAAACTGTGAGTGTTACGTTTAGAAAAAAGCACACTAAGTAGTTTTTTAATATTTTTATGTGTGTTACATTGGAGTGTTATGTTTGAGATTATATTGATTGGGATGTTACGTTTGAGAAAAATATACTAGAGAGTTTTTTTGTGTGTTACATTGAAGTGTTATGTTTGGAAAAAGTTTAGAGTGTTAGGTTGTTACATTTAAAAAAAGAAAAATGTTTTCGACCCCCTCAAAAACCGACCCCCACGACCCCCTCTGAGGTGGACGGCACGTGATCGGTCACGTGATATGCATATCCCACGCACCTTCCTCTTTCAGAATTCAAAATGCTCTGAGCGAAATATAGCTCCGCTCCTCCCAGCTCCGCTCCTCCCCTTCACTCGGATGACAGCTCCTCAACTCCCAACTCCGACAGCCGACTCGCTCAGCTCCTCCCTTTTACTCCGACGCCTGACGCCCGACTGTCGACTCTCTCCCCCCCTCTCTCTCTCTCTTTCCATCTCATTCGACGAACGACTCCTCCCCTCCTCCTCATGCCAACGACAGGTCCTCCTAACGGCCCTATTCTGTCATCCCGAGTCCCGAGTCCCGACTTCCTCTATTTCCATCCCATTGACGACGAGGTAATCTGGTGTGTATATATATATATATATATATGTATCTTGCTGAAATTAGGGCAAAATTCTTCAATCTGAAAGACAGCTTTTGTTGAAAGAGAAGAAATCAGATTATCTTGAAAGAGAAGAAAGAGAAGTATGGCTATTCCTCTGCAGAGAAAAACTCTTTTGAAATTCTTTAAACAATTATGTATGGCAATTCATACATAATTAAAATTAAAATCTTTTTATGTTTAAAATTAAACAATTTTCTCTTTTGAAGATATAAATTAAGATATAAAATTGAGTCAAATACTTCATCAAAATTAAAGATATAAAATTGATAGAAAATCAAAGATATAAAATTAAGCTATAAAATTCTTCATCAAAATTAAAATTAAAATTGAGAAGTATTTGACTTTTAAAGATTTTGACTCTTTTGAAGTATGGCTATTCCTCTGCAGAGAAGAAATAAAGATTTTCTCTGCAATCTAAAAAGAGTATGGCTATTCCTCAATCTGAAAAGAAGTATGGCTACGCCTATGGCTGTTTAGTTAGAGGATTAACCGATTTCTTCATGTGTCATTACTCTGTCTGGACTATTGGAGATCAATTACATGGCATCTTGTTTGGTGAATAAAAGACCTATTCTGAGAAGGATCTCATTTTCTTACAGTTTTATTCAATTCTCTTTTGCTTGTTAATTTAACATGACACTAGTTTATGGAGGTAAATAGTTTATTAATCATTATATCCCATCCTCTTCAATTTTTTGTTGACATTGGCAATGAAACCTAGACAGAATTATGAAGGTGAAATTACTTGTGCTTTTATGGAATTGTATTGAGAATTTAAAGTTCAATCATGTCATACATTGAGTTTATTTTTTGCATACTCAAAATATGTTCTCTTTTCATATGGTTTCTTAATTTCTCATATTTTCTCTACAATCTTTATTCACCAAAATAGATATATACACCAAAATTCCTCAAAATTGTAATATGAAAAGAAGAAATTTTGACAATTGTAATCTGGTGTATATAATTCTTGTTTTCTCATATTTTCTCTGCAATCTAAAAAGAGTATGGCTATTCCTCAATCTGAAAAGAAGTATGGCTATGCCTATGGCTGTTTAGTTAGAGGATTAAAAGTAGATAGGTAAAATCTGAAATAGCCATAATTGAGAAATCGGATTTTACATCATGTATAGCCAATCTTTCTTCTTTTTCAGATTTTACCTATCAATCTTCCTATAAGTTGTCAATCTTCCCATTAACTACTGAGCTGCAAAGCCATACTGATTAGTGCATAGCCATAGGAAGATTGAAATTATGTATCTCATTCAGTTATCATGAGCTGAAATTATCTTTATTCATTAGTTTAATGAGGATAACTTGTTATTGCAGATGTCAAGTTCAACTGTCAACCGCAGTAGCTCAGATTGGTTACGTACTTGAACAAAAATTATCCTATATGTAATAAAAAGGCCACGATTAAAATTTCTGAGATCAATCGAAATAAAAACAAGGTATTCTACTCTTGTAATGGTTGTGGTTTTTTCATTGGATGATGTGTGTCTATGAATTCACAATGTGGAAATCAAGAAATTCCAAGACAAATAGAAAGAGAACTGCTAAGATCTATGACGGAACATCCTCGAGCTATGACCGAACAACAAAGATCCATGACGGAACAACTTGGAGCTATGACCGAACAACAAAGATCTATGACGGAACAACTTGGAGCTATGACCGAACAACAAAGATCTATGACAGAACAATTTAACTTTGTTAGTGCAAAGATGCAAAAAATAGAATTTCTGATATTTGTGTTGCTTGTAATTGGTGTGTTATTACTTATGAAGATGTAATGCTAGTTAGAAGTAGAAGTAGAAGTAGATTGAACTATGTTTTGTTGTGGAATGGAATATGTATTAGTAAGAAACAGTTGAATTATTGAATTTTTGAGTAGAATGGAAATGAATTGTTGAATTGTTGAATGAAGATGTGGAATGAAGATGTGGTATTGTGGAATTGTTGTGGAATGAAGATGTGTTATTGTAGAATTGTTGTGGCATGAAGATGTGAACCATGAACTGAACCATAACCCATGACAGATTTTAAACAGATTTGTTGTGGAATGAAGATATTGTGGAATTATTGTGGAATGAAGATGTTGAGCATGAACCATGACAGATTTTAAACAGGTTTCAGCATGAACCATGAATTGTTGAGCATGAACCATGACAGATTTTAAACAGATTCCAGTATGAACCATGAATTGTTGAGCATGAACCATGACAGATTTTAAACAGATTTCAGCATAAACCATGACAGATTTTGTTACAGACAGGTTTTTTTACAGATTTGAGCATGAACCATCACAGTTTGTGCATGAACCATTACATATTTTTTTAGAGACAGGTTTTTTAACATATTTTTTTACAGATTTGAGCATGAACCTTGACAATTTGAGCATGAACCATGACAGTTTTTGGCAGTTTGAACCATGAACTGAAAAAATTAGATTCTAGCTGAAATACTGTCAAAATAGAAAACTAAAAAACAGATTTTCAGATTTTCAAAGACAGATTTTTAAAGACAGTTTGGCAGTTTGAACCATGAACTGAAAAAATCAGATTTTGGCTCACATACTGTCAAAATAGCAAACTGAAAAATAAATTTTTTTTTACAGATTTCTTAAACCATGAACTGTCAACAAAGATTTTGCATGAACTCTCAAAAAATCAGGCTAAAACACTGTCAAAATGCTCAAACACTGTCAAAATAGCAAAATGAAGCAAATTTTTTTACAGATTTTTTTAAACCAGCAACTGTGAACTCAAAATGCTGAAAGACAGATTGTCAAAATAAACCATGAATTCAAACACCAATCTTGCATAACCAATAAAGTGGGACTTAATAATAACCAATCTTCCAAATTCATACACAACATGTGTTACACATCTAACATGGGACTTAACACAATAAGTTTCAATCTCAAAAACAAAATGTCAATGTTCAATAAACTAGTCAAACATTTCTACAATTTCCATCATTCATTCACGCTGTGCAATGTCCATCATTCATTCCCAGTGTGCATGCTTTAGAACCCGATGGGGTTAGTGATCCAGACCCAAACATTTGAGTTGGAGCACTCATCAAACTTCTCGGTGTGCCGCTTACAAAGTCCGATAGGATAAGAGATGTGCCTCCAATAGCATTTACGACCTGTCATAATTGAAGTAAAAAAGTACATGTTACAAAATATTTGTAAATGAAAACAAAAAATTGATGTAAAGTCGTCTTATGAACACATACCGGTGCATACACACTATTTTGCATGCCAACCATATAAGGATAATATGATGTATAAGCTTGAGCTTGAGCTTCAGCTTGAGCTTGAACTTGAGCTTCAACTTGAGCTTGAGCTTGAGCTTCAAATTGAAGCATCTTAGCAGCCTATATTGGTTCAAGAGTTTGTAAAAATTGACTTCAAAAGAGTTTCCTAAAAAAATAAAAAACAAGTTCAATTCAATATACAATTTACCTTTGCTTTTGTTTGTTTTTTTGCTGTTGGCTTGAACCGATTCACTATTTGATCTACTTTGGCAACCTTTCGTTTCGTTACTGGACGACCTTTTTGCCGAACAACCAAAAGACTAACCACCTTCCTCGTACTAGCACCCGATGTACAATCAGTGGCAATTGGACTTTTTCTGGAAGATGGTATCCTATTAGTAGAAGGTGGTAAATTACGCCCATCACCCGATTCATCGTGCATGACTCTATCCTTCATTTTATCCAACCCAAGGTCTATAATTTTAATTTTCTCTTCCGAATTACTAGCATATTGTATAATGGCGATCAATTTCTTGTTCATCCTCTCATAGCAACTTGTATTGAAATCATCCCCAAAGCCAGTATACATGGTTTTGATGCATATGTACTCTCGAACCAAATATTTCCTCCAATGTGGCAAAATGCACTTACTTGGCACCTCATTTATGCACATTCTCACAAGCACCGCGAGTGAGTGAGCACACATAATGCCTCTAAACTGAAACAACCGACACATACATTGAACTTCACATTCAATTGAATTAAAATACACAACAAAGTCCACATGCTTCATCATGTTACAAACTACCATCGCTTCTTGGACATTATATGTACAAATTACTCCCTCATCTTTGACAATCAAGGCCTGACAGTACACTATTCTCTTCAACTCTCCTTGAACTTCTTTGAATTTTGCATTGGTGTAGGCTTACTGAAATTGCTTCTCAAAGCCATATATAGTTAGACAATCAAACAATTTGTGTCGAGACTTGAAGTCTGATTTCTTCTCTTTCTCTACCTTACTTCTCAATGCATTGTCATATTATTCAACAAATTGTTTTAATGTAGTCTTCAGGTTGACATATCCATCAAAAAATGCATTCATGCCGTCACGACCAAAACCCGGCCTTATGGGTTTAGCACCGTAACCGGCCAGTAATCCGAGATTATCGAAGGCCTGCAGAACAATTGAACGGTAAAACAGAGTACAGGGCCTGGCGGAAGCCAAAACAGTAAATAAACAATGTCCAATAAGCTGTGACAGTCTGTATGCAAAAAGACTTTCATACATATATACATAATCAGTATAGAACAGTATGCACAAAATGCACAATCATTCAGACTAGGGACTCAACCCTTCACATCATGGTACAGTAAGCATTCGGTCTATACAAAACAGTAAGACAATACAGAAAGGGGAATTGTAAAACACCCCTAAGCCTTAACATGATAGGCTCGGAACCTCGCAGTGAGGCACATAGGCTGGCTTGACAAAACTGGAGTAACCCTGACGCTCCTAGCCGCGGTCTGGTGCCTGAACACCTACATATATATATGAGCAGTGAGCTAAAGCCCAGTGAATAACATAAAGCGTAAAGAGGTTAAGAATGAATGTCCTTACAGTATGAAAATAGTTCATTTAAACAGTATTTCAGTCATTCAGTCAGTACAGTCATATGTGGTACAGCCATTAGCATATCAGTACAGTAAACAGTAGGTCTTAAAAGACCGAACAGTAGTGATGACCATCAGTCAGTAAACAGTGGTGGTTCCAACAAGGGAACCGACAGAGATCTCTGTAACAGTAACAGTAAACAGTAGATGCTAAGGATGCCACAATACAGTTCAGAATATAGGACATACATTCATTCAATTAACAGTATCAGTTCAGAAAGCAGTACAGTTCAGTTGTTCAGAAAATAATCATTTGTGAACATATCTTTGCACGATCGTTACTCACAGAGTTTGGGCTACAGTATGCTAGAGCGTGCCTCCCCAGTCGCTAACCCTACACAGTTAACAGAGTGAACACACTAAGCTACACAGCTGGGAAAGATAGTAACTTAATCCCTAAATGCCTCGGTGTGTTCTACATCTATATCCTCAACAAGACGCCTTAAACTAGGCCTAAGAATGCCTAGAATGGGATGAGGATGCAAAGATGTACTCAAAAAGCAGTTTCAGAAGTTTCAGAAAAACAGAGTCCCGCTCAAGCGCGGTTTTACCCGCTCGAGCGGACGTGCAATATGGTACACGCTCGAGCGTCAACTTTCCCGCTCGAGCGTACTGTAAAAGTACTGGATGGGTGAAATCTCCGCTCGACGGACGCTCGACGCCCGCTTGATCGTGAGACACATGCCTCCGCTCGAGCGCCCAATCCTCTGCTCGAGCGGACTGTAAAACAGTGCAGAGAAAATACTGGATGCTCGGATTCCACGATCGAGCGCTACTTTCCACGCTCGAGCGGAAGTGCAAAATCTGGAAAACCCAGATTGCACCTCCAAGCCAAAAACCAAGTTTTAACAACTCAAAACTCGACCTCTTGGGCTGAATTTCCAGAAAACATTTGTAAACACATAGTTAAACATGATTCAAAACTCAACTTTGAGAAATCAAAGCCCAAGGGTGTTTAATTCAAACCCAATTTCAAACCATTTTCAAGAACAGGATGAACATGCAAACATGCATGAATTCAAATCAATTCAAAGCTTCAATTTGATGCTCTAAGGAGCCAATTGTTTCCAAAACATGATGAAATCATGGATTTAAACATAATTGTGAACATGCAAGTACCCTTTTGCCATGAAAGCAACTCAACATCTACAATACAACCATGCATGCAAGGATTGAGCTTCAATTCAACAACAATGAACCAAAACATGACTTAGTTCTACAATGAAGCATGAATCATGCAAGAACTAGCTCAATTCATAAACAAGAGGGCAATTACTCTACCTTAGGTCTTGTATTCAAGATTTAGGAGCTCAAATAGCAATCTACACTTCAATTACCAAGCAATTCTTCAAGATGAATCCAATTTCTCTCACTTTCTCCCTCTCTTCTCTCTCGGTCGGCTATGGCAAGGAGGAAGGCTGAGCAAATGTTTTGATTTAAGTGTGTACAAGGCTCAACATGTGGGAGGTAGTGGCCACTAAGTGGTCTAATGGTAATTAAGTCAAACTTAAGCAATTGATCAATATTTAATCTGATTTAATCATACCTAATCAGTTTTCAGATAAATACACCGTAAGATCACATTAATTATGAGGATCATAAAACATCAATCAATTCTCGGTTTGGCTGCCGATAAGGCCTTCAATTAGCAGTTTAAACATAAAACGTGAACAGATCAAGTAAACAATCAAACACATAGAATACAGATTAACACATATACTCAGTCAGTTCAGTTCCAGTTTTCAGTCAGTCAGTTCAGTACTTTAATCAGTTCAATTATCAGTCATAATCAGTTCAGTTTGACGGTAATCAATGTTTATCGGTAAGCAGTGATGAGGGTTATTACACATGCTTTCACTTCGTTGTATTGTTGACATGCCAGCCCAAAAAATGTCTTTGACATATACAGGAACCCATCGATGCCACTCATGATATAGTACCCCCAACCACTCATTATCATAAAGATTGAATTTAGTAAGCATCTATTTCTATTTTTCCTCAAATTCATCTCTTGTCAAACAATCATAAATTGCATTTTGCATAGCCAACTTTATGGGTTCATACTGAGCATATCCTTTCAACTTCTCCGGTATTTTCTTCATTACATGCCATAAGCACCATCGATGCCGGGCCTATGGAAAGACAATTTCTATAGCATTTTGCATAGCTCTGCATTGATCAGTTATGATAGCTTTTGGAGGATTATTTGACATGCAATTTAACCACGACTTGAATAGCCAAACAAATGTGTCGGTGTCTTCACTAGATAACAATCCACAACCATGCAAAATAGACTGTCCATGTTGATTGACTCTTACAAATGGAGCAAATGGCATGCCATATTTGTTCGTCAGATAAGTTGTGTCAAATGAAACAACATCTCCAAATGATTCATAAATAGCCCGACTCCTTGCATCAGCCCAAAACAAGTTTCTAATGCGAAACTCCTCATCAACATCAATCACATAAAAGAATTTCTCACTATGTGCTTGCATCCTCATAAAATAACTTTGAAGTGTTTCGGCATCACCTTCACCAAGCCTTAATCTTCTAGCTCTATTAATGTAATTTCTTGCATCTCGCTTATCAAATGTCAATGACTCGTATTCTCCCGCTTCAATAACCATTGAATGATAGTTCCTAGATACCCCAATCCCTGCTTGATCATTGATTTCTAATCTTCTTTTCACAGGAGTACGAATTTTCTTATTCATTGCAAAATGACGAGAGTTGATGGGAATCAAATCATGATTATGCTTAAGGTTAACTGCGGTTAACATATATGTCCCATTCTTTTGTAGAGTACCTCGTACCCTTGTTTTGCAACCAATTTTTGTAGACAAAGATGGCTTCAAAGGGTTCACTTCTGATTTCTTTTTTCTCCCCCCCGCTCGAGAACATTCAATTGCAAAGTTTTTTAATTCACCATCATCTTCAAAATGTTGTGCTCTATGAGCTATAGAAAAGCCAACATGCTTAGCATATGTGGCATAAAATGTGTACACTTCTTCCCTTGAGTTAAAACACATACTCTTCTTAGGTTCTTCAACTTGCTTTTGAGGGGGTCGAAAATCATATTCAACTTGTTCACCCTCATTTACTGAAGGATTGTCACCACCATTTGAATCAACCTCCATTATATGAGAATCAAAAATGAAATTCAAATAGAATGATTTTAGAATAATTATTTTATAAGATGATTGGAAACTTTGAAACTGTTATGAAACTAATAATTTTAGCTGATAATAAAATTGAAATGTCTGTATTTTTTATTAGTTTTAGCTGTTGAAATGTCTGTATTGCCACAGATGTTGAAATACAGACATTAGTTTCATACATTTCAACATTCAAATTAGTTTCATTATGAAACTAAGAAATACAGACATTAGGTCTGTATCGCCACTGTATTTCAATTATTATCAAGAAATACAAACATTAGGTCTGTATCGCCACTGTATTTCATCTTATAAAATACAGACATTAGTCTGTCTAAAATTATTATCAAGACAAACATTGTATTTCAATCATCACAGATGTTTCATTATGACTTAGTTTCATAAGACAGACATTATGAAACTAATAAAAAATACAGACATTTCAACATTCAAATTAGTTTCATTTTAGCTGATAATAAAATGTGTGGTGATATAGATATTATGTGTACATTATTAGTTTCATTTTCAATTTCAATTTCACAGAGATTGATCAATGTATGTAGATAGAGAGGGAGAGGGAGAATGAGGGGTTTTCGAGTAACATTACCTGACAAAATGTTATCGGAATGCGATCGAAGATCCGTAGAGCGAGATACAGAGAGTTATGGCTGGAGAGCTATGGTCGACAGAGGAGAGCTATGGTGGACGCACGATGGAAGATGGAAGATGGAAGAGGGAAGACGAACAAGGACGGGGAAGAAGGAGAGCTATGGCTATTCCCACTTTTTTTTTAGTCTTTGTTTTCAGTATATTTTTTTTGTCTTTCAGGTGTGTGTATCACACCTTCTTCATTGTGCAATTCTTCTTCACATGACTTCAGCAGGTGCCACCTCAGAGGGGGTCGAGGGGGTTTGTTTTTTAGGGGGTCTGTATCGCCACTGTTAAAAAAATTATACTAAGAAATTTTTTAGTTTGTTACATTGGAGTGTTACATTATTGGAGTGTTACGTTCTTATTCGTGATATGAGATTTGTTCTAGAAAGAGAGAAAATCCAAAACTTCTGTAGTGTTGATTGGAGAAATCCGTTTTTATCTCTCGAAAATTAAATCCAAACGTGTAAGTGACTATTCTTTTATGTAATTTTCACTTTAATGACACATTTGGGTTCATAAGAAAATAGGGAGGACTAAACCATTCACAAAATTATTTTTTGAGATTTATTGATACTTCACTTTTAAAAAAATAAAGATAAATAAAGCCTTGTTTGGTAGGTACTGATTTAGACCTTTTTTTTTATTTTTTTTGGGGGGGGGGGACTTTTCAACGCCAGTAAAGACAAAATATTTTTTTTAAAAAAATGGAAATTCTAACCTTATTTTCAACTATAAAAAAAAAAAAAGCTTTCAATACTTTTTAGTGTAAAATGTAAAACCACTGGAAATTGTTTTTGAATGTTCAACAAAAAGAAAAGAAAAAAAAAAAAAAAGTCATCAAAGGGAGCAAACTCTTTATATGGGATTTTTATATTTTTACATATTACTTGAAAAGATAAAATTAACTTAAAAAATAAATTATTACAAAAAATAAAAAAATAAAATTTAGTCTCATCACTTTATATTTTAACCGTTTATTAAAAAAAATACCAAACAAAATCTAGACTCATAATATCAAATGAATTGAACTGGTTGATCACAATATAATTTGAGATTAAATTAATTCTTTTTTTTTTTTTTTATCTTCATATATAAATAAATATTTTCTAAGAATTACGATTATAACAAGCAACATTCTATTTAAATTTTAGAGATTTTCGCTGCCTTTGGTTAGGTTTTTAATTTTTTTTAAAAATTAAATATTGATTCAGTAAAAAAATAAAAAAATATTTATATTTCTATATAATTTAATCTTTTTGGGATAAAAAATAATTTTAAAAATATCTTTTAATATTTATTTTTATCAAATTATTTTCTTTTTTCTCAAAAAAAAATTAGAAAACATTTTTTTGAAATTTTATTCTACCATTTTTTCAACCTTTTAGCGCTGTATATTTTTAATGGGTTTGGCTTCTCTAAGTGGCATATGAATTTAAGAGAGCATTTGAATTTGGTAGGTCCATTTTGAAATCAATTTCGATGATTCGAACCGTTTACTTTTTTAGATTCATTGAGTAGAATATTCATACAAAATTCAAGATAATTGAATATCGATAGATATATATTTAAATCATATTTATTTTAAAAAAATAAATGATAAATATAATTTCAAGAATAATTATTCATTTTTTGTAATATAAATTTAATTTAAATATATAATTATCGATATCGGAACATCTTAGTTTTTTACATAAATATTTCACTTAATAAATTGTAAAAAATAAACGATTTAGATAAAAATAGAATCTATGATGGTGTGTGGGTGATTTTCCGACCACACTGCCCGCTTAGTAATCAGCTGGAGAGCACTGGCAGAATAGATGGCACCTGACTGACCTGTAACAGAAATATAAGAATCCCGCGGTGGTTTCGACCACCCGGGGGCACTCTGACGATCAAGTCAGTATATCTCTCAAAGATAAATCAAATACTAAACTCACAAGTTTGAGTATCAAAAACATACCTCTGACCCATGGGGGTGCCTCTCTTTTATAGCCAATACAATCCTAGTCCCAATAGGAGCCTGGCCCTAATGGACTTAGGATTACTGCTAACTTGAGACTCCTAGTGAGATTAGGATAAACTCTCTAAGAGTCTTATCTTTACCCAAACTGAAGTCTTCTCCCAATCTAGGACTCTTGTCCATATCCAAGTTGAGTTCCCTCTTCATTCTAGGACTCTTGTCCCTTATCCGCTTATCTCGGTTTTCGATATCTTCGGAGGCAACCTCGGCCTAGCCGAGATGACCTCGGCACAATGACCAAGACACGTGGCACTTCGGCTGACACATCGGCGTCACCTTGCCACGTGTTGGTACTCAGAAAATATATCCCCACAACTGCCCCCTAGGTTCTATTACCTCGGCATTCTGAGGTGATGGAACCTATATCGATATTTCGATATTCCTTTTCTGAGTAATGACTCAAAAATTGTTTTAGCCGAGATAATCCACTTTCAGCCGATGTGTTCTCTTCGGAGAACAAGGTTTCAATCGTACTTTTATACACGCATGAGCTGTCATGCATATCTAACTGTTCCCTTCACGTGCTTTGTCTTCATTGGAGCGTGTCGGTGACGCGCCTGAAAGCTGTCTGTCATTCGTCTGCGCCGTCTGACGCGTGCGTTGCTCTAGGCGTAATAATTGCCCTAATTTTGCCGCCGTTTCAAATTTTTGACAAAACTCTTCTTTGCCTCTATTTTTCCTTCACTTTTTCATTCTGACTTCTTGCTCTTTCTCTCTCTGAAAGCTCTTTCTTCTTCGGATCTGCCATTGCTTCGATCTCCCTTCTGGAACTGTTCTTAATCTCCCATTCTTGCGAAGCTTTCTCCACTGTTGCGACCGATTTCTGGGTTCGGCGAACATTGCCTCGGCTTCATTTGTTCTGGTAAGATTCTTTCCTTTCACTCTAAAAATTTTTTTCATGAGCTTTCGTCTGTCTGTTGTCATTGTTGCTTTTGTTCGAAGCCTTGGATTTTCTTGTATCCTGGATATTGGCTATATCTTGAACTTTTGTACTATTTTACCATTTTTCTTGCCACTGTTCTTGATTCTGAAACTATGTCTCTATTTTCTGTTTTTCGTATCTGTCCCAGATCTGTGCCTTCGATTTTGTTCTTTGTAGTTCCTTAGCTTGGGATTTGTGTGTAGAACCTTCAATTTTTTTTAGGGAAAACTGAAACAAGCCTTATCAGTCCACTCCTAGTTCTTTGCCGAGGTTCTTGCAACCCTTCTCTAAACGTCCATCTTCTGAAACACATTCTTCTTTTGTTAAGTTGACGTGATGGGTATGTGGAGGCATAGGGTAAATACCCCAACAAAACTAGAATACTTTAGGCAGGAATTCTCTATCCCAGCCGATGTTCACCTTAAGCTAGCTGGGGATAGCGACACTATCATGCCCACAGATCATACAATGCCTTTTCCTATAGTAGCTTTCACCGAATGTGGACTTCGGCTTCCACTTGATCCCCTGTTTCGCGAAGTTCTTCATTTCTACAAGCTGAACCCCATGCAACTTACTATCAATTCCTATAGGGTGATTAATGGTATCATAGCCCTAGCTAGGCAGGAAAACCTCAGAATCACTCTAGCCGACCTTCAATATTGTTATACTATGTGCCCTCTCGACCTGAAGGATAAGGGTTTTGTCTATTACCTTAAGCCGAGATCTACCCAGTACAAAATTGTAGCCGACCTCCCAGACTCCAACAAGGGGGCTGGAGATGATTTTGTCATTGCTTCTGGAAATTGGAAATTTGGCCCAGATGAAGATGTCCACCTCTACCCTCTTCCTCGAACAATTACAGATGGCAAGAGTAAGAGCCCTGAGTCAACACTTAGTTGTTTTTATTTAAGTCTTTAATACTTTTTGTTTCTGACGTCTGTTTTTTTGTCCTGCAGATCTTCATCAGCCACCGAAAAATTTTCGTCAATCCTTCTTCCCAGGAACAGATCTGAAAACACTCCTTAACCTTCCAATCCATAAACGAAAAGCCCACTGTTACTAAACTTCATCCCTACATATAAATCCACTTTACCCGACGTCCCAAGAAAAAGGAAGAAGAGCCTTTCTCCACCCACGGCTACAACTTTAACTGCTTCTACATCCCGAACAGACCAAGAGTCTACATCTGACCCAGCCGATCTTCCATCAACTTCGGCCCCCTACTTAATACCAATTCCAGAACGTAAACGTTGACGAAGGCTTGTAAAGAATGCCGAGATGGTTCATCCAAGGCCTGTCGTTCAAGACCTTCTCGCCGACCTTCCAACTGACGCCGAAGCTGCGCCAACGCAATCAATGCTCCCACCAAAGCCAAAGAGAGTTAAAAAGGCTCAGCCCAAGGCCAAGGCTATAGATGCCGAAGCTGAGGATGCTTTGCCTATTTCTAAGCTGGCAGAAAGCAGAAAATTAACCTCTGCTTCCACCAAGAGGTCAGCTGAGGGCCAACCCTCAGGGTCTACACAATCAAAGAGGCCAAGGTCATCGTCTGCGACGACCTCGGCGTCAAAGAAGCCCGATGTTCCATGGGCTCCTGAGCTAACTCTGGAGGATAGGCCTATCATGGCCAGTGAAAGTGCCGACGATATTAACGTTGGTGTCGCCCTCAGCACTGCTCTTCTGCTTCCAAATGATTTGGAGCGAAATGCTAAGCTTAGTGAGTATGAGAATTATGCTCTCATGCTCCAACATTCTGTTCAGGTAAGCATTTCTGTTTGCATTTGTGTTTTTTCCTTCTGTTTCTTACTGAGAAAATTTTCTGACACTTCTGTTTTCTTTCAGGCTATCCAACACGCCCATTCATTTTCAATGCAATCCTTTGAAAATCGTCAAAGATTGGTTGATATGAAGAGGGAGGCGTCCTCTCTGAAGAAGGAGATAAAGTCTCTTGAATCAAAAATGAAAAAACTGGAGGATCAGGCCGAGACTGCCACTAAAGTCCAAACTTTAGCTCTTGAGAAGGCCGAATCCGCTGAGGCCGTTAAAAAAGTTGCTGAAGCTGAGAAAAGAGAGACCGAGGCTAAGAGGGCCCAAGCGGAGAAAGAACTCCAGCAAGCTCTGGCCACCAAGGAGGCCGAAGTCAAAAAGGCCGATGAAAAGGCCTATGCCCAAGGTATGGCCGACGTCGCAGAAGATTATAAGCTTCAAGTCAGGCAGGCATGCAACAGGGGATTTTCCCTTGGTTGGATGTCCCTGATAAAGAAGGTTGATCTCCCTGTTGACTCGCCCCTTCGGAATGCTGATGCCATCCCCCTACCATTTCCTCCTCCAAGTCAGGCTGAAAACGAATCAGAGACTGAGGCCGATGTCGAGGATGAGGATGGAGAAAAAAATGAAGATGAAGCCTTGGTGAGGAGACCCAAGGATGCTGTTGAAGCCAAGTCCCTTCCTCCTGCTGAGCAAGTTATGGATCTAACCCTGGATGAGGAGGGTGATGAGGTGGGGGAGGCACCTAAGGAGATTGTCATCGGTTAACTATCATCCGACCTTCTTTTGGCCGAAAGAAATGTGGATAATACGCTGGCTGAGATTGATGCTGAGATTGAAGCAGAAAGGGTTGCCGAGGAGGTTCCACCAGAATCGTCCGAGGTCCCAGTTCTAGCAGCGGCTAATACTGAAGAATCTTGAAAAAATGTCTTTTGTACCTTTTTCCTTCTTTTTCTGTTTTTTGCATTTTGTACTCTTTTAATTTCTGGATAATGCAAAACTCCTTCTTATGGCTGACGTGGCTTTTTCAATATGTAACTGCAACTGTTCTTCCTTTGGATGTTTTAATCTTGTGATGTTCTGTTGACTGCTTTTGCATAGTCTTGTACTTAGAAATTTTTTTTTTTTTGCATGCTTCTTCATGTTGCTTCCTTTGTGCAATCTTCTCGGGGTTTCATACCTCGGGTATAACTACAAAACTTTTACTTCGGCAAGATACTGACCTGCAAACTTTTTCATAAAATTTAACAAGTATAAAACATATATTTCTGAATGTAAACTTTGCAAGTTTCTTCTCAAGTAAGTTTTCAAACAGTAATCTCGATCTATCCTACTTGTAAATTGCTACAAATTTCAACAAGTAGTGAACAATATACTTAGCCTTTATTTCAACCTGTAAATTTCTGTATACCTCAGCGGGTGATCATATGTCGGCTTAACATAAACTTGTAAATTGCTACAAATTTCAACAAGTGTTAAGTATTTTCCTTAGGGTTAAGCAACCCACATATTGCTATGAGAACTTAAGCAATAACCTCGGCTTAACTTCAACTTGTAAATTGCTACAAATTTCAACAGGTGAAGATAAGGAATCAGCTTAATTCCAACTTGTAAATTGCTACAAATTTCAACAAGTGAATTAAGGAATAATCTCGGCTTAACTTCAACTTGTAAATTGCTACAAATTTCAACAAGTGAAGATAAGGAATCAGCTTAATTCCAACTTGTAAATTGCTACAAATTTCAACAAGTGAATTAAGGAATAATCTCGGTATAACTTCAACTTGTAAATTGCTACAAATTTCAACAAGTGAAGATAAGGAATCAGCTTAATTCCAACTTGTAAATTGCTACAAATTTCAACAAGTGAATTAAGGAATAATCTCGGTATAACTTCAACTTGTAAATTGCTACAAATTTCAACAAGTGAAGATAAGGAATCAGCTTAATTCCAACTTGTAAATTGCTACAAATTTCAACAAGTGAATTAAGGAATAATCTCGGCTTAACTTTAACTTGTAAATTGCTACAAATTTCAACAAGTGAAGATAAGGAATCAGCTTAATTCCAACTTGTAAATTGCTACAAATTTCAACAAGTGAAGATAAGGAATCAGCTTAATTCCAACTTGTAAATTGCTACAAATTTCAACAAGTGAATTAAGGAATAATCTCGGCTTAACTTTAACTTGTAAATTGCTACAAATTTCAACAAGTGAAGATAAGGAATCAGCTTAATTCCAACTTGTAAATTGCTACAAATTTCAACAAGTGAATTAAGGAATAATCCCGGTTTATTCTTTGCCCCCAATGTGAACTTGAGTTTAACTTGGGTTCACATTAATTACATTTTCAATAAATAACAATGCATAACTTTATCAATCATATGTGTTGAAAGAATTCTGAAGAGACTTTACTGATGACGTCGATCAAAAAATGATGCACATCTTAATGATAGAAATATTTCAAATTACAAGTATTCCAAGGTCTGGGTAGTGCTTTGCCCTCATTATCCTCAAGTCGACAAGCTCCATTGCCTAATACTGAAGTAATTCTGTAGGGTCCTTCCCAGTTTGGGCCAAGCTTGCCTTCCCTGGGATCCTTCTTGTTCCCGACGACTTTCCTTAGTACTAGGTCGTCGACTTGAAAATCTCTTGGATTAACCTTCTTGTTGTAAGTCCTGGCAAGCTGTTGCTGGTATACTGCAAGCTGAATTGCAGTTTTCTCTCTTCGTTCTTCCAACAAATCCAGATCTCGGGCTAAGAGTATGTCATTGGTGCCATTTTCTACTCCCTGGGTTCTGATCCCTGGGATGCCGATTTCCAATGGGATGACTGCTTCTGTGCCATAAGCCATGGCAAAGGGGGATTCTCCCGTTGATCTTCTCGACGTAGTCCGATATGCCCAAAGTACATTGGGCAACTCGTCTACCCACTTTCCTTTTGCTGCCTGCAGCCTCTTCTTTATTCCGTCCAGGATTACTTTGTTGGATGCCTCTGCTTGCCCATTGCTTTGAGGAAAACTTGGTGTTGAGAAATAATTCTTGATTTTGAATTTTGCACAAAAGTTCTTGATGAGCTTGCTGTCAAACTGTGTTCCGTTGTCGGCAACTATTGCTCTTGGAATCCCAAATCTGGTGATGATGTTTCTCCATATGAAATTCTTGACGTCCACATCTCGGATTTTTGCAAGAGGTTCTGCCTCTATCCATTTTGTAAAGTAGTCTGTTGCTACCAGCAAGTATTTTCTCTGCCCAGTTGCCTGGGGAAGTTGTCCAACTAGATCCATGCCCCATTGGGCAAATGGCCAAGGGCTGGATACTGGGTTCAGGTCAGCAGCTGGCTGATGTATCAAAGGTGCAAACCTTTGGCATTGTTCGCACTTCTTTACATAGGCTTCGGCATCCTTTTGCATGTAGGGCCACCAATACCCCTGGGTAATTGCCCTGTGGGCTAATGATCTGCCCCCCGTATGGCTTCCACAGATTCCTTCATGAATTTCGTAGAGAGAATCTTCAACCTGCAAAGGATGTACGCACCTTAAGAGCAGTCCCGTGAAGGACCTCCTGTAGAGATGGCCTTCTGCTGTTAGACCGTATCTGGCCGACTTCAGTCTAATTTTATGTGCTTCCTTATGGTCTTCTGGCAGCTTCCCCTCTTTTAGGAATGCAATGATTGCATCCATCCAGCTTGGTCCCAAGTCCACGCACATTGCTTCTTGTTCGGTGTTCTGTTTATCTATGCTTGGGGCCGACATGTAGTCGATCATAATTGTCCTTGTTTTTCCAGTTTGAATTGAACTGGCCAGGTTAGCCAACGCGTCGGCGTGGGTGTTGTCATCTCGGCCAACTTGGAGTAATCTGCAGTTCTGAAATAGGGCTGCCAGTCTAATGACTTCCTTTGCATATGCCGACATTCTTTCGTCCCTGGCTGCAAATTCTCCTGTTGACTGGTTAACAATGAGTTGTGAATCACAAAAAACAATTACCTCATCTGCTTCTGCTGCTGCTGCCAGCTTTAGCCCTGCGATTAATGCTTCATATTCTGCTTCATTGTTTGAGGCTTTGAATCCCAAATGAATGGACTGTTCTACTATTTCTCCATCTGGAGATATCAGCAGTACTCCTGCCCCTGCTCCCTGGCGGTTTGAACTTCCATCGACAAATAGTTTGAATGAATCGCCGATGTAGATGCTGCAGGGTCTGAGCTTCTCTTTCTCTTGCTTTTTATTCTTTGGCTGGGATTCTTTTTGCTTGTTGGGATAATGCTCATCTTGGCTCGACGGAGCCCGATGTGCGATGGCTTCAGGTGTGAGTTCTGCGACGAAGTCGGCCAAAACTTGGCCCTTTATTGCTGTTCTCGACCTAAAATCCAGGTCAAACTGGCCCAGGGTTACTACCCATTTTGCTATCCTTCCTGTTAAGTCTCCTTGTTGCAACAAGGACTTCAGTGGGTGTTCTGTTAGGACCACAATCTTGTGTGCCTGAAAGTAATGGCTCAATTTCTTTGAAGCCATTACTAAGGCCAGCATTAATTTTTCCAGTGGTAGGTATCTTGTTTCTGCGTCGGCCAGAGTTTTACTTACATAATAGACAGCCTTTTGCTCCCCTTTTTCCTCTCGGATTAGTACTGCACTGACTGCGTGTTCTGAGACTACTAAGACCAAAAACAACTCCTCTCCTGGAACTGGGTTGGAAAGAACCGGAGTTGAGGTCAAGTACTTTTTTAGGTCGGTTAAGGCATCTTCACATTCTTCTGTCCATAGGAACTCTGTGGCTTTTTTCACCAGGTTAAAGAAGGGTCTGCACTTATCTGAGCTTCTGCTGATGAATCTGTTTAGGGCTGCGGCCCTTCCAGTAAGCATTTGAACTTGCTTTGCCGATGTCGGGCTCTGTAGTTCTAGGATGGCCTTGATTTGGTCTGGGCTGGCCTCAATGCCCTTTCTTGTTACCAGGTATCCTAAAAATTTGCCCGATCCAACTCCGAAGGCGCACTTCGAGGCGTTGAGTCGGAGCCGATATCTTTTGAGTATGTCGAAGACCTCTTTTAGGTCGGCAAGATGACCCTTTGATTCCTTGGTCTTTACGACCGTGTCATCGATGTAAACTTCTACTGTTTTACCAATTAGGTGCTTAAACATTTTTGTTACTAACCTTTGATAGGTTGCTCCTGCGTTTTTCAACCCAAAAGGCATTACCTTGTAACAGTACAAGCCTTTAGGGGTGATGAATGCGGTCTTCTCCTCGTCTGGAGGGTACATGGCAATTTGGTGGTACCCTCTGTATGCATCTAGAAAACTCATCCTTTCATATCCTGAAGTAGCATCTACCAGTTGGTCGATCTTTGGTAGGGGAAAGCTGTCTTTGGGACAGGCTTTGTTGAGGCTAGTAAAGTCTACACAAACCCTCCATTTGCCATTCTTCTTTTTTACTACTACTGTGTTGGACAGCCATGTTGGGTACTGAACTTCTCGGATGGCCCTGGCCTCCAGGAGTCTGTCTACCTCTTCTTCTACTGCTTCGACGTGCATCAACGTCGGTCTTCTGGCTCGTTGAATCACAGGTTTTGCCGATCTGTCGACATTCAGCCTGTGGCAAGTGACCTCGGGGTCGATGCCTGGCATTTCATAAGGTGTCCAGGCGAACACCTCTATGTTCGCCCTTAAAAAATCTTCCAGTTCTTTCTCTTCTTCTCTACTTAATCCTGAGCCGAGAAGAAAGAAACACTATTCGTCGTCCTCTTGGACGAAAACTTTTTTTAGCGCTTCTTCGCTCTTTTCGGCTGGTTCCTTCCCGACGTCTTCTAGGACTTCCATGTCCTCATCTTCAACTTCTGCTTTCTTTGGCTCCCGTATACTACAGGTGGACTTTATTGCTGCCATGGAGCAATTTTTTGCTTGTAGTTGATCCCCTCTGACTTCTTCAATTCCATGCTCTGTTGGGAACCGCAATAGTTGATGCAACGTTGAGGGAACTGCCCCCATTGCATGCAACCACGGCCTTCCCAAGATGATGTTGTATGGTGATGGTGTGTCAATTACCAGAAATTCCGTCCGGATCTTCTTAGTGCCGGCTTGTACCTCCAAGCTTGTTGCGCCCAGTGGCCATGTCGGCGTTCCATTAAAGCCGACCATCGGGCCGCTGGATTGTTCTAAGTCATCAAGGTGAAGGCCCAGCTCTTTGTAACATCTGACATACATGATGTCACAGGAGGTGCCTTGATCTATTAGGATGCGTTTCACTTGGCATTCCCCAAACTGGAGGGATACTACCAAGGCATCATTATGCGGATGTTGGACCCATTCCAGGTCGGCTTCAGTAAAGGCTATCATCGGGCCTTGGCATTCTTCTGGCCGATGTCTCTTCTCCCCGACTTGGTAGATTTGCTGCAAATGTCTTACCCTCTGGGTTTCTCCTCTGACTTCGTTTTCGTTGACCCTTGAGTGGATCACATTAGCCACCCTCGGTCCTCCTGCTTGTGGTAGTTGTGCTGGGGGAGGCGGTGCTGCTGGTGCTTGAGGCAACCTTGCCTGTTCTTCCCTTGTCCTGGCCTCATCGACCAGGTCCCTCAGAAGGCCTTGTCTTACCAGGTCCTTCAAGTGTGCTTTCAAGGCTCTGCAGCCTTGAGTTGGGTGCCCTTCTTCATTGTGGTAGGCACAACGTCTACCAACGTTCCTTCCCATGAATTCCCCTGGTGCTCTTGCCGGAGCCCTGAAATAAGGTTGATTTCGAATCTGATCTAAGACTTTATGGATTGGGATCCGGAATACTGTCGTTACCGCTTGTTCATTTCTTAATTCTGTTTCTTGTTTGGTCGGCCCATTGTTGACTCGGCCTCGCTTTGGCGAGCCGTTTCCCTTTTCTTGCTTTACCTCTTTGTTTCCCGATGTATCTTTTTCGGCCCTGGCGTATTTCTCAATTCTTGCCATGAGTTCTTCCATGCTTTTTGGCAATGTTTTTGCCAAAGACTTCCGTAGTGGGCAGTCATCTTTCAGGCCGTTCTTGAAAGACACGACTGCTACTTCCTGGTTGCATTCGGGTATTCGGTTGAACACCTTGTAGTACCTCTTCGCATAGGCCCTAAGGCCTTCTTCCTTGGTGATTCTTAGAGCCATCAAAGCATCAACCCTCAGGGGTTGCAGCTTGTTGGTCACGAACCTGGTCACAAACATCTCGGCTAGGCCTTCCCATGTCTTTATGCTTCTTTTTGGTAACTTATGGAACCAATCAGATGCAATTTCCCCAAAGGATGAGGGGAATACTTTGCAGAGCAACGGCTCGTTTCCGCTATATAATGCCATTGAATTCAGGTATAGCCCAACATGAAAGTTTGGATCTGACTTACCATCATAGATTTGAAACCTCGGCATACTGAATCTTTTGGGTGGTTCGAATTTGTCCAGTTCCATTGAAAAGGCTGTCTTCGGTTTTACTGGGGAGTTTACCTCGGCTTCAGCATTCTGCTGCCTCCTTTTGAGGTAGTCCCTCAGGTCTTCTTTGCTTCTCCCTGGAGGTTGGTTGTCTTTGGATTTTAGTCTTTTTGGTACACTGCTTTCGGCCTCGTGGTGGATCCGTTTGGATCTTTCTTTATGGGTTTCGTCAAAGTGGAGTACCTGCCCCTGAACATGTCGATGCTCTTTGGGCTTTGGATTCTTCATGTGGTGCGTCCTTCGGGACTCTTCTTGCCTCAGCTCTTCCCGTCCGACTTCCCTGGAAGGCCGGTGAGAATGCCTTCCGCTCCTGGTATGCTGAGGGACCTCGGGGATTGTTCTTCTTCCCCCCTTTTGGGTGTTGGTTGCTGGCATCGGCGTATCTTGCAGCGGGTATGGTGGCTGCATAACATTATTCTGCATCATGAAGTTGACGACTGACTGAAGATCTGCCAACTTGTTCGCCAATTCTTTTACTTCCTCATCCCTCCGTAGGCACCTGTCCCTCCATACCTGGAGGTTATCTTCATTGTAGTACTTTCCTTGGTTTGTTCTTTTTGACGTGTCGCCTTCCGGGATGGCGTCGTTCTCTCTGTGACCCTGGTCACGGGCTTCTGCATTGTGGTTGTCTCCTTCAATGTCAAGGTCAATTGGTCTGCCACTCCCAGTGGGAGCGTCATCCCCAATTTTCTCCTGCTGTCCGTTACTGGCCATCTATTCTTCCTTCGTTCCCACAGACGGCGCCAAATTGTGTGGGTGATTTTCCGACCACACTGCCCGCTTAGTAATCAGCTGGAGAGCACTGGCAGAATAGATGGCACCTGACTGACCTGTAACGGAAATATAAGAATCCCGCGGTGGTTTCGACCACCCGGGGGCACTCCGACGATTAAGTCAGTATATCTCTCAAAGATAAATCAAATACTAAACTCACAAGCTTGAGTATCAAAAACATACCTCTGACCCATGGGGGTGCCTCTCTTTTATAGCCAATACAATCCTAGTCCCAATAGGAGCCTGACCCTAATGGACTTAGGATTACTGCTAACTTGGGACTCCCAGTGAGATTAGGATAAACTCTCTAAGAGTCTTATCTTTACCCAAACTGAAATCTTCTCCCAATCTAGGACTCTTGTCCATATCTAAGTTGAGTTCCCTCTTCATTCTAGGACTCTTGTCCCTTATCCGCTTATTTCGGTTTTCGATATCTTCGGAGGCAACTTCGGCCTAGCCGAGATGACCTCGGCACAATGACCAAGACACGTGGCACTTCGGCTGACACGTCGGCGTCACCTTGCCACGTGTTGGTACTCAGAAAATATATCCCCACAGATGGAATGTGAATCCCTTCAAATACTCTCATATTATTAAATTTGAGTAAAAACTTCTTTTGATATCATTTAAAATTTTATCAAATTACCGGTTGACCGAGCAGACGATCGATCAGTGTAATTTTTCACAAATTTTTGCCTTCAGGCGGTCATCCAAGGGATGACTAGGCGAACATCTGACAATGGTAATAAATAGTGATTTGATGAAACACACCTTGATTTTCAGTGTGATAAAAGAAAAATAAATTTTTTGATTTAATAACTATTTGATAAAATTGTTAAAAAAAATTAATTTTTTTCAAATTTAAATTTAGCGATAGATTTAATTAAAGTTCGAGATGGCCTAAATACTCTTGTATTGATATCCATTACCCATTTCTAATAGGGACAAACACTAACGTACACACCTGTTTTGTTGGGCATCGCAACTGTTCTCAGTTCAAAACTCCAAACCCTAACCTACAGTTTGAAATTCGACTCTGGATTCTCTCTTCCAATCCCTCGATTCAATTTCTAGGGTTTTCCATTTCGATTACATCACCAATGGGCGAATTGAAGATGGAAGAGATGTCTCTGCCTGCTCTGTTCGATCAGGCTCGGAAGATTCATCGATCAGCTTCCGAATCTGGCATTGATCAGGTAATCCCTCTCTATATACGAATATATTGATGTAAATATTAGTGTATGAATCTCTGATTAGATTGATTGATTATGGGGCTTTGTAGCAATCTCTGAGAAAGGGATGTGAAGCTTTGCAACAGTGCGAGGAAATGACAAGCAAATTAGGGCTGTTTTCGTTGAACGAGACGAAAGATGATATTAGCACAACCAACCTCAAATATCTTTTGGTAATGATTTTTTTTAAGCATTTTGAGACTCTGTGCTTTGTATTTGTAGATTAGTGAAGTTTTATTTCAGAATTTTCTCTCTTTTAATTAATGAGTTAAAAGTGAGGAAAATAATCTAAAATGTACTTAATTTCAATTGTCCCTAAGATGAGAAAAAACTTGTAATCCTCAGGTTTCGTAGCAGGCCTTGATTTGTGTTTAATTGTCATGCCAGTTTGCTATTAGGTAGCCAGTTAGAATTGGGTCTGTTGTGTTTATCATAGCATGAAAAGATACAAATTGATCGACTTTAACAAGGTCATTATGGCATTTATAAACATATTTTTACAACCAACAGTAAGACGTTGAGGTTATAATGCTAGTTGTTCTGGATGCCTAGTTTTACAATATGTGGCTTCAGATCACACTTTGGGATGCAAATATCCAAAGTTTGTGCCTTTCCCCGAATGGGGCCAGCTCACAGTATTTTCCTTGTCTAACTGATAAAAAAGGGGAAAGAATATTAATTCTTGTGGCTTATGTTTAGGGTGAAGTCAGGGAAGTTATGAAAGTTGATAATTTTCGATAAGATAGAAACTTAACTTCAATTGTACCAAATCATTATATTTGTCTTAGTTAGTGAAGTTTTTTTGGGTCTGAAACATTGGTAAATTTAAGAGTTATAATTTGAATGAATGTTCTTTTTGTTCCGCTTTGTCAGCAGCCAAAACGGGCTTATTGGTTTTATATTGGGCACTAAAGGCTCGCTATTTGATGCGTGAGCGACTTCAAAATGCTCTCTTGGTTATTCAGAATGTTAAAATGAGAAAACTTGACTGAATTTCTATATATTCAAGTGTTTTTACGACGACTTTTGGAAGAATTCCAAACAGACCTAAATTGTATGAATTTGATTTACATTCTACTTTGTGTTAGCCTTTCTGATTTTAATTGTTCTTGATAACTATTATAGCCCAACAGTTCTTTGTGGTTTGACATCATGTTCATATTGAGGTTCTTCTTCTCTAAATCCAAAAAGTCTAGCCACCTTTCTTCATTGATGAGCTCTAGTGAACAAATCTTATGTTTTTTTCCGATAGAGAAATGTCTTTCCACTCAAACAAGTCCGCTGCATGCTGAGTGATTTTAATTACTAAACCGAGCTGAGGCGCGATTCACCAAGTGGGACCTTTCACTGTTTTTACTAAACCAACTGCCCCTTCTTGCTTATCTGGCTACTTCTCGCTCACCAAAGCATACTTTGTTTCCTGGGTCGAGCAGCTCCTTCTTTCTTCCTTCTAATTGGTAAGAAAACAGATTTTCCCTCAGGTTCTTCCTTGACCTTAGATGGTGAAAGAATTTCTTAAGGAAAAGGCGTCCTTCAAGTTGATGTGTCAGTTGTCTCTTTGTGGTTCTAATAGCACAAAATATTGAAACATTACATTGCCAGTTCACTCTAGAAGACCTGGTCTGACTGTAGTTAGGAAGTGGTATAGATTAGTTACGTTCATAGAAAAGAAGAAGAGCATTTACTTTGACAAATAATGTTTATATCAAGGTTGGAAGTTTTCCATGTCATCTCTGTCCTACAAAAGGTTTATCTGAAATCAGTCTTTTTGTAACTATATTTTGATATGTCTCAGAAAATACTTACAATTCTTTACTGCAGGTGCCATATTATCTTGCTGAATTGACAGAAAAAATTGCACAGGATGACAGGTTACAAATTATTAAGGCATCAATAGCAAAGTTAAAGGTGATTGTTGTTCTGTGCCAAAGTCATAGTTCTAAGTTTATTTGAACTAAAAGAATTTTAGTCTTTGGACATTAAATGTTCTTTAATTCTTGTTGTCTGCCAAAAAAATTCAACTTCTGTTTTGAAGTATGTTGTGTTTCATGTAGTCATTGAAAATTGTCAACATGTCTGAATATGTAGGAATTTATGTCATTTTGTGAGGCAATGGAGCTTGTGCCCGAGGAGGAGTTAGAATCAACTGCACAAGGTGGTCCAAATTCTTTTGCAGACCGAAGGGCTAAGAAGGTAGAAGCAATGATATTCAACCGTAATTCCATTAAGCTTTTCATGTCAGTCATGATTATTTTGTGCAAAGTTTAATTAAATGCATCTGGAAGCTTTATAACGGAGTGCTGAATCTAATTTTGGCACTTTAGATTGCTCGGTTTAAACGCCAAAGAGCTGCAGAAGCCAAGCTGCTTGAAATAAAGGAGCGGAAGGAGCGACGTGGGAGATCAACTAAAGCAGCTGCCTTATCTACACCTGTGGAGGCAGGAGAGGAAGATCTGTTGGATGACGATGGAGAGGAAGAAAGGGAGGTTAGTTGTGATCTATACTGATTATGTAATGAGAAAGCCTTTTGGTGTTTTTGGTTCAATGGAATAAAGTGGAATGGAATAATCATTCCATCAAAATATTCATTTCTATGTTTGGTTAGACTAAAAAAATAATAACAAATGTATTACAAAGGAATCAATTTTCACCTTTTTAAGGGAATTGTCATTCCATAAGAAAGCCTATGGAATCATCGTTTCATTCCATTTCATTCCAATGAACCAAATAGAGCATTAGAGTTTGGACGTAATCCAGGGATATATTTCAAATTATATCTTAGTTTTAATTTGATTTTATAATAAATTTAATTTATAAATTGATTATATCATTGCTTAAGATGCATACCATGCCTTGACTTTTTATTAATGTATTTTCCTGATAGCTTATGGCCTTATATTGAAGTTTATCCTTTGTTCCTTACTTATCCAAAAATGAAAAGGAAAGAAAGCATCAGCAAAGTATAAATTGTCCTTCCAATTTTTTTGGTATCGATCAATTGCATAATATGGTAGAAGTACTCTTTCAATTGAGCCAACTTACTTTGATTCTATGAATTACAATTGATAAAACTACAAGTTGGTTAGCATGCATATTTGCTTCTTGTGTTGAGTGCCCTTTATTATTTCAAATGCATTGTTATGCTTACTTTTGCTTTTGTTGAGGATGTCATTATAGGGTTTAATCTTTGTACCTTGAATAAACCATAAGATTTGTTTGGTCTGATCAATTATTTGGTTGTACTAAAATACTTGGTTGTCTCAAGGGTTTTGAGTTTCTCTGAAAAGAAAAGTATTGTTTTTGTGCAGGCATGGCTTACTACCATCTCCTTGGCTATTTGTAAGGTTGGTCTTATAATTTCCTCGGGTTTTGGAAGTTTACAATTTTTCCTTTATGACTATTTTCCAGTGTTGATAATATTTTCTTGCCATGAAATCATATTACAGGCTTTTGATCTTCTGGAAATGCTAAGCAAAGAAGAGGAAATGCTTTCTGCTATAAAGGAAAAGCAATTACAGGTTAATTACAGATAACTAGCTGAAAATATTTACGGGTTGCACCCTGTTGTTGCCTCCTGAATTAATCTTTTTATTTATAAAAAAAGGTGATATCCAAAGCTGTACTAATTATCAATGTATTAAACTTATGAGTCATATAATGAAACTTCGGGAGAAAGTAATTGAGTGGAAATTAATATATGAAGCCACAATTTCAGAAAATCAATTAGGTTTTATGCTCGAGAGATCTACTATGAAACTTATTTTTCTACTTAGGTGACTGATGAAAAATATAAGAAAAAGTACAAAAGCATTCATATGGTTCAGATGAGTTGATGGGTTGCAGATACTTAAGACGAAAACATGTGATAGTGTTCTTTGAGACATATTGTGGAGTTTTGGAAAAGCTGGAAACATAGTAAAACTTGATGGGTTGCAGATACTTAAGAGTGACCATTTTTGATAACTTGGATTAATTTTTCATAAATATGGAGAGACTGAAGAGGATGTGGCACATAGAATTAGATCAGGTTAGAGATACTTAATATTAACCATTTTCGATGACTTGGATTAATTTTTCATAGAATGGGGAGATTGAAAAGGATGTGATGCAGAATTAGATGACATGTGGATGGAATGAAATTGTGTATCAAGAGTGTTGTGTTATTGTAGAAGATGAATTTTAGAAGTCTACTATAATACCTGATTTTTTATGTACGGTATCATTTAAATGAGAACATTGAGATGGATGAGTGGTGTTACAAGAACAGATAAAGTAAGAAATGAATTCATTAGGAAGGAGTCCTGTGCTGTGTTATTGTAGAAGATAAATATTAGAAGTTTGCTATAAGACCTGATTTGATGTATGGTACCGAATGTAGTTGAAATGAGAATGTTGAGATGGATGAGTGGTATTACAAGAAAAGATCAAGTATGAAATGAATTCATGAGGAACAAGGGAAAATCGTTTGAGATGCTATTGACATTTGAATCATAGACCAGTTAATGCGCCTACAGGAGTGATTTGATCCACGCAGAGGATAGTAAAGAAATAGAGGAAAACCAAGGAGAACATGAAACAGAAGGGCATGTTCTTGTTATTTTTTTCCTTTTTTGTGAGTTGAGACTGCAAGACTAAGCTGGCTGTTGTGGTTGTTTTTATTTTTATGTTCTTGTCTTTTATTCTTTATCTTCTTTGACTCATCAACCGGCCCTTTTTGAAGTGACACTTCTATTTTTTGAATCTTGGACAACCCAATTTTTTGTTTAATTTATGCAGTCAGTTATGCTATAGGTCTTATGCACACAGATCTAGGTGCTGTCAATAATTTGCTATCTTTTGCAGGAAGGGGGCAAGGATATTTCACAAGTTCTTCTCGATGAGCGCGCCAAGAGAGAAGCCTGGCATCGTGATGCTGCAGCTCGAGCTCATTATACGAGGCCGGTACAACCGATTACATGTGCAACTTTTGCTCAAGATGTTATAGAAGGGAGAGCAAAGGTTTCACAGGCACACGAGCACAAACATCAGCCGCTGCTATTTGGACCAGCTAGTCTTGTGGGTGGAAACCCAACAAGTGAAAGGGAAAGGATGGCAGCTCAGGTTTTCCAACCTAGTTACAGGTATATTTTTATCTTGATAAGCAAGCAATAGGTTTGGCATCCTTTAAAAAAGTCAAAAAGTCACTATTCTATTTAAGTCACATCATCTTATTTAAGTTACATCACCTCTCTACCACATCACTTCAAATCCAACCCATATTTTATAAAAAGTCAAAAAATGCATTTATTTAGAACATCTCAAACAATCTTTTAAGCAGTTAAATTCTGAGAAGTCCTAGTTATTTTTGTTATTATCTATTTATTATTTGTGTGGGATTAATAGATTGCCAACGATGAGCATTGAGGAAGCTGGCTTGAAGGAGATGGAGATAATGAATAAATTTCAGGAGAGAAATGCCAAGCTTATGGAAGAAGCTAATTCGTCATGGTACAAGGCCAGTCAGAAGTTGAGGCCAGGTGAAGAAGACGATGAAGATGACGATGCTGCCCAAGACAAGGCAAGGTCATGGGATGACTGGAAAGATGACAATCCTCGAGGTGCAGGCAATAAGAAGCTCACCCCTTGTGGTTAAGAGTGAGCGGCACGTGATGGTTCTATGTGCTTCATGTGTTCTTTAGAATTCTAATGGGTTACTTTCTCATGAACAAGTATCTAACTCCCTGGCTGATGGATAATTGTTATACAAAATTTTGTTGTTGGTACGATATCCCAATAAGAGCTTATTTCTATGTATAGTTCACCTATTCATGGATAAGAGCTGCTGTATCTGTCTTGTATTCTTTCATAATCTAATTATGATGGGTTTTCTGGATGGTTTTTCGAAATATGGAGTTGATTGATATGCACTTTGCAAATTTGACGGAAACTTTTTCTGTCACTTCGTGATCTTTATCTTTCTACAAATTGAATTGGTTGTAAGCTATTTGATAAGATATGAATTTGTGGCATAAAACCTTGAATAATTGTGATTTCCCATAGTTCTCATACTGAATGCTGTTTGACAGCAATGCACACAGATAATTCTAAGGAAATTCGCTTTGTCTTCATCAAAGACATGCTGATTGAAATTTCACAGTTTCAAAAATAAAAAATGTGAAAATTCTCTATTTTGAATGCAAAAAAATGTGAAATTTCTCAATTTTAAAACTATGACGGAATTCAATTCTTCCCGGGGATTCCTGAGGACAGATTTGAGGCATAACTTAACCCGACATAATCGTAAAGAACAAGTGAGCCAAAACTAATGGGCAAGAGTCTCAACCGACCTTGGTCACCACCAGCTGACCACCTAGAAACAAACTCAGAAATTCATACAAAGACTTTGATTTTTTCTCACAAAGAAAATACAGATATTACCAGTAGAAGCTGAACAACAATTCAATATATAGCTCGTCCAATAATCATATAGATTTTTTAGTATAAGACTCGTGTCTGTTGTGGATGATGATAGATAGTTAAACATTAATAATATACAGAGAAATTCCCCAAACTCAAACCCAGAACAAACAACAGAGTTTCAGACCCAATTCAGGTATTCAACCATCAATGCATTTGAATCCCCTGCAAATCCACAACCACACCCCAAACAAAATGCAACACACAATCAAATCCAGAGACAAAACCACCCAAACATGCCTCTTCCAAACCCTCTTCGCCTTCTGCTGTTGCCCCGAATCGTCCCCAAACAATCCCCCCTTCTGCATCGACATCCCCCCCTTCTGCATCGACATCGAGAAATCTCTGCTCAAAACAATGGCATTGGCATTTTTTGAAAAATCGACCTTGTTTTCAACCAATCCATCTTTGCATTCACCATTGCCTTCATTACTCAACTTTTTCTTCTTCTTCTTCAAGCTCCTCGAATCACCCCCAAGCAAAGGCACCGACCCAATCCTCTTCCCCCTCGGTGAATCCAAACTCCCACTGCGTCCGTGCTTCAAGTGCCCCAGCGGCGATTGCGGACCTTCCATCATCTCCGTCGCCAGCGAAGCAAGCAATTGGTGGAATACCGGATTGAATTCTCCCTGAAAATGATGCGAATTGAGATTCTCCTTAGACCGAACGTTCTCACTGATGATGATCTTGTCGAAGGCTTTCTTGACGCTGTGGAGGAAGGAGAGAGCTTCTGAATTCTCGAGAGATTCATCGTAGATTGAGAAGTAGACGAAAGGATCGTCCATGAGGAAAGTGTAGGTCTTCTTGCGAACGGTGTGAGAGAAATTGACGTGCAAGAGAGGGGCTTTCTCGAGGCATTTGGAAGCTAGGGTTGCGAGATCGGCATCGCGGGAATTGAATTCAGCGAGAATCGTAGTTCCTTTGGAAACACAGGCGTAGAAGATCAAACTGGGATTCGAAATCATCGTTCGAGATCTCCAGAAAAAGACATGCAGATAATCAAATCAAATCGAATCGAATAGAGTAGAGTAGAAACCCCAACCTACACCATTGAATCGACCCAAAGAAAACCCTCGATGATACACATTTCTGTATGTTTTTTCTGGTGATTTTGAAGGATTGTAAATGGAAGAATGAGTAATTGGAAGGAAAGATGATCGAGAATGGAGCACAGAGAGAGAAAGAGAGAGGGAGGGAGGGATCTAGGGTTAGGATTGAGGAGAGAGGAGAGGGGAAAAAGGAGGGGTGGTGGGTCTTCTCTCAAAAGAAGAGCTCTTTCGAGCCATCGGGAAAGAGAAGAAAAAGAACAAAAAACTGGAATAACGATAATCTTCAACCGACCTAGACCCTCCCATCCAAAATTATCACATAAGTTGGCCCCATATTTTACGTGTATATCTTTATGATTTTATTGATTACATATTTGTTATTGGAAAATGTTTGAGGGTCACAATTTTTGTGGCTTAAATGGTTCAAAATTGTTAAAATGACGTCGTTTTGATAATTTTAAAATTGTTTTGTACTCAAAACGGCGTCATTTTAGCAATTTTGAGCCATTTGAGCCACAAAAATTGTGGCCCTCAATCATTATTGTTTGTTATTTTTTATATTTTTTTATGTATTATATAAAAAAAACTTTACTTGTTTTCACTTTTCAAAAAATACTTTTCAGAAAATTTTACTTTCTTATTTTCTGTATTTTTTTGTTTTTACTAAACTTTTTAATATTTTAAGCAATTTTTTTACTTTTTAGACAAACCTAACATAAATACACCTAAAAAGTAAAAAAATTATAATTTTTTTTTAAAAAATTCACTAAATACTAAAAATACAAAAAAAAAAAAATACAAGAATTCAATATATTTTTTTATATTTTTATGTATTTATTAATTTTTTAAAATATTTTTTCACAAATTTTTTACTTTTTAGATATATCTAAGTAAGGTGCATCTAAAAAAATAAAAAAAATATTCACTAAAAATAAAAAAAAATACAAAAATCAAAAAAGTGTGAAAATAACTTAATTCAGAAAATTTAAACCAAACACACTTAATAGAATTAAAAGAGTATATAGCCTAATTAACAGAATAATTCCTCATTCACACCTACATATTCCTGTAATTTCAAAAATAAGCCCATCTTCTTTATCAAAATTGTGTTATTTTAAGGGTTAATTACATTTTGTCCCATTAATTATTATTTAACATGGACAAATTACATTATTAATTTTTGTAGTTCAAGTGCAATCTCATTTTATACTTTGTTTGTTTGGACAAAAAGACATTTCCAATGTTGGGGTGGTGGTAGTGGTAATGACGACGGTGATAGTGGTAGTGACAGTAGTGATAATGGTGTGGTAGTGGAGATGATAGTGACGGTAATAATGTGATGACATTAATAAGACTTTGCATGAGAGGGTTTAAGAAAGTTGTTGGAAAATTCGAAGATCTTCGAAGATCCTTGAAGAAAAATTCGAATTTTTTAGAAGATGATGAGAGGCTTAGATTCTTCAATAGTCTCAACTAAGAACACAAAAGTAAAGAGATGATGAAGATAAGAGATTGGGTGAAGAAGAAGGCAAAGTAACTAGAGAGAGAATGATGGCAAGGCCTTCTCATGGATCTCCTACTTTCACTCTCAAGGTTGATAATGGAGAAGGGAAATTAGTTTTTTTTCCAAGAGTTTTCTCTCCAAAATCCATCCCTTGTAAAGCTATGGGTGTGTGCTACTTATAGACACCTCGTGATGTAGGATGAAGCCCATGTGCAAAACATATGGAGAATATTCTCTCTAACCACCTTGTCCGAGGAGGTGACCTCTCAGAGGATGAGGAAAACCCTCGAAGAGGAGATCAACCTCTCAGCGAACCCTTCTTCTTAGCCACACCTAATCAATGATCCTCAATCATCCCAAAGGGTCAGGGATAGTCCCAGAGGACGTCCTGCCACAGAAGGGTCTGGGGTAGTTCAAGAAAACGTCCTGCCGCAAATATTGCCGAATCTCAGCGACCCCCTAGATCGTGCCACCTCGACCCGGGTATAGGCTAGTTTAACTGAAGAGTGAATTTATCTCCACTTACCGTCCTCGAGATCGGGCCCTTTATTTAGACTCCATTACGCCCATGGTTCTGGTACGTAGATCCCGCAAAGCTCCGAGTCCGCAAATGTTCTGGGACTCGTTAATGGAGCGGCTTCTACATTGCGTCTAAATCCGTTCGAAAGCCAAGTGCTTCGAATCTCTAGGTTCGTGGATCCAAATCCTTTCGAGTCCGAGCCCAAGTAAGTCTCTAAGTTCGTGGATTCGAACCCTTTCGAGGCTTCCGTTTGATGCCGATAAATTTGGGCCCATCAACCTTGGACTATTGGGCCTAATTAATTTAATGGGCTCAAATTAGCTCCTCTTACATTTGCCCCTTGCGTGTATGAGAAATAGTGGTTTTCTTGGACATGCATAATTTCATCTTATCAGCCATGCTTCGCATTACGTTTTCAGGAATATTTAGTCTTTGACAGAGTCTAAGGGTAAAGCTGAGAACTCACCGTAATTTACAAATAAAATCGACAAATAATATTAAATAAATAAATAAATATATCTTTTTTTTTCTTTATTTATTTATTTATATTTTTTTAACTTCTTTTTTTTTTTTTTTCCACTGATTTGTTTTTTCGAAAGTCAACTTAAATTTTTCAATTATCTGGAAAGCTTGCATGACTCCGGATTTTTGATCTTTCATGAACACCCGAGGGTCCACCAATTTATTTATTTATTTATTTTTAGAGTCAAACTTGACTTTGCTTATGTAATTGTTGAAGACCACCAGCAAAATTCTTTATTCAAAATTCACTTTTTGGCAGCCAAACAAATCTTAACATAACTTAGGCCATACATATATACTAGTGTATGCCCGTGCCTAAAGGCACGGTGAAAATAATATTAGATTGATCTTTTTCTATCCAATCTTTTATGTAGTACGTAAAAAATTTATTCACAAAATAATTTCAGAGAAAAATTGTTCCTTTCTTATACCATCACTATTATACTTACCTAAGCTATCAATCTTTCTTGTTCTAATTGAGGAGAGTTGGTCTCATTTGAACTTCGGCTAAAATTTAAAAAGAATATAATTTCAGTGATTGCAATATTAACAAACCATCTCTCATGTCAACTATTGATAGGTAATATTTAAAAAGAAATGGCATGGAAAGAAAAATTATGCATTGCTACTCACCCCCATTGTGCAAAATTAAAGTGTATCGAAGCCGAAAATATAGCAAGAAAAATGTATCAATTAGTTAAATAAAATGTATGATTAGCAAGCTCATGAACATATTACACTCAAGTCTCAGTAGTATTAGTTAGTTACAACGCTCATTTCACTTTACTAAGCTTAAGTCTCAGACTCTTCATATTACACTTCTCTCTTGCCAATTACTAAGGAAGAGAAAAATAGAAAGTAAAAATCAACCAAAAAAAAAAAAAGAAGAAACTAAACCTTAATCAACAAAACCATCTCTCTTTGGGCAATCACCTAACCCTCCAATCAAGCATATATGTCTATGGATTACACCAATCTGAAAACATCAAGCACTATCTATAATAGTTGCAAAAGCAAAAATCATCAAGCACTAATTGAAAGTTCCAAACACATTATTAGATTTTAGCTCTTAAACACATTATCAAGCACTAATATTTATAAATGCCTCCCTCCATCATCAAGCACTAATGATTCAACAAATATATTTAATTTCTAAAATTGAAAATGTCAACCTTTTAGAGACATGGAATTCAGCACAGAGGTAGATAACTTTTCAAGATGCAATTTGTCTCACACCATTTTATTCATTTATCTGCACTTTTTGCCTCCCTCTATCTCTACTCTGCACTTTTATTCATAAATCATTTTCAATAACTTAGAAATGACAATATTAAATTTAAAAAAATTCGTAAACTAAAAACAGATGGAACAATTTTATTCCCAATGGAAGCCAAGCATCCTATTAAAGAATTGTGATACCTTTAATGGGTCAACATGGTGCATTGAAATGCTATGGACAGCAGCTGCAAAAAACAAAAACAAAAAAATATATATATTCAAATAGCTCCAACTATTCAAATCCTCCCATAAGCAAAATATGAACCAACACTTTTGGATCCATTTGGTTTGCTCATGGGAAGTAGCCAACGCACTGTCACAACAAAAAACAAAATTTGGATTCAAAAAAAAAAAGAAAAAATTAGGCCACAATATTGATATTGATATTGTGAACTGTTTGAACACCGAAATTGCTTAAGAGATTGACACAGCACGGCTAGTAGTGAAGAAACAACTCATTTTAAGGGAAAAAGAGAACCGCTCATCAATTAATGAAGGCATTGCTAAAATATTGATGAAATTGTTTGCCAAATCAATTGACAGAACCCAAGACATGAAAGAAAGCATAGCTGCAAGTTTTCTCTATTCCAATTACTCTTTTCCATTAAGTCTTTCCTTTATTCCCATTCTTAGTACTGTTAAATTAAGTTCCATTTGGGGGCCCACAACTTGAAAAATAAAATTAAAAGCATCAGAGAGAGAGAAAGAGGCCGTGGAAGTTTTAAATTTTTAATATCAGGCAAATGAAAGCTTCAAATGATCTTAATAAGTAAATATAAGATTAGAAAGTTTCAATCTCAAGCCTATGTCATTCCAAAGATTAGAAAATATAAGTAAGCAAGCTCCAATCCAAAATTTGCCTACTGTTTATTATTAAAAATAACATCCAACTCCCACTATTTGTGTCACCAATTTGAATATACCTCTATTTTTGCTAAACCTATAAAAATATACCTCTATTAAAAATAACATCCAACTCATAAGATTATAAACAGATTGCATGGTGTATAAACTATTTTAATAGAAGCAGCTAGCATGGTGTTTATAAGTTTAGAATTATATAAACTATTTTAATTGAGCCATTTTACCGAACATGGTGTATGCATGAAGACACACAAAATATAGAGGGGTGAAGAGACATATTTTAATTGAGGCAATATAAATGAGAAACAAATCACATAATATAAATGAGAAACACAATCAAACCCAAATGAGAAACAAATCACATAAAAAATTAGACACCCAACGAAAACCCAAATTATAATTTTGAGGCATTTTGGAGACCCATTTTAGAAAAATATTTCAAAGACCTATGTGAGGCATTTTACAGAACATAGTGAATGCATACAAAGAGACACACATAAAACAAAAAAAGCCGAAAAAGAAAAAAAAATGTTTTGATGGATTTTCAAAAGATTATATGTTCGCAAGTAGAATTATATAAGCAGCTAGCCTGGTGTTCATAAGTTTAGAATTATATAAACTATTTTAATTGAGTCATTTTACCGAACATGGTGTATGCATGAAAACACACACAAAATATAGAGAGGTGAAAAGACATATTTTAATTGAGGCAATATAAATGAGAAACACAATCAAACCTGAATGAGAAACAAATCACATAAAAAATTAGACACCTAACGAAAACCCAAATAAAAATTTTGAGGCATTTTGGAGACCCATTTTAGAAAAATATTTCAGAGACCTATGTGAGGCATTTTACAGAACATAGTGAATGCATACAAAGAGAGACATAAAACAAAAAAATCCGAAAAAGAAAAATTAAAAAAAAAATGTTTTGATGGATTTTCATAAGATTATATATTCTCAAGTAGAATTATATAAGCAGCTAGCATGGTGTATAAACTATTTTAATAAACTATGTAAACTATTTTAATATAAGCAGCTAGCATGGTGTTCATAAGTTTAGAATTATATAAACTATTTTAATTGAGCCATTTTACCGAACATGGTGTATGCATGAAGACACACACAATATAAATGAGAAACAAATTGTATTGAAATCTACAGGCATAAGAAACATATGTATTGGAAATTTTAAAATGAAAATAACAAATTGTAATTAAGAGAGACAGTTGAGATGAGATGAAATGAACATAGAGATGAGACTCAAACAGATGCTGTAGTTTCAAGTTGTGAAACTGAAATCAAAATACATAAGGAAAAAAATGATGAGGTATGGATAGAAACAATATATTCTGTCCACAAAATCACAGTTACAAATCAGTTAACAGACTACCTGATTATTAACAAAAGAATATTATATATATCTACCTGATTAAAGTCTCCAGTGTGGTAAAGCATAACAGCTAACAGATTGTACGCACTCGCAGTCGTAGGATGATAGGGACCATAGACAACTATCATCTTTGCCAATGCCTTCAGAATCAAGTAATACAAAAAATTGTGATTGCTTTTTGTACCCGTTAAGAATAGAATTAAACAGCTTACTACAGACAGGATGGCTTTGGTACCTTCGTTCCATAGTTGACAGCATCTTCTAGCTATCCTTTATCGAGTGCCATCTTTGATGACTCCAATAGGGTTCGCCCATCTGCAGAAGAGCATCCTACATGCTGTGTAGCATATGGTTCAAACATCTTGGTTATTGCAAAGCACGTCACACTAAATTTAGATTGTAAAACTTTCAAATCAAATGCAATTTGTGTGAATGTGTGCAAGTGAGAAGAAGAGATAGAGAGAGAGAGAGACCCTTACTTTACACACAGGAACAATGCCGATAATATCAGATTTCTTGAAAGGGCTTGGGCTTTCCATATCATAGTCTTTCGGAAGTAACTCCAATCCAACCTGGATATTTATAAAATAAAAAAAAAAAAAAAAAAAAACACAAACAAACAAACGAAAAAAGAAACATTAGAATCTCATTCTAATGAAACCATGACCGAAGGCAATAAAAGGAGATGGTACCTTGTGGCAAAGTCCTCAGAGAATTGTTAATTTCCTCAATTGTTGAAACTCATCTTTTAGAGTCCATCCATATCTTTTAGCTAGAAAAGTTCGTAACCACTGCAATTTGAGCATGTGATCACCACTCAAGTTATGTTCACTATCTTCTATCGTGTAGCCCCCAAGCAAGAAATTCAAGCATGAAGCTACTGCTGTGGATAAGTCTGCCACATTATTAATAGAAACAATAAAGGCTTTAAGGACATGCTTGAAAACTCGAGTGACCATCTCGTGAATACAAAGTGACTGTATATGAGGAAGCTTCTCTGCAAGTTCAACCTGGTTTTCATAATGCGATCAGAGCCAACAATAGTTAATGTCGTATTTTATTTAGATCAAATTTAAACACTCCGCTGAAATTATGCTTCGTACAATCATCTAGCTTACGTTGATATTTGACAATATTGATCAAGTTAGCAAGCACAATAATTTCCCTAAGAAATAAGATTTTCAGAAGCAACATTCCAGTCTCATATCATTTTGAGCTTTGCGGAGCGCTTGTGCATATGAGAGAGAGAGAGAGAGAGACAGAGAGACAGAGAGAGAGAGATTATCTTCTTAACACACAACCCAAATAGCACATTTGTAATCCTCTTAGATGCATGAAGTCAGTCCGTCCATCAAAGTCTGTTACCTAAAATCACATATTTTTCACTCCACAAAATCACATATTTTTTCAATATACCTTCTTTAATTTACTTGGGATTCTGAACCCATTTGGTATCATTTGCCATGTTTATTAATTAATTGTGAAAAAAAAAAAGCAAAGCCCATTTGATTTCTAAATCAACTCATGACCATTCACATGACGGAAATCAAATTAGCCGAGAAATAACAAACATTGAATGGGAATAATTCACTAAACCCAACAGTATAAAATTTGGAACAACAAAATAATTCACTCCACAATCAAAATTTTTTCAACAATCCTTATTTAATTTACTTGATACTCTGAACCCATAATAGGTTCACATAATATAGGTTCACATAAAATTTTACCAGAAATCACATAATAGGTTCACATAATATAAATCACATAAATCATATAAATCACACAATCAAACCCGAATGAGAAACAAATCACATAATAGGTTCACATAATATAAATCACATAAATCATATAAATCACACAATCAAACCCGAATGCGAAACAAATCACATAAAAAATTAGACACCCAACGAAAGAAATTTTTTGAGAATACATAAACTGAAAATTTCTGGTATATTGACTCACAATATATGTGAGTCAAAAATTAACCGGGTATATTTCTTCCCTTTAAATTTTTCCCTCCGTCCATCTCCGACAAATATCAAAAATTTCTGGTATAGTCTACATATATATAAAGTCAATGAAGTCTACATATATAAAAATTCATGAACTGCATTTTCTGGTATAATCTACATATATATAAAAATTCTGGTATAGTCTACATATATATTTTCTGGTATATTTGAGAATACATGAACTGCATTTTCTGGTATAGTCTACATATATATAAAAATTCTGGTATAGTCTACATATATATTTTCTGGTATATTTGAGAATACATGAACTGCATTTTCCCTCCGTCCATCTCCGACAAATATCAAAAATTCACAATACACAAATTCACAATATAGTCTATGGCATCAAAGTCAATGAAGCTCTGTCAATGAAGCTCTGTCAAAGTCTATCACAAATTCAATATACACAAATTCACAGTAACATCAATATTCTATGGCATCAAAGTCAATGAAGCTCTGTTTTATGGAAAACAGAACATGTAGAAGTGGTGCAATGCCAAATCCAAGACTGGATTTGGGTCCCCTCCTTTCTGTAATCTTCTTCAAGGATTGGGGCTCTCATCCAATAAACTCCTGGACCCACCGATCTAGGCTTATTTCAGAAACTCCTGGACCATCAGGTCAGGTGTGTAATGACCCTACGCACAAAGAAAAACTTACAAAAAAAAAATATAGTCAAGATTTCGGAGAACCTCACCGATTTGTTGCTGCGATGTCGCCGAACCCACCGATCTAGCAAGGCTACCACCGATCTAGCCGATCTGCTCTTGAATGAGAAAGAGAAAGAGAGAGAGAGAGAGAGAGAGAGAGAGAGAGATAGATGGGTTTGTCTGCTCTTGAAGAACCATGGTAGAAGAACCACCGTAGGATTGATTCACTGTTGTAAATCCACCATTGAAATACAATGTCTCTTGGACATTTTGTAGCTATTGGATTGAATCAATCCTGCGGTTCATATTTTGACAGAGGGACAACAGTCCCATCAGAATTCAAAAACAACTCTCCTTTATTATATAGATATATATATAGGGAGAGAGTAGAATAATTTGAGTGGCCTCACAAACCAAACTTTTTCTTTCCTTGTTTGGCAATACAGCAGATCCATCTATCTGAATATATGTATAAATAATATATCTGAGAGAATATTCCAGCATCACACCTTCCCTTTTTTTTCTATTTAAAGAAAAGGGACAAAGACCTAATCAATACCTCTTCTTTTTCTTGAAATCCTGCGGCGCACACACTCTTGAAAACCCATAACCTTCAACATTGTTTATTTCAGGAACAGTATACCAGTGCTATGCTTTGTTTGTATAATAACCGAGGAGCTCCATACCGACGCTAGCCTTACTTGCCGTCGGTGTTTCATTCCGGCCCAGGTACCGCAACAGCCCCTTTTCTGTTTTGGCCTACAGCCATTTCGGCAGCATACTTTCTCTTACTAAACCGAGAGACCAAGCTTTTTCTTCAAGAAAGCTCCGTTTCTACAATACCAGAGGCCACTGTCGTGCTCTCTTTCTTCAACAAACCAGAGGTTGTTGCTACTTGCACACTGACCTCCATCGCCACTCCAAGCAACGTCACCGACTTAACCCAGCTCTGACTGCCGCAGACGTCGCAGCCCAGCCACCGCCTTGTCCCAGCTCTGACGGCCGTGGGCATCACGACCCAAGCTGCTGCTCACCGTTGGTGCTTCATTTCAGTGTAACGGCGCAGCTCCTCAGAGACCCAGACACACCGAAGCTCAGCTCCGCCGACCAGCACCGACCCCGACCTCTCTGCAAAGTCACAACTCTGCGACGTCCCTAGCAACATCACTGCGACTTTCGGCCTCAACTGCCCAACGCCGACCACTGTTGGCTCCTCTCTGCCGCGACCTCGCCGCCGGCCTTGACTGTTGTTCCAGTACCCACCACACACGTCGCCCATTCAACGCGTCGTGTGTGGTCACCAACTCCTCTGCAGCATCACCGCTGCTTCTGGACTCGATCGTCCAACGCCGACCACACACGTTTGCCCACTCAACGCGACGTGTGTGGTCTTGCCTAGCACCGTTGAGCCTCAGTTTACATTATTCTTTATTTCTCTCTTGGTCATTGTTGCCTTGAATTTGCTCCTTCTTTCTCAGATATGTGGGTAAGTGTATATATATATATATATATATGTTAATCTTGGTGTAAGCTTTTTGTAAAATAAGCTTTTCAGAATTTCTAATTTCATTTTTTTATTTTTTTGCTCAAAGACTTTGATACACTAAGCCTTAATATTTGTGATTTGAAATTCGAATGTGGAACTTGAACTTGTTTGGGCTTTGCAATTTTCGAAATAGGCTGTAAGTTTTATTTAAATGGTTTTTTTGACTCGAAATTTGTCAAAGAAATTCTAGGCTATGAACATTGACTTGGGAGGAACACTCTTGCAATTTGTTGGACAATCTACTAAATCTTGCTACGGATGAAAAATATAAAAATACTTTTGATCTTGGGTCTGAAATTTGCCATTGAACTTTACTCTACCCACAGTTTGAGCCTTGTATAAGCTGAATCTTTAATATGAAACACAATAATTTTGAGAAAATGACCCGCTTGAATTTCATCACAAAACGGCCTATGGCATTACACCTCTTATTGATGATAGAAACTTGAAATCTATATGTTGATGATACACACATTGGTACTGCAATTTGTTGAGCTTGAAGATGTTGAGTGAATCTTGAACCCATATTATTGAATATAAATTTTGTTGTCGAGCAATTGATCATTATAGTTTCATTGATCTTGTGGATGCTTGGGAAATACATAGCTGATGCCAAAATTTTGTGTGACCGTTGTAGCTTTACGTCGGCTCGGAGAGACAAAACCTTGATTGTTGCATTTTCATGAACTCACTCAGAGGAATAAAATTGTTGTAGTTTAAGTAGATCATTACTATTGTTGATGTCGCCTCTATTTCGGTAATGTTTAAATCATAATCTGAACTCGATATTGTTTATCTAGTTTGTCGGCTTTACTATTTCAGGCAAATAAATTTTTGTGCGAAATCCACAATCTCGGGTCCCTCAGAACCCGCACTAATGAGAGCAAGGGCAGTCCTTCAGAAGTCTGAACGAGAGCAAAACTGTCCCTCAGGAGTCCGAAAGTAGCATACACCCTACTTCAGCAAGAAAGATCCCTCTGGAAAGCAACCAAGTCTACCAAGCTTGCACCAACAAAAGTAAAAATTGCCTATCAGAAATCCAAGCAGAAACAAGGCTGTTCCTCAGAAGTTCGAGCGGAAACAAGACTCTCCCTCAGAAGTCTGAGCGAAAACATCGGAAGTCCGAGTGGATGCGCACTTCTACTTTGGCAGCTAATGGAAGCAAAGGCTATCCCTCGGGAGTTCGAGTAAGAGTCCACTCTACTTTGAAGAAAGATCCTCGGAGCTCGTATTGATGAGGTAAGGGCTATTCTTTAGAAGTTCGAGTGGGAGCACACACTCTATTTCAACAAGAAAGATCCTCGAAGCTCGCACTGATGAAAGTAAGGGTTGTTCTTCGGAAGTCCGAGAAGGAGCACACACTACTTCAGCAAGAAAGATCCCTTCAAGTTAGTAACCGAGTTTACTATTCTTCTTTCTTCTTTAAGGGCCAACAAAAAATTGAAAACTGTTTCAAGCAACATAACACAATGAAGATATACAATGTAGAAAAAATAACTTCTAATAGAGATACACAATGTTGAGGAAATAACTTTCTTCATAACATAAAAAAAAAAGATAGAAAATTCTTGAACAATGCAGTAAATACAAATTGTAAATGTCATAGATAGACTTTTTCTGTGGAATGTTGACATTTGCCCCTAGAGTTGCAAGGTCATTTGGAAAGCTTTCACCAGCTGCTCGGGCTGTGGCCATCACGCACCATCATAGCCATGTCTTCTAAGATATCATGGGGCCCTTGTTCTTTAAACTCTAGCTTATCTGCTTCGACTTTCTTTCTAAAGATCTTCTTAAGTGTCCGGCACTTTTCTATAGGATGTCCTAGTGATTGGTGGAAAACACAATAATTAGGACCCTCGCGGTCCTTATTCGACAAAAGCTCTTTGATACGAGGCAACTTTAGTTCCGCGTCTGCCACCCATTCTTTAACTAAGACCTTCACCTTCTCTACACTACACAAAAAATGAGTGCCATCTTCACAGTTTTTCCTCTTCTGACCTTTGAATTCCTCTCCCTGCGACTTTCGTATAGAAGATGCGGAAGCCGCAGTGACAAAAGGTCCTCGGTATGACTTGAAGCTGGTTTTATAACTAGTCTCGAACCCGCTCTCCTGAGATTGAGGTATGTTGATGTTCCGAGATGCTTCAATTAGTGCCGAAAAGGTGGGTAGCTTGAGATTAACAAGAAGCATCTTGTACCCGTTCAATGCCCCTTCAACACAGATTTGGACCATGTAGCTTTCCTCCACAGCCTCATGATAGTCTACGACTTTGTCTTGGAACCTTTTTACATATTCAAGAATGTCTTCACCCTCTCGTTTTTTTCCTTACATAAGGTAAATGCGGTTACCTTCTCAACCGCTTGAAAGAATTTGGTGTGGAATTTGTTAACCATCTCCTCCTAACTCCGAACAGAGTTTGGGGTCAAGTTAAGGTACCAACTATATGCTCGGTTGGTGAGGAACTTGGAGAATTCTCTCAGTTGGAGGACATGATTTGAACCATGAATCCCCAAAGTCTCGATGAACCACACAACATGTTCTCGAGCATTTCCTTGCTTGCCATCGAATTTAACGAACTTCGACACTGTGTACCCCTCCGGGTATGGATAACTCAACATCTCGATAGGGTAAGGTGGCTTGACATCCGGATCAGGCAAAGAGAGTAAAGTCCTCTTGCTGCGTTCGAGATTGAACATGGCTTGCACATCGGCGAGAGTGAGAAACTGTTGAGGGAGAGAGTTTGATGGTGGCATTCCCGGAACTTGGCTTATGGACTCGAAGACTGAACTAGGAGCAACTTGGCCGCTCTGATGTTGAGAATTCATCATCAGTGAAGACACATGACGATATTGGCCATCGACACCTATGGACATGCCATTTGGTGATGGAACGTTGCATTGGGTCCCATAAAGTTCATTGCGTGCCACGGCTATACTGGGTTGGACTTGCAAACTTGGCATCGGAGCCAAAGGAGACCCATTCGGTACATGAGTAGAATTTACAATCGGTGGAACAAAATCAGGCATAGATGGAGCACCATTTTGTAAAGGAATTTCTATAGGCCTTCCTTGAACTTCCACAGCTATTGGAACACCATTCATCGCGCCGAAAACTCCTCCAACCACTGCTGGACCATGACTCGATTCTTCAGGTGTGCGATTTTGCGCTTCATGGGCCGCAGGTTGGCCATGACTTATTCCTCCTAGCACTTGATTTTGCACACCATTTTGTATAATTTCAGGGAGAATTTGGAGTGGATCTTGATGGTTTTGACCATTCCCAACATTACCATGAAGTTGTTGATGCTTGTCGGCACCAATTTGACCTCCATTTGTTGCTGGTGGTGCGAAATTCGAACTCATCACCAACATGGTGTGGGTAAGATTTTGAAGGGTCGTGAAAATCTCTTGTTGAGTGTGTTGGAGCCCTTGAATGGCTTCAACGATGAGAGGTGCGTCTTGAACTTGATTCCTCTCATTACCACCGTTGGAAGAACCTTGTTGATGAACTTCTTCTTCTCTCGCCATTTTCACCGGAGTTGTGTATATTCCGGATCTTATTGAGACCATTAACTAATTCGCCTCCTCAGTGGAGTCGCCAAATGTATGAGAGGGTTCAAGAACTTTGTTGCAAAATTCGAAGATCTTCTAGGATCCTTGAAGAAAAATTCGAATTCTCTAGAAGATAATGAGAGGCTTAGATTCTTCAATAGTCTCAACTAAGAACACAAAAGCAAAGAGATGATGGAGACAAGAGATTGGGTGAAGAAGAAGACAAAGTAGCTAGAGAGAGAATAATGGCAAGGCTCTCCCATGGATCTCTCACTTTCACTCTCAAGGTTGATAATGGAGAAAAGAAATTAATTTTTTCCCAAGAGTTGTCTCTCTAAAATCTATCCCTTGTAAAGCTATGGGTGGATGCTATTTATAAACACCTCATCATGTAGGATGGAGCTCATGTGCAAGGCACATGGAGAATATTCTCTCTAACCACCTTGTCCAAGGAGGTGACCTCTCTGAGGATAAGGAAAACCCTCGAAGAGGAGATCAACCTCTCGGCGAACCCTTCTTCTTAGCCTCACCTAGCCAATGATCCCCAATCATCCCAAAGGGTCAGGGGTAGTCCCAGAGGACGTCCTGCTGCAGAAGGGTCAGGGGTAGTTCAAGAGAACGCCCTTCCGCAAATATTGCCGAGTCTCAAGGACCCCCTAGATCGTGTCACCTCGCCCCGAGTATAGGCTAGTTTAACTGAAGAGTGAATTTATCTCCACTTACTGTCCTCGGGATCGGGCCCTTTATTCAGACTCCATTACGCCCATGGTTCTGGTACGTAGATCCCAGAAAGCTCCGAGTCCGCAAATGTTCTGGGACTCATTAATGGAGCGGCTTCTAGATTGCGTCTAAATCCGTTTGAAGCCAAGTGTTTCGGATCTCTAGGTTCGTGGATCCAAACCCTTTCGAGTCCGAACCCGAGTAAGTCTCTGAGTTCATGGATCCAAACCCTTTCGAGGCTTAGAGCGATTCGGCCCGTTTGATGGCGATAAATCTGGACCCACCAATCTTGGACTTGCGATAAATTCTGGCTTACCAACCTTAGACTATTGGGTTAATTAATTTAATGGGCTCAAATTAACTCCTCTTACAAACTTTAATTTAGAATTCCAGTCTTTTTAAAGTAAAAAATATTTTTTTGTCTAAATAAACTTGTTTTCCGTTGATCATAAGAAATATTTTCTATTAACTTTTGTTTTTTTATTATACCAAACGCCAACAGAGTATTAGTTTTTGTAGTTTCAATTGGACAATTTGAGCTATACATTTTCAATTTTGTGTTTGAATATGTTTTTTCCGTCACTTACTGATAGAATTTTGAATAGAACAAAATTTCATGCAAAAGTCCCGTACATGATCTTCTTGGGTTCAAAATTCATATAGGGATCGCATGTCAACAAAATTAAAATTATCTAAATTAAAATTATGATAATGAAAGTAAAATTTCATTCATATTATAAGGATCAATGGTATAAAGAAAAGAACTCTACTATGATGAGAAATTCGCCTCTAGAGACATACTTTTAACAATGATCACATTATTGTCAAAATACAAAGAATAGAACAGAACCACAACAAACACTATATATGCCTAATTTAAAAATAATAATACTAATAAATAAAATTGTACAACATATAAATAAGTGATAATAATCGCACACACAATGATGAGAAAGTCTAACTATCACACATTATAAGAAGGATCTCTCAACACAATTAACCAAAAGTGTGTCTCCATTTATGACTTCCCAATGGAAGTGCCCTGCCATCCCTGCTAGAATCCGGGCTACGGCCTGAAATCCATTGAGCCTGAACACTAGGCCCGTTAGGCCGATTCCATTTTGTGCTTGGGCTTCTTGGGGCCTGATAAGTAGTTGATCCTCCACTTGAGACCGGTGAATCACAACCCGACCCAACAGTTGTTCCTGTCTTTGTTGAGGGATTCCAGCGAGCTGCTACTGATGGGCTAACCTGGCCCACAGTGGCTTGACTCCGCACCTTGGCTTTTGCAGATTGGGTTGGAACCATATAGCTTGGGACACCATCAAAGCCTAAATGTATTCGCGGGTGAGTTGGGTACGGATTTGATTCAATTGAGCCACCATTGATCCGACCCATATTGATATTTTTTGAGCCCATTGGTGTTACCAAATCCATTTCAACGGCCTTTTTGAAGGTGTCATCGGTAGTGGCGAGTGTCACATAGCGGCTCTCCCTTGGCCCCATGTTTCGGGCATGGGATGGCTGCGATGCCATCCAATGCTCAAGCCAATTCCATCCCCGGTGCTCATTTTCACGCTCATTGGTGTATAAATCAACGTCATTGCCTTTTGATTCGTCTAAATGCAAGACTTCTTGTCGTCGTTGTTTTTGTTGCTGCTGCTGCTGCTGGTGTTGGTGTTGCAATTGAGAAAATTTAAATAATGAAAATGCTTAGAAAAACGGAGAAGACTATTGTAGGAGTAGTGAACCCATGAAATAAAGATTTTTTTGATAGAACGATGACATATATGTCATCTGTTTCTTTTCTTCGTTTTGATTTACTGTTCACATAGCAAGATATTAATATAGAAGGTGAAACATTGACAAAAAAAAAAAGTAATAACATATATAGTAGCATTTGGTAATGTTAATAATTTACTATTTTTATTTGCAAAAAACATATATTTGTTTAATTTTTTATAAAAATAAAAGAAAAAAATGCTTGCTGAGTAACCGAAGGAATGACTAGAGGGATGGGTGGAAGTGGTGCCCAATAGATGAGGGGGGTTGATTGGAGGTGGTGGGGAAAGAAGAGGGAATAAAATTTGTTTTCAAAGCACGCAATGCAAGTTTGGGTGTGTAATCTTTTTCTTCAATTTTGTTTTTCATGATTTCAAAAATAAAAATAATGAAAAATCTCAAATGATCCATCATTGAAGATCCTTTTCTTTTTCATGCAAAAAATCATTTTTAAAAGAATTAAAAACAAAAAACCTACTTTTTTTCTTCTTAAAAGTAAGTTGTTTTCAAAAACAATTTTCCCAAAATGGTTTGCCAAACAAATTAAAATATTTTTGTTTCCAAAAATTCTATAAATATTAAAACCTTTTATTTTCTTTAAAAACAAAAACAGTTGTCAACCATACATTAAAAAAATTAAAAATTAAAAATTAAAATAAACATAAACATTGTAACCAACCTGGTAGGTAAAAGCATAAGCAAGAGCTGTCTCTCTTTTCATCACACCATAATCATGTTTTCTGGCAGCAGTACTTTGGTCTTGTTCTTCTTCTTGTTCTACTACTTTAGCACTTTTCTGAATCTGAAAAAGCTTCTTCGGTGGTTGTGCTAATGTGAGCCTGCGTGCACGAACTCTAGCCTGCACTCGAACCAATGCTTGCATGCAACGCATTGTCATCTGGGCTTGCTTGCGAACATTATATCCCCTCACTAGGGCTTGTAGCCTAACCAAACCTTTCAATGCTCTCAATGCTCTTCTTGCCTTATTATGAAACCAATTGCCACATACCAATCAATCAATCGAGTGGTTCAAAAATTAGGAGATTATACTATTATTAGTGGTTACACAACAAAAAGACTTCTTGCCAGACTATCAAATTTTTAGAGCAATTTGTTTCTTGTGTTTTATCAATTTAGTCCAATTGATAACGTTGATTAGAGTTTTTGATGAAAAATGATTACTGGGTTGGTTGAGATTAACTCACAACTCAAATTTGGTTCTAAAAGCTTAATACATTCCGCTCATGTGCCCAATATTCATACAAAAGACCGGTGATAATTAGTTAGACCAAATTGAGACAAAATCATAAATTTAGAGTCAAAATTGAGCTAAGAGACATTACAAGGACAAAGCCAAAATATAGGGATTACAGGCCTGATTTTTCCAATCTTTTATGACTTAGAATTCCTTTAATTGCTTTTAACATGAAACTCCAGATTGAGTCAGAAATAACATTGTCATTTGATCGAGCAATTCTACTTTCGCATATTCATCATTTTCACATCAATAATGTTAAAAACATATTAATTTTTTTCACTGAAAGTGCATAGAATGCATTCATTTAGGTAGACTATGAGCCAGATCCAAGATGAATGCAGAATTGCCGACACTGTTTTGTGCAATTTTTTTTTTTTCTTAAAAAGGGTTTTGGCTAGGAAATTTTCCTCCACCCAATTTGGAGCCAAAAACTGAGGCAGAAATAACTTTTAACATGAAACTACAGATTGAGCCAGAAATAACATTGTCCTTTGATTGAGCAATTCTACTTTCGCATATTCGTCATTTTCACATCAATAATGTTAAAAACATATTAATTTTTTCACCGAAAGTGCAGAGAATGCATTCATTTAGGTAGACTATGAGCCAGATCCAAGATGAATGCAGAATTGCCAGACACTGTTTTGTGCATTTTTTTTTTTCTTTCTTAAAAAGGGTTTTGGCTAGGAAATTTTCTTCCACCCAATTTGGAGCCAAAAACTCAGGCCAACATCCTCTACTTTCAAAAATATATTGATAAAACAACTGTTAATTGAGAGAGAGAGAGAGAGAGAGAGATACCAGGTATCCTCTGTAATATGATTGAATGAGAGTTGCAGCCCTTTCTTCTTTAGGGTGTCTTCCATAGCCTGCCAGCTGAACTACTCTCGCTGCTGCTTGGGCAGCTGCAACTGCAGCTTCTGCAGCTGCAGCAGTTGCAACTGCAACAGCAATGGCATGGTTTCGATCTTGAGGAATCGCTGGAGATGATGACTCGTTGCTCTCATAGTTATTTGTGATGTGATCGGGGGAACTTTCTGCCGGAAAATGTACTAATGACACAACCTCTGGTGCCTGTTGTTGTTGCCATTTCTCCACATTGTCTTTCTGAAAACCATGTCATTGCTATGACCTCTCTACTTTTTCACTAATGAAAACTTACATAATTATTTCTATTTGAAAATCAAATCAAGCTACTGAGCTCGACTAATGTTCAATTTGTGTGTTGGATCATGAATTTTCTACAAAAGTTCTAGTGTTAATGAGCTAGCAAAGCATATCAAGCCTACTTTCTCTTATGTGCAACCACAACAAAACTTCTAGAACTACAGTTCTAATATCATGTTAGATCACCAATTGTCCCTAAAACTTAAATTGTTAAGAAATTAGTCCAATAATATGTATCAAACTAATATGTTAAAAACGCTTTCCAAATACTCTTAAAAAAGACAAGACTGAATACATTTTTAAACTTGTTAAGTTTTCAAGTCAATCTTGAACTACTTATTACTCGGCTCGATAAACTTATGTGTACTATCACACACAGCTGGACCAGCTCAAGTCAATCTTTGAGCTCCAATTGATCAAAACTTATTTAACATTGGTTCAAATAATAAACAAATCAATAATTACTCAGGTGGATCAGCTTACCTACGATACCCTAGTTTATACATAGGAAGAATTCATGGGAAAGATTGGGATCTAACATAAAAATCACTTGATGGTCAACGTGGATGACGTGATTGCTTAGGTGGAATGATAAGTATATGTCAATAACAATGTTTGGCCCAAGTTGATGGGGGACCATATTCTCTGGTTTATGTTCATGGTCCTATCACACACAGCTGATCATTATTGTTCAAATTGAAGTACACATTATCAGATGTCTACAAATGAGAGCACACAAAAATTGTGATATGAGTTAGTTGTTACCGAGATTAATTATTATCAGATAATGATAATATCTTGATATTAAATAATAGGGTAAATTACATTGAGCATTTTTAGATTAAAAAAAACTGCAATAAATCACATAAATTTGATATAATTAAACCGGTTTCACATGTTCAAAATTAATGTAAATGGGGTTTAGACACATGGATAAACAAGGTAAATACATATTTAATATAATAAAAAATGCAAATATTATTTTTCCATCCATATGACTAACGAATTACGGATGAAAAAGATGTTAAGGGTTATGTGAACAAAAACAATAAGGGATCTCAATATAATTGTGCTAACCTTACGAGACTCAATATAATTTCTCTGAACCTCAAGGGAGGTTAGAGTAATTTCTCCTAAATAATACGTACATTATCATATTTATACCACATTTAGTATGTCATTTCATGTGACACATCCACAACCGTTGGATATTAACAGAACTCATGTAAGATCCATTGCATCAAGAATTGTAGATGTGTACCATTGGGTATTAACAAAACTCAGGTAAGACCCATTTTATCAAGAACATTAGATTTGCCACATAAGATGATATACTAAATATCATATAAAAAGATAGTAAATAAAGCTTTATTAAACTTGGAATATGGTATAAGATTATTCATCCTTTAGAGGCAAAAAAACTAAAATGTAATTAATTATCCATTTCAAACTAATATCATAAATTAATGGCCAAATAGATACTTTTATTTCATTATCTCTTCCTGGATTTATCCTCTTGTATTTTGATTCTTGGTATTAGGGTATGCTTCATGCATATATGATATATGTATGATGACCCTAACTAGGTGGTGCCAAGAAATCAAAACAAATAAATGGAGATGAATGAGGGGTATTTAAAAAAAATTAATGCCATTAATTTTTGGATCACATGTTTGGAATTTATTATACCAAGAAAATGAAATTATCTTTTTAATTCAATTTTATTAAAAAAAATATTGGAAGAAAGAGAGGGCAATCTTTGACAAATTAAGAGACTTCAGTATTGTTATGCTGGAAAAAAATATTTCGAACGTTGAATGTATGGATTAGACTTATCCTAATGTGAATTTCAGAATACTAAATATGAGTTATATATTTAAATTTTGAATTAAGTATATTTTTCTGATTTCGAGGGGGAAGTTTGGAGTTTTAACTTGTGAAAAATCATCAAACACACAATAGTAATAATATAACACACTAAACTGTTAACATTTTATTTTTGGCGATATTTGTTTGATTGTGTTTTCAAAACTTATTTTTTTAATTTAATAAAAATAAAAAATTAATTTGACCAAAAATAAACCCAGAATTTTAAAAAAATTAATAATTATATCTAACCCAAAAAGAAAAAAAAATATATATAAAAATGAGGAGTGTTTTTCATAATTTTTTTCCCACTAAACTAATTTTAAATAAGGGATTCTCAAAATTCAACTAAATAGAAATTTTCTTCACAGCACCATAAGAATGATTATTATTATTATTAAGACAAATTACATTAGTGATTCCTACATTTTATCCCTTCTTTATTTTGGTCCTTACACCTTTAATTTACTCAATTTTATCTCGTAATTTTAGATTTTGCATCAATTAGACCAATTGATAATGTCGTTAGTATTTTTTTTATACATAAAAAATGATTACTGAATTAGTTGAAATTAACACACTAAAAAATATAATACATAAATTGAGATGAAATTATAAATTCATAATTAAAATGGAGTCAATTAATTTATAACCACTGAAATGACATAAATATGAAAGTATAAGAAATACCGATGTAATTTATATAATTATGATGTATGGTAATTAAATTAGAGATATGTAGATGTATAACGTGAAAAATGAACAGACCTTCTTCTCCGGCGAGTCCTTAGACGAAGGTTTAAAAACTCTCTTCACCTTCGAAAACCACCGATTTCCTTTCTTCCCCTCCATTACAGCCCCCAAATTCAACAACCTCCAATATAAAATTCAGAATCAAATTCACAAATCAACCAAATAATAATTACATATTAAACATATATATATATATATATATATATAAATCAGAGTGTCGGTAATGATCATCATAATCTGTAGATAATAATCAAATGAATGTATAAGAATCAAACCTGAAATAGATGTTAGATTATGATCTCTTTCCTCTTCGCGTTCGTTTTTGTCGAACATCTATATATCATCATCATCATCGAAACAGCAAACGAAAATGGAATATTAGACTCTACTAGAGAGAGAAACTTTTGGAGAAAGAGAGAAAGATAAGTGTTCGACCAGTGACTTCAGTCCCACGCATTTGCCGTTACTATTTAACGTCCTCACGGGGTTTTTTTTTACCGTAACACAAGAGGTATCAAATTTTTTATTAAATAGATGACTAAATGTATTATATGGATGTGGATTCTATATTCATGTAAGTCATTTAGTCATTTTGTTTAGTAGAAAATTTAAAATTTATAGCATTTTTCTTTTTTATTGTGTAGTCCCCGACAATTGGCGCTCTTTGCGAATGGACTTCTGACACGTGTCATTATTAACTAAATAAATTTTAATAATGTTAGACATATCAAAATTTTTATCAAATATTTTATCAAATGTTTCACGTGAAGCGAGTCCCACATAAGTGTAAAGTCTACATTCATATGAGGCATTTGATTAAAATTTTGGACTTTTAGCATTTTCTAATAAATTTAGCGAGTGGATCATCTCTGCTCTTTAATCCAGATAGAGTGCATTGTTTCGACCGTGAAGTTCACTACAGATATTGTTTTAATGATTAGAATTATTTATTTTATTGAACATTTTGTGTATTTCAATCATAAAGAAAATTAGGTTGGTTTGATAATAGTAACCTATCCAATTCATTGCATTTGTCATGAAAAAAAAATGAATGGTTTATTTTTAAAAACACAATTTTCATCTATTTTTTTGGTCACAAATGTAATAATTGTATATATTACATTTATCAAATCAATCTAATTTTTTTTTTGTAATTGATATTTGTGAAATGCTTGATAAAACGATTCAGATCATTAAAATGAGATCTGTGATGACTTCTACAGACCTAAACAATACCCTCAAGAATTGGAGGGGTTCCAGGTCCACAAAGTTAAGGCAAAATATATTTTTTATCCTATAACTTGAATCGAATTTCATATTACTTCATATTGTTTTAATTTAAATAATTTAATCTGTATATTTTAAATTTAGTTTTAATCCAGCCTTTACGTCCAAATAGACATTGATTTTTCAATGTGTATATCTTAAAAGATTGGCACGTTTTACAAAGTTATTAATTTCAAAATTTTAATGGAAAGATAAAATCAAAAATCAACTTAAAATGTAATATCTAAATTATTAAAATTAAAATAATAAAAATTAAAGTAAAATTTAGCTTAAACTATAAGGGTGAAAGTATAATTTAACTTAAAATTAAATAGACAAGTCTTATTTCTCACTAATTTAACTATATTAAAGTGAGATTAATTCATTTGATGGTAACACCGCCACTTGATACAAATATTTTTGCCTTTTGATCAATGTCAAATTTTTTTTCTTAGTGTATTTTTTGAATATTTTTTTATAAAAAGATGTATAAAAAAATACAAAAGTAATATGATCCAAAAAAAATAAAAAAATAAAAAGTATGCTTATATTTGACGAATCTAGCTTATCCCATGATGGTGTGTCCACTTAACAATAATAAAGGCATTTGAACTTACTAAGGTGTCGTTTGGGGAGTGGGTTGACTTTTTAACTTTTTGACTATTTTAGCCTGGACTAAAAAACTTGATTTGGGAAAGACTTTTTGGCTTTTTGACTTTTTTGACTTTTTTGACTTTTTTTATGAGAGGAGTGTAATGATTATGGGTTAGATGTGATGTTTTGTTTTTTGTGGCTAAAACAACTTATTTTGTCTTTTGTGACTAAAATAACCAAAAAAAATCCCAAATAGCTCTTCCCAAACGGAGCCTTAGGCTATATAAAATAGCTCTTCCCAAACGGAGCCCCAAATAGCTCTAAATAATTTCTCATTTTGTTGAGAATTTTAAAAATCACTAATCAACATGCTAACAAATATACCAACTGAACACAAACTGAGACCATTTGTTTTCATCTGCTCTCCTTAATTTTTATTAGTTCATGGATTGTTTTTATCAATAAAAATAATCTCGTGAATCAATAAAATTCAAGAAAGAGACGGTATAATATTACTTTCGACAATGCTACGTAGCTCAAATTTTGTGGCTCAAATGGCCAAAACGACGTCGTTTTGAGTACAGAACAACATAAAAATAGCCAAAACGACGTCGTTTTGAGTACAGAACAACATAAAAATAGCCAAAACGACGTCGTTTTGGCCATTTGAGCCACTTTTGAGCCACAAAATTTGAGTTACGAGACATTTTCCTATTACTTATCACCGATCATTAATTTTCACTTATTAGTTAGAACATCAATATAAAATGATATATTTTACTATATAAACCAATACATTCAAATATGTTACTACATAAAAATATCTTATTTGCAAAAAAATAATAATAATAAATAAATAAATAAACCCTCACTAGAGGCAACACATTCTATCTGTCCCAAAAGTACGAGTACTATTACAGACACATGATACAGTTGACACAATATACATTTATAAACTTATATTAATATTATGTTTATAAAAATAAAGTTCTAGTCTTTGAAGTTTGCTTAGCGTATTTTTTGACTTTTTATAAAAAGATATACAAAAAAATTAAGAGATAATATAATTTAAAATAAGTCTTAATGCCTTGTTTGAGATAAACTAAAAAAGTCAAAAAATTATTTAAAATGTTAGAAAGTCTATATTATTCAAGGTAGTTTGTGGGGGAAGTTACTAAGGCAAAATTATTATTTTATCCTTTGAATTCAACTACCAAAAAAGTCAAAAAGTCAAAAATGGTAAAATGATCATTTTGATTTTATTACAATATTTTAGTACACATTTTTTTTGCAAGAGCTCAAAAAGTTATCCTAAATATACATCTTTTTTCTTTACTTTTTTAATCAAAAAGTCAAAACATACAATAACACATCGTAAACAACTACTTATTTAGATGATCCTCAAGCCCTCGGTCATGTCAACTTTAATGTTGTGTTTGGTTGAGAGATTTGGAGAGGGATTTGGAAAAGGAAATGGAAAAGGTAGGTGAATTGTGAATAAAACATGTTTATGTTTCACTTAGTTTCACACACCTTTTTCTTTTCCTTTTCCAAATTCCTCCTCAAATTCTCCAACCAAACGCAACATAAGGGACCCATATATTTAAGACCTAAAATTGAAGGCACTGCAGTATGCCACATGATACGAACTCATCACACTTTTGGTGAGCTGTTAAATTTTAACTCTCTCACCCACAATTTGCCAAACCAACTTCCTCTACACAATTGGTCGTGGTTTTTTTATTTTTTTAATTTTAAAAAAGAAGTGAAAATAGAAAAGTGAGTTGAGTTTAGGTAGAAAACTTTTGCTTGCATTTAAAGAAAAATTGAAGGAAAGAGTAAGAGAGAGATGAATTAGGAAGGAGAGAAGTCCTTGCAAGTTAATGTGGTTGATTGGGTTAGGTGACATGCACTTTTCATCATATTTATACCGCTCGTGCACTGACTACCATGTTGTTTGAATCTTGAAATTATGGAGTAAAAAGAAAAAGAAAGGAAAATGTAAAAAAAAAAAATAATAATTTATATTTATATTTTATTTACATTACTTACTTTTTTTTATTTTATTTTTATCTACAAATCATTCTCAAATTCAAGATTCAATGACAATGTTAAAGTGACTCTAAATCAAAGTAAAACAAGGACCACTGACCATAGGATTCTTTATTTTATTGTATTTTCATATATTTAGATTTTGTTCTATTATTTAGAGTGTATCATGAATAGATGGATAAGAATTTTTAAAATTGAGAATTCTTGACCGGACAACTAGCCATTTAGGTTAGAAAAATATCATTCAAGTGTTATTGCACCCATATGGGTATTGACAAAGATCAAAAATAATAATTTTAAAAAGATGTAAAGTATTATTATTTTGACTATTAATTTTTTCTCAATTTTTTTTTTAATGTTATCGTTGAATTTTATAACCTTAAGTGTTCAAAATTTTGTAATTAAGTTAATATAGTTTAATTCATTATCGAAGGTAAAAATATATATATATATATATATAATATGTTATATTTTAAATTGAATATGTATTTTACTTGAAACTATTAGTGAATTAATTAAATTTTAGGGAGTGTATTTATAATTTACATAGAATAATTTGTATTTTAAGTAAAATTCAAGGGATGTATTTGTAACATACCCTAAAACTTAAATACAAGTATAACATTAAAAATTTGACTACATAAACAATTGATGTAGAGAGGTAATCCTTTATTGCACAAGAAGGTATACAACACAGCATTTCCCAGCTTTTAAAATTTAGCATTTGCTAATACAATTACAAATCTTGTTCCACATCTCATCTAAAAATTGAAAATAGGCAAATCTCCATGTCTTGTTGAACAACAAAGGACCAAAAAAACCCCAAAAACCCACCACAAACCCCAATCCCACAACCAAGTAGAACCAATCCACTTCAGATTTAGTGCCGCCTTCATCTCTTTTTCCAATCTCAGGTGTGCCACCATCGGTGGTACAATTGCTTGTGAGTGGAGGTCCACAAAGTTTGTTGCCGATAAAGCTAGAGGCATCAAGGATCTGGAGCTGGGTGCCAGATGGAATTCTCCCTGACAATTTGTTATAAGACAAGTTCAAATAACTCAAGAAAGTCAAATTCAACATACTTGTTGGGATTTCACCGAAAAGTTGGTTTTTTGACAAGTCAAGAGATTCCAATAACACCATGCCACCAATCCTAGTTGGAATCACTCCAGTTAAATGATTTCCTGACAAATTCAATGATCGTAATCCCAATAGACTAGTTAATTCCTCAGGTATCTCTCCGGACATATTATTGTCTGATAAGTCCATGCTAGTTACAAGTGTTAGTATGGTGTTGTATTGGAACTCTTGACCTTTGGTCATTACAAATGCATTTTCAAAGAACACTCCCGAGTAAATTGAATAAGAAATACGAACGCTTGAATTCTGTTTCACGGTCAAGGCTGTGAAATTTTTGAAACAGTGTGGTATTGATCCTGAGAAACTGTTATTTGCAAGGTCCAAGATTTGAAGAGAAGTCAAGTAGCACAATTCAGAAGGAATTTTTCCATAGAAATTATTTGAACGAAGACCGAGAATCATCAATTTTGAAAGGCTCATTCCCAACCATATTGGTATTCTTCCAACAAACTGATTCCAGCCAGGATCAATTGTTATCAGCTCTGTGCAATTCTCTAGACTCAAACGAACTTCTCCAGAGAGACTATTGTTCCGCAAGTGCAAGGATTGCAATTGTCTTAAATATCCCAAGGAGTTTGGAATTTTTCCACTTAGATGGTTGTTTCCTAGTTCAATGACTTTCAATGCTGACCAGTTCATCCAACAGTCAGGAATTTCTCCTGATAAAAAATTTCCACCAAGATGAAGGATATTTAGTTTATTTGGTTCGTCTTTCCTATCACACAAGAAATGGAAAATATTTCCAAAAAATGAATTGTTGGAAAGGTCTAGCTCAGTTACCATTGAGGAGACACGAGGTAATGGACCACTGAAGCGGTTGGAACTTAAGTAAATCATTGAAAACTCACTACTAACTTTTAAAATATCAGGAATTTTCCCTTGGATCTGGATGTGAGAAAGGTTTAAATAATTAAAATGGGGAGATAAATTCCAAAACCAACTAGGAATGTTATCTAAAATTCCAGTACATGATAGATCTAGGTCCACAAAGCCCTTTTGTGAATGGAGCCATGCAGGAAATTGAGGACCCAAATTCCAAGAGCCAAGTTCTATTCTATGAAGATGGAATGGAGGAATCCATTCAGAACTAACTTTTAAATCTAACTGGTTTCTAGATGCACCAAATTCCTTGAGACTCGAGAGATTGATGAAGTGAACTTCAGACACAACTCCTTCTAACAAATTATGATCGATATACAAACTTTTCAACTTTGAAAGGTGTCCTAGACTTTTAGGAAGAGTACCATTCAATTGATTCATTCCTAAATCCAGGTCTTCCAAGGATAGACATCTTCCTATACTCTTTGGAATAGGACCAGAAAATGAATTTTGCCCAAGATAAAGCATTTTTAGACTTTTGCATTTAGTCAAACTTTCAAACAACTCTGACATATCTCCCCAAAATTTGTTTTGTGACAAATCAAGGTTTTCCAAGTTGCAGGTTTTTCCCACCACTCTTGTTACTCTTCCTTCCAGTTCATTGGATGATAGATCAAGAGTAACAATAGAAGTCAGATTTTCAATAGAACTTGAGATCATACCTTCCAACTGATTTGTATTAAGGTCGAGCAACTCCAGATGGCTAAGCTTGTACAACCAGTTGGGTATGCTAGAATTGAAATAATTCAGAGAAAGATCAAGATTTCTAAGTTCGGTCATGTTTTGGAGACCACTAGGAATTGGACCTTCAAAATAGCTAAAACCTAAATCAAGAGAAATGAGATTACTAAGACTAAAGATCCACCTAGGTATCAAGGAGTTAAACTCATTTTCAGAGAGATCTAGGACAACCAAAGAAGTAAAATTAACATACGGTAGAGGAGCAATGCGCTGAAGCCCACAATAGGACAAGCCTAAATCTACCAAAGAAGGAAGCATGTTAATTTCGTGCAGCCAGTTAGGTGTCTTGTTGAGATTCACTTGACTAAGGTCGAGGTGTTCCAATGTCGAAAGACCAGAAAGCCATTGAAGATTCTCAACCTCCAACATCAACTCATCATATGGAGAAGGACCTTTTAGACTTAGAGAGCGTAAACTAGAGAGATTTCCAAGTTGATGAGGAACAATTCCTGCAAATCCTGCTTCAGATAAATTAAGATACTGGAGACATACTTGAGATCCAAGAAAGCTTGGAATTGGAATCCCTCCAAAATCATTTCCACTTAGATCCAAGTAATTCAAATGCTTCAAATCAAGCAAAGAAGGATTCACTTCACCACTCAACTTCGATTTCATATAAACTTTGAATTCAGCCTGAGTTGTGTAACCATAGGTATTTTGAAGGTGGAGCTCGTGGACATGGCCAGTTAAGTTGTTGCAAACAGCTCCTGACCATTTGCAACAATCATCTTCCAAATCCCATGAGGAAAGTCGGTTTGAAGGATCTTTTAAACCTTGCTTGAAGCTTAAAAGAGCTCGTTTCTCGCTCTCCAAACAAACCACCTCAAGGTTTCCATAGCAGGGAATTATGCTAATTGTTGCTATTATAAGGAAGCAAAGAAAAAGAACTTGAACAACTCTCTTGGATTCACCCATGCAACTCTGAACAATATGTTAATTGGTGAGCGGTTTATTAATTTCCATTAACTAGCTATGCACATATATATATATATATATATATATGTGTACATATCTATCTTGTGTTTTCTTTCTTGCGGAACTTCCAGGAGATTTGTTGCTAGGCGAATTCAACTTTGACCAAATAGAATGGGAACCCTTTTGGTCTTTCTTTATCTTTCTTGGTCAAGTCAAATATCAAATAAACAAAAAATTCATGGAAAAAGTTTGGCAAAAAAAATTTAAAAATAAAAAATTCGTTATTTACATTCACATAAACATAATCCAATTATGTTAGAAGTCCAATAACCACCCTACCAAAGAACTTCATGATAGAGTTGAAATTATCAGCACAATAACGAAGTCAATAAGAAACTCCATGAGAAAAAAATTATTAATCTTTGCTTGTGGTACAGATATAATAAATTTATAATCCGATTAAACCAAATATTTAAATTTTGTTCTTAATTTAATTTACATAGCAAAAAATAATTTCTACGTTTATATATTTTAAATAAGTTAAATCTTAAAATACAACTGAATGTAGGGAAAGACTATTGTGTACCATATGCTTAAAAAAATGGTATAATTTCATATTTTCTGAGTCATAACCAAAAAAAAGAAAGAAAAGTCATAACCAATTAACACCACATGAGGCATAACAAAAAATCTCATGAATCATGTCATAACTAAAGAAGAAAATGTCATAACTAAAAGTGCATATGGTACACCCTTGCAAGGGGTTTGTATAATAGAATTTCCTCTAAATGTAATATGCACATAAACTTTTTGGCCCTATGTGTTTATTGTATATAAGCGGTGGATATGAGGATGGGGCTAGACATAATACGAGGTGGATCCCATATGTTTTCTTATCTCCTTATATCCCGTGTTTGGTCGCTTCGGATATAGGGAGTTTGGATAGTATACGATGTAAAAGGGGATATGCAATACCACCCCCACATGGTATTGGATATCCCCAACGTCGAATGTAGGAAATCTTTCATCTAAAGGTAAAAAATAATCACTCTCCCCTCTTATCCCATCATATATCTTATCTTAACCAAACATAATATAAGTGACTTCATAGTAAATATAATTCATCTCGAATCCTACAACATATTATATCTCATCTTTTTCTTAGGTATTACATATTCTTCTCAAATTTTATATCCAATATGGACAATTAAACAGGACCCTGGCCCTGTTTGATTCTAGGATATAAAGGGTGAGATTGGATATTATATACAATGGGGTCCACATATCCCATGTTTGCAATTTTTTTTTAAAGAGGATATAATATACTATGGGATTGTATATCCCCAAAATTGAAGGATATACAATACCACCATCCCCCATTATATCATATCCCATAGGTTGGGATATGATTTAAAAAGTCCAATTTACCCCCTTGTCTATCTAATATAATATAATATAATTTTTGAATTTAATATAATATAATTATTGAATTTAATTTAAGATAATTTTTGAATTTCATATAATATAATTTTTTTTATCATTATCAAGTTGACATTAATATAATATAATTTATTTTTTGTTTGGAAAAATTATTGAATTTAATATGAATCTTTAATTTGTTCTAATAAAAAATAATATGAATTTTTAATTTGTTTATTTGCATTAGTTCTGAATTTTTAATTTGTTTATTTGCATTAGTTCCAATATGGGTATTTAAAATGTAGGGCAAATTACAAACACCTCCCTCGAGGTTTGGTGAAAATACAGATTCTCCCATGAGGTTTGAGAAATTACATCCCGCCCCCTAAGGTTTATATTTCCACAACAAATTGCCCTCTGAGATTTTTATTTTCATATAGATTCCCTCCTAATTTCCCCTAATTTGTTATGAAAATTTGACCCTCAGGGGGCAATGTATAATTTCTCAAACCTCAGGGGGGAATCTGTATTTTTACCAAAGCTCGAGGGGGGTGTTTGTAATTTTTCCTAAAATATATTATGAGGGCAATCTTGGAAATTACTTATTTATATCCCACAATATATTTTGTAAAACAAACATGAATAATACATATCCAGTTTTATATATCAAGTCAACAAACATGAATTGGGGGATATATTATCCAATACATATATCCTATTAATTATATATCCTGACTAAATTTTATATCATATTATATCCTCCATTTTATATCCAATGAAACAAATAGGGCCTTGAGTCATATGTGTCATACTAAAATAAATAAATAAATAAATCGCCCAGAAGGCAATTATTCAAATCCATAACAATTAATTAATTTATTATTATTTTTAGATTTCACACTTTTGAATCTATAAATTCAGTCACAATGATGTGACAAGAGAGTTGGGTCTAAATCTTGGGCTTTGGCCCAGTAGTCTAGCCATAACTTAAGATGTGGTTAGAAGGAGGCTTAGGGTTCAAGTTGATAAAATAACAGTGAACCTCTTAAGTTGTAATTTAACTTTACAAACAATTAACTAACATTCTATAATCTTAGTCAAAAAAGAAGAAGTTATGTCGTATATCAGTAGATGTGTAACAAAATAAAAAATCAACATCTATCTTACACCATAGTTAAATTGTAAGAAATTTTTTTTTAGTGTCTCAAATATATATATATATATATATTGGAACTCTCCCATGTAGCGAGAGTTGACTGCTAATGTTTATAGTATATGATTTTTTCATCGGTCTAATTTGGCTGGATTGTAAGAAAGTCTAAAGCATTCAATAATCTAACAATTATAATAATTACAGTACTCACGACTATATCCATAATATTCAAATATAATCTATATAATAAAATAGAATGATTTTTGAAAATATCTCTTTAATACAATTAGTTAGAATGACTAAAAATTAATTAATTTATGTAGTTGATGGTTGAATTTACTTGGATTAAAATAATTTTTTCTCCCAAAGCAATTTCCTAACACCTTCCTCCCATTATTCATGCCGCATATTTCTTCCTTTCGAAGTGTCAGTGTTAATTTAGTGTAGTGATAATTTAGTGTATTATTCATAGCAACCAGCTGTCCTCCCATTATGTACAGTCACGACCCATTAGCCTAGACATTTGTTAGTGTACACCACTTTAGCTTTATGTTTTCAGCTTTATGCTTTTGGTGCCTCGCATCCAATGTACATCACAGGCTATAAGAAGAGAGCTAGGCTCCCTTTGTAAATTAACATCAATCATAATACATACAATTTATTCTCTCTCTAGCAATTTTATTTATTTTATTTTCTCTTTCTTTTTTTTTTCATTCCAAAAAAAAAAAAAAAAAAAAAACCATCATCCCTTTTCTCTCGAAATTTCATTATTTTAACACTCAGTTGGTAAGCCCTTTCAGGTTCCTGTTCCCACTACCTTTATTTTATTTTATTTTTTCTATCTTTCTTTTTCCATCAATATTTTATTATTATACAACTCCGTTGGTGACAATCAACCCTTTTTCCATTTTCTTATTATTTTTTATATTCTACCTACAAAAAAAAAAAAAAAAAAAAACTCTTTCTAGCATTTTTTTTTATAACATCTCTACTCTGTGTTGAGCCGTTCCGCTCCACTTTATCCATCAATTTGTTTCAACCTCAAATAGGTTTCTATTTTCAAACCTATTTGAGTTTGCGGGGGGGTATTATACATACTTCATGGTGAGCATGGTTACACACCATGTGAACCACCAAAGCTGGTGAGCATGGTTATACACCATGGGAACCACCCTAGCCACCCCATGGCGCACTCCCTAAGTCGCCTCCTTCGTGCACCACCAAAAGCTTCTACATCGGTTCGGCATGACCCCGTAAACTGTCCCGACATTGATTCCGGTCAGCTTCTACATAGGTCCGGCATGACCCCGTAAACTGTCCCGACATTGATTCCGGTCAGCTTCTACAATGGTCCAGCATGACCCCGTAAACTGTCCCGACATTGATTCCGGTTAGCTGCTACAACGGTCCGACACGATCATGCAATGTCTTCACCAACGGTCTGATACGACCATACAGTGTTTCTTATCTTATTTTATTTTATGTATTAGTTTATTTTCTTGTTTTATTACTCTTTCCAAACTCAAGTTGGTTTGTGTCTATCCTCTTTGAGTTTGAGGGGGGCTGTTAGTGTTAATTTAGTGTATTATTCATAGCAACCAGCTGTCCTCCCATTATGTACAGTCACGACCCATTAGCCTAGACATTTGTTAGTGTACACCACTTTAGCTTTATGTTTCAACTTTATGCTTTCGGTGCCTCGCATCCAATGTACATCACAGGCTATAAGAAGAGAGCTAGGCTCTCTTTGTAAATTAACATCAATCATAATACATACAATTTATTCTCTCTCTATCAATTTATCTTTCACGAAGCATGACTTATTGGGCCTATTTTAGAATCTATTTTAATGATCCAAATTGTTCATTTTTTGAAATATATCGAGTAGAATAAATATACAAAAAAATCAAGTTGAATAGATATTAATAACCTTTTCACTAAAAATCAAGTTGAATAGATATTAGTATGGTGTTGTATTGGAACTCTTGTCCTTTGGTCATTACAAATGCTTTTTCAAAGCATACTCCCTAGTAAATTGAATAAGAAATATGAACGGTTGAATTCTGTTTTACGGTCAAGGCTGTGAAATTTTTGAAACATTGTGGTATTGATCCTGAGAAACTGTTATTTGAAAGGTCTAAGATTTGAAAAGAAGTCAAGTAGCACAATTCAAAAGGAATTTTTCCATGGAAATTATTTGAACGAAGACTGAGAATCATCAATTTTGAAAGGCTTCCTCCCAACCATGTTGGTATTCTTCCAACAAACTGATTCCAGCCAAGATCGATTTTTATCAGCTCTGTGCAGTTCTCTAGACTCAAAGGAACTTCTCCAGAGAGACTATTGTTCTGCAAGTGCAACGATTGCAATTGTCTTAAATACCCCAAGGAGTTTGAAATTTTTCCTAGTTCAATGACAGTCAGGAATTTCTCCTGTTAAAAAATTTTCCCCAAGATGAAGGATATTTAGTTTATTTGGTTCATCTTTCCTATCACACAAGAAATGAAAAATATTTCCAAAAAATGAATTGTTGAAAAGGTCTAGCTCAGTTACCATTGAGGAGACACGGGGTAATGGACCACTGAAGCGGTTGGAACTTAAGTAAATCATTGAAAACTCACTACTAACTTTTAAAATATCAAGAATTTTCCCTTGGATTTGACTGTGAGAAAGGTTTAAATAATTAAAATGGGGAGATAAATTCCAAAACCAACTAGGAATGTTATCTAAAATTCCAGTACATGAAAGATATAGGTCCACAAACCCCTTTTGTGAATGGAGCCATGCAAGAAACTGAGGACCCAAATTCCAAGAGCCAAGTTCTATTCTATGAAGATGGAACGGAGGAATCCATTCAGAACTAACTTTTAGATCTAACTGGTTTCTAGACGCACCAAATTCCTTGAGACTCGAGAGATTGACGAAGTGAACTTCAGACACAAATCCTTCTGACAAATTATGATCGATATACAAACTTTTCAACTTTGAAAGGTGTCCAAGACTTTTAGGAAGAGTACCATTCAATTGATTCATTCCCAAGTCTAAGTCTTCCAAGGATAGACATCTTCCAATACTCTTTGGAATAGGACCAGAAAATGAATTTTGCCCAAGACAAGCATTTTTAGACTTTTGCATTTAGTCAAACTTTCAAACAATTCTGACATATCTCCCCAAAATTTGTTTTGTGACAAATCAAGGTTTTCCAAGTTGCAGGTTTTTCCCACCACTCTTGCTACTCTTCCTTTTAGTTCATTGGATGATAGATCAAGAGTGGCAATAGAAGTCAGATTTTCAATAGAACTTGAGATCATACCTTCCAACTGATTTGTATTAAGGTCGAGCAACTCCAGATGGCTAAGATTGTACAACCAGTTGGGTATGCTAGAATTGAAATAATTTAGAGAAAGATCAAGATTTCTAAGTTTGGTCATGTTTTGGAGACCGCTTGGAATTGGACCTTCAAAATAGCTAAAACCTAAATCAAGAGAAATGGGATTACTAAGACTAAAAATCCACCTAGGTATCAAGGAGTTAAACTCATTTTCAGAAAGATTTAGGACAACCAAAGAAGTAAAGTTAACATACGGTAGAGGTGCAATGCGGTGAAGCCCACAATAGGACAATTCTAAATCTACCACAAAAGGAAGCATGTCAACATAGTTAAATTGTAAGAAATTTTTTTTTGGAGTCTATATATATATATTTTTAAGAACTCTCCCATGCATTGACTGGGGATGTTTGGCAAAGGCTATTTTTTGGCCTTTTGGATTAAAATTCACAAAATGATAAAATAGGCTAAAATAGCTAATAAGATAAAGTGTCACATTAAACCCATAATCATTTCACTTTTTTCTCACAAATATCACATCTAACTACAAAAAAATTCAACTACTAAAATTCAACTACAAAAAAAAGCACCTTCGGCTACCAAAATTGGTGACTAAAAAAAATTTAGTCGCCAAAAGTTATGAAATTAGCTACCAGCATTTTTTTTAGTCGGGGTATATTCATTATTGGCGACTAAAAAAAATTTAGTCGCTAAAAATGTTATAATTGGCAACAAAAAAAAAACTTAGTCGCAGTATATTAACTTTTGGCTACTAAAATATTTAGTCGCTGAATGGGAAATAAAAAAATTATTTTTTTTCTATGGTGACTAAAGTTTTAGTCGCCAAAAGCTTACTTTCAGCGACAAAAAAAAATTTAGTCGCCGTATATTGACTTTTGGGTACTAAAATATTTAGTCATCGAATGGAAAATAAAAAAATTATTTTTTTTCTTTGGCGACTAAAGTTTTAGTCACCAAAAACTTACTTTCAGCGACGAAAAAAAATTTAGTCATCGTATATTGACTTTTGGCTACTAAAATATTTAGTCGCCGAATGAAAAATAAAAAAATTATTTTTTCTCTTTGGCAACTAAAGTTTTAGTCGCCAAAAATTTACTCAATCTTTGGCTGCAAAATACTTAGTCGTTATTTATTTTTATTTGGCGACCAAAAATTTATTTAGTCGCTAAAGGTTGTACTATTTGTTTTAGAGGGAAACAAATTATTTTTGGCGCCCGATATATTTACGCTCTGTTCCTCTCTCACACACACACTTCTATCTCAAACACTACCAAACCTCACCCCCACTCACCACTAGCGCTCACCACTGGTGTTTGCCACTGTCGCACTTCGCCACCGCCACCTGCAAATCACCACCGCCACATAATCACATGTATTTTTCTCTCTCTGTCGCTCTCGGGCTCTCTTCCTTTCTGTCGCTCTCAGTCTATCTCCTTCTCTGTCCATCTCAGCCTCTCTCTTTCTCTCTCTATCTCTCTTCCTTCCTCTATTTCCCTATTTCTCACACTTGCTCTAGGGTTTTATTTGATTTTTTTTTTTTGTTTTATTGTGTGTTGATTTGTTAACTCAAAATTCCAAATTTTGTGTTCATTATGTGTTGATTTCTCACACTTGGTCTACAGTTTTGTGTTGATTTCTCACACTTGCGATAGGGTTTGATTTCTAGACATAAATCCCAAATTCAAGCTGATGAGCTTGATTTTGGACAGCCACTTAGATGCCAATCTATATATTTAGAAAGAAATTAACCTGGGTATACTGAGATTTGCGAGCCATGATACTTCCATAGAAACAATTTTGAAATTGTCACCTTACACATTATATAAGTTTATTTAAGATATTATTGGATATAAGCAAGGGAATTTTGCAACTCAAAGAATGACATTGTACTCTTCCAAAAATTAGGAGCCCTGTCATTTTTACACACCAAAGAAAACTTACAAAAGGATTCATTTGAGAAACTTAACTTGAATGGTCCTAATAGGATAATGTGAACCTTCAGGTGTAACGGCCCAAACATCTGCTATTTCACCAAGAAATAATAAATGTGGTCAATGGGTTTGCCAATTAAGTAATTTTGTTTCATTTCCTTTCTTTTCTTTTTTGGCGAGTGAAATGTGTAGGCACCATAATATCTCATCAATTTAAGAACTCCTGCTTACTTGCTTATGTATTGAACTTACGGGGAATGTTTAGAGTCTGCATTTGGCCGTCTACCCTTTTTACTCGATGATGGGTGTCTATTCCTTTCAACTCAGAAGGAGACTTCACCAGGGAGAATTTCTTCTTCCTGTTCTTAAATTTCTTTTAGAAACTTGGGGGGGCTTGTTTTAATGTTGAGAAGGTAGATTTACTCAACATTATGTCTGGGGCAGTTGGTTTCATTTTTTTCAGTTTCTCTGTTGCGCTTCACTTGGGATGATGAAATTGAGGAGTTTCAAAAGAATTTGTAAAAACAATAACCACACTGATTTTCTTTCTTCAGTCTATTTTTAATAGGTTTGAAGGTTCCTAGTCATGAGCTATCACAAAAAAAAAAAAAAAATGTGGTTTAAGTATCTTGGAGTATTTATTGGAAGATAAGGTTTGGAGAAGATAATATAGGAAAAATACGTAGTACTAAGGACTAAAAGAGAACAAGAAAATAAGCTGATTATTTCTTTGTTAGTATGACTCTTATGTAATAACTACATCAGTATACTTTTCATTGGTCCCTCAAATTGAAATAGTGCAATAATAGTGATGTATGCTGTTGTTTTCATTTGGAACTTCCTATCCATTTGATCTGGTTTCAACTTCATTCCAAGATTTTGAAAGTGTTAATCCACAAATTATATTGTATTCACTACGCTCTGCAACTTTTGAGTATTGTACTGTTACTCGTGCATATATTTCAATGTTTTTGTGCCATACACTTTACGAACTTTGTTTTTACACTGTTTTACTTACCGTGCTGTTGGAAATTGTAAACAGTACATGTATTTTATTCTTTTTAATTTTATTGACTATTCTTTTATTTTTTTTTTATTTAGAATGGGACAAAAGAGTTTATTAGTAAGGTTGTCTCTGACTTGAATGGAGCAAAGCTGGAGCCTGATATTGGTGAGTCATTGTTTTGCTTCCATATAATATCTTTAGTGTACTTACTTATTTGTGGCATCATATACTTCAGTTAGGAGGCAAGCATCTTATTGGGCCTAAGCCTCTTGGACTTGAGTTTGATTGAAGTATATGTATTTTCTCATAATCCGTTATATAGGTCTATTCTTTAATTTACGTAATATTCTTTAATTTGATCTTTGTAGCATGATACATATTGTTGGGCTCATTTAAGCTTTTGGACAATTGGGTGACTTGATAATTCAAAACAGCAGAAATCATAGCAATGGAACTACTGATCGGGTATGGCACTTTAAAGAATTGTTATAGACATGACCTCACAAAAAAAGATATTATGTGGCAATTAAAGGATTTACACTGAGCAACACAACCTGTTACATATTTGGGTTTGAATTCTTTAGGATTATGAACAATTGTAAAATTGAAACTTGTGGAGAAGTGGTTTAGAAATACTCTTCTGATCCTGGGGGACGCTCGTGATCCGCTGATAGTCACCTGAAAAGGAATAAACACTCCGGTCGGGGGTGCCAGAATTAGCACTCCGACGGACAAGTCAGTCTCAACTCTCAAGATTACTTATATTCTAACTTAAGCACACAATTCTCACATACCTTTCTTAGTCTGTTGTTCCTTTATTTATACTCGTTTCCTGGGCCTCGGGGCCAGGTCCACTTTTCACTCATTATCCTTTTATTTACTCGGCTCTATAGTTCGGTATCTACTCGGCTTATCTGTTTTATTCGGCTTTCCTGATCATGCAGAAAAGAGTCGAGTAATATCTGTCTTCTAGAGTACGCTTCTGATTCTTCCAAATATCTGGCCTCCACAATTGCCCCCCAAACTCCCCTACTAGCACTAGTTAGTCGGCGTGTTTGGCTTCTAGTCTGGGAAGTCAAAGATTCGACGGTTAATCCTCTCCCCGATGTGTTGCAGAATGCGTACATGTTTTTTGGTCATTGTAACGCTTTCCCACCGCATTCATGCTTCTCTCGCATTTATTACGATTTGAAACTTCAATCCTTTCGAATGCACGCTTTTTCGAATATTTGAGCCTCCTGGATTGCCAGTCGGTATCACTTCTCTGACTCATGTTTTCTACAACTCCTCTCCGTCTCTTCTTGTCTCCTTTGCTTTTCGTAAGTTTTATTCTCTTTTCTTTGTAATCCTACTTTCCATATTTATTTTTAATTTAGAATATCCTTAGGTCCTTACGAGAATGGCTAAACATTTGAAAGACCTCCTTTCCGAGGGTCGAATTTCTGGGTTCCGACGACATTTCTCTATCCCTAACGATGTCCATCTATCTCTAGTAACGGATAATACCCTTGATATGGAGAGGGAAGACCAAAATACCATCTTTTTTCCTCTCCTATCCATTGCGGAGGGCAGGGTTCGTTTTCCCCTTCACCCATTTCTTAGGGCCGTCCTCCGTCATTGGGGTCTGATTCCTTCCCAACCCAATGCGAACTTCTTTCAAGTCATAATGGGAATCGTAGAGTTGAACCGGCACCTTAGGATCAACCTTGGCATTTCGGCGATTCGGCACTGCTATGCCTTAGCCAAATCCTCCGGTCGACTCGGGGGCTATTTTCTCAGGGCCAAGGACACTGACCATCACTTGCTTACCATGATTGCCAGCTCTGGCAAACGAGTTGACGATGTAATGGTCAATGTCCGTGGCAATTGGAAATTCGGCGAGGGCGAAGATCGCCTAGACCCTATTCCCAGAAAGTGAGGTGAACCAGGTTGCCGTGTAACCCCTTGTGTCTATTGATCTTTCTTTTATTCGGCTTTTTATTCAAGTCTAATTCTTTGTTTTTACAAGCAGTAAGTTGAAGAGGATTTTGACCTTGGTTGACGACGCAGTCCTTACGGAAATTAGGGCTGCACTAAAGTATTTTGGCCGTCTAAACATACAGAATCAAGGGAGATCCGTTCATATACTCTTGCGGTACAAGCCTACTTACACTACGTTATCGGCTGCGGACAACATTCCGATCCCAACCGGCGAACATCACCTTACGGCTCTAATCTTCCCCAACTTCAAGACCCTTAGGCAAATTGGTCTCGAAGCTTCTGATTCGGAGAAAGACGTAGCGCCGGTGGTCGAGGTAGTTGCCGAACCAATGAGAGAGTTTGCTACGGAGGCCGAAGAGGTCGACGAAGCTCTAACCTCAGCGTTCGAGGCAGCCGGTCTTAACCACCCTAACTCACCGTCCACTTCGGGTCGGGCGAAATTTTCCTTCGGAGATATTTTATAAATTTGGAAGATCTACCCGACTCTCTTTCTGAAGGTATGGCTGGGAAAAATCTTACGCAGATGGCGCGAAAGAGAAATGCCGAACGAATGGCCACATGAAAGAAAGCCGAGGTCACCCGTTCTGAACCTACCCGAATTGAGTCTTCGCAAACCGTTATTGGAGGAGAGACGGCTCAAGTTATTATGGCCGAGACGAAAAAGGAAGTTGAACAGCAGTTTACAGAAGAACGACTGATTCCAGAAGGGCGGGGCAAAAAACGTACCGCCGAGGGAGAAGTCGGCTCCGAGGATATCCCTACTAGCAAACGGCCTCGATTACAGGAATCAGACGTGGTTCCTTTCGTCGTTTAGCCAAAGATCAAAAACACGCCGATCTCCTCTGACGCATCCGCCATGAAGGATCCAGCCGTAGCATTGAGCTTGGCCACCTCAGTTTCGTTGCCGGCTGACAAGGCCACCTTTCGTGGAGAGCCAGAATTTGGTAGCTGTAGCGTTAGCTGCCCAGTCGGCCCTTCTGGTATATGACTCTTTTTCTTGTTTGGTTTGGTTTTCGTACGATATTTCTTGGTATGTGCTGATCCCAACTCCTTGTTTTGCAGACGGTTGGAAGGATAGCCGAACTAGGCCGCCGGCATCACGATGCCATTGAAAGAATTGGCAGCTTGAAGTTTGAAGCTGAATGTGAGAAGAGTAGGGCCAAGTTCGAGGCGATGAGGGCCGCAATGGAAAGTGCTCGGGTCGAAGCTGAGAATGAAAGGGCTTGGACTGCTGACTAACTCAGATGCGAAGCCGAGGGTAGAGCGAATGCGAGCGAGGAATCGCTTAAGTTAGTCAAGGAGGCGCTTGCCAAGGTGGAGGCCGAGTTAGAAGAGTTGAAGAAGGCCAAGAAAAAAGCCGACTCTGAGGCTTCTGTAGCATTCGAGGTTGGAAAGAGTGCCATTTTTAAAGATTATGTAGAAGAAGTCCCCAAATTCGAGAATCGGGGATTCAAACATGGGTGGCTCAAGGCTCTTGCTACCGGTGGAGTTACATTGGCCTTGCCAATTCCATACGAGCAAGTGGACGTTGAGCCACTTGAGTCTAATCTCGAGGATTGATTTGGGAGACACTCTAGTTTTATTAATTATTTTCAATTTCAATGTATGTTTTTGTTTAGTGGATTTCTGTTAGTACAAGGTAATTTTCATGTATAAATTAGTTACTTCTGCGCTCAATTTATTAATGAAAATTTCCTTTCCATTTCATTATTACTTGTACGCAGTTTTGCTTTTCGTTACTGTGGCGTCGAATAGGATTAGTTCATGGGAATTTTATTAGTAAATCGCTTCATGGGGCGGCTGGGGCACTCAAGCCGAATATTTTGATGAATCTGCCCTTGCCCCAGCTGGTTTATGAACATTAAACGCCGAATAACACGAGCTTATGAATATTGAGTCGCTTCATGGGGCGGCTGGGGCACTCAAGCCAAATAGATTGATGAATCTGCCCTTGCCCCAGCTGGTTCATGAACATTAAACGTCGAATAACACGAGCTTATGAATATTGAGTCGCTTCATGAGGCAGCTGGGCCACTCAAGCCAAATATATCGATGAATCTGCCCCCCATGAGACGGCGAACTTAAAAACCGATTAAATTTATGGATCTGAGCTACTTGAAATGAATTCATGAGGTGCCGAATATTGTACTGATGAATCAATTCGTGGAACGGCTGGGGCACTCAAGCCGAACAGATTAATGAATCTGTCCTTGCCCTAGTTGGTTCATGAACATTAAACGCCGAATGACACGAGCTTATGAATATTGAGTCGCTTCATGGGGCGGTTGGGGCACTCAAGCTGAATAGATTGATGAATCTGCCCTTGCCCCGGCTAGTTCATGAACATTAAAACGCCGAATAACACGAGCTTATGAATATTGAGTCACTTCATGGGGCGGCTGGGGCACTCAAGCCGAATAGATTGATGAATTTGCCCTTGCCCCAGCTGGTTCATGAACATTAAACGCCGAATAACACAAGCTTATAAATATTGAGATCAATCTGCCCTTGCGGACGTTAAGACTGCTGAATAGTAATATTTGATGGGGACATATGACTCAGTCGGCGACAGGCTATTGAGTTTTTCAATATTAATGAGATTGCCTCGGAGGTACTGCCCTCGTAGGGAATAAATGAATGGACGTCCTACTTATGTGCTCAATGAACAACTTAGTCCAGCTTTTTAGGGAAGATTAAACAAGTGCGAATGTCGAATAGACTCTTTTTTAACAGCAAAGGGGAAGCGAGGACGCTAGCTGAGTTGGGAGGAGACATGGATCGAAGTGGCGGACCTTCGCGCAGGGGAGGTAGGATTTCGAGGGATCGGGGGAGACACCAGTCTCCTCGTCGTTGAAGTAGGTCACCTAGGAAGGACAAGGAGCCACATGGCAAATCCCCACAACCCCGTTCTGAAAGGGAGCCCGACGCGAACCCATGCCCATTGAGTTTTGTAGTCTTCGTGGGGAATAGACCTATGATAGAGGCGGACTCGATCATTCGAGATCCAAATGTGGCAGTCGAGTTTGCTCGACAGATTTTTCCACCCGAGGTCCAGCAGTCGATGGTAGGTCGACAGGACTTCGAAGTGTTTCGTGAAGGTATTCACGGTGCGGTGAAGAGGCTCTACACTGCCTACGAAATCGGCATGCGTCTCCGTGCTGCTCGCTGAGAAATAGAAAAGAAGAATGAATGCATTCGAAGCTTGGAGGCTCGCGTGGAAGCGGCCGAGCGTGAACTAAAGAAGGCCAAGGCCGTTCAGACACAACTTGCCGGACAAGCTAACCAAATCATGGAAGAAAGGGTTACCCAGCGACTCATCAGTACTGCCTTGCCGCAATTGAGTCCGTGAAGGGGAGGGCCTATGAAAAAGGCTTCCATGAAGGCCGGAAAGTAGGGATACAGAAAACCAAGGAAAAACTTGCCGAGGAAGTTTGCCGATGTGAAAATCGTAGATTTAAGCATGGTTGGATCACGGCGCTTCAGGCCGAGGAAGCTCTCCGAGCAGCGGGCGTCGATTCGGCATTGCCACTCTACCAACGTAACCATTTTTCATTTTCCGCCTTTGAAGTCAAGCAGAGTGAGGGTGAGGGCGACGTCGTATAAAAACACATTGTAACGTTCGAACGCAGAGCGCGTTCAAAACTATGTAATTATTGCCTGATTGAGTAAAATGTTTTATTGTAATTTTCATTCAGCACTCTCGTGTTTGCATAAATTCTTGAATAAATGTATAAACATTGAATATTTATTCGGCATACACATATTTTCGTGTGTTATTGTTTAAGCATTTCATTCTGAACGTTTACATGCTTCATCAAACATGGTTCCTTATTCGGGGCATTGTATCAGTTCAAAGTTGTAATGCGCCAACGAGGCTCCGTATAGGGAGACCTTATCGGCTCGAAAGCGTAATGCGCTAATGAGGCTCCATATAGGGAGGCTTAACCGGCCCAAAGGTGTCATGCACCAGAGGGGCTCCGAATCTGGAGACATGCATTGGCCAATCGTGATATCCATGAAGGGCGCTCTGAATCCGGAGGCTTAATTGGCCAATCGTGATATCCACAAAAGGCGCTCCAAATCTGGAGGCTTTAATCGGCCAATCGTGATATCTACGAAAGGCGCTCCGAATCTGGAGGCTTTATCAGCCCAAGAAGCTCGTGAACTGAATCGCGTGATTAAGAAATAAAAAACTTCGCATTGCAGAAGTGAAATTTTATACAAATATCAAGTCTCACAAGTCGGGTCAATGATAGAATTTACGTAAATGTGTTGAATTCCAAGACCGTGGGAGATTCCTTCCTGACATATCTTTCAGCCGGTACGTCCCCGCTCCCGCAATAGAATCAATCTGGTAGGGGCCGTCCTAGTTTGGACCCAGATTTCCATCGGCCGGTTTCCTGTCGGCTGGAAGCACCTTCTTCAGGACCAACTCTCCTGGTGTGTAGCGGCGCAGCCGAACGCGTTGATTATACGACTTTGCCAGCTGCTGCTGGTACTGTGCCATGGACGCAAGGGCTCGGTCTCTTCGTTCTTCGATTAAAATCAAATCCAAAGCTAGCATCATGTCGTTTCGGCCCGTATCAAAAACTTGCGACTTGAGGGTCAGGTGGCCGATCTCCAAGGGTAAGATCACCTGGGTTTCGAAGCATAGGGCAAACGGCATTTCTCCGATTGATCTTCTCGGCGTAGTTCGATGGGCCCACAATACACTCGGCAATTCTTCGACCCATTTGCCTTTGGCTTTCTCCAGCCTCTTCTTAATGTCGTCCAAGATGGATTTGTTAGAGGCTTCGGCTTGACAATTGCTTTGGGGGTAAGCCGGCGTAGAGAAGTAAGGCCGGATACCATACTTGCTGCACAACTCTCGGTACACGCCACAATAAAACTGGGTGTCGTTGTCTGAGATAAGAGCTCTTGGAATGCTGAATCGTGTTATGATGTTCCTCCACACAAAGCGCTTAATATCAGCATCCCGAATGTGTATTAATGCCTCCACTTCGACCCATTTCGTGAAGTAATCTGTTGCGATGATCAGGTATCGCTTGTTTCCTAGGGCCCTTGGCAATGGTCCTACGATATTGAGCCCCCACTGGGCGAACGGCCAGGGACTGGTGATAGAGTTCAACTCTTCAGCAGGTAAATGGTTTAACGGGGAGAACTTCTGGCACTGTTTACACTTTTTTGCGTAACATTCGGCGTCCGCTCTCATTGTCGGCCAATAATACCCCTGCGTCATAGCTCGATGGGCCAAAAAGGGTTCGCCAGAATGGGCACCACAACTGCCTTCGTGTATCTCGGTCAGAAGCTCCTCGACTTTGTCCGGGTGCACACATTCCAAATATGGGCCAGAGAGGGATTTTTTATAAAGCCTTCCTTGCGGATCCAAGTAGTATCGCATGGCTTTGTTTCGCAGCTTGTGTGCTTCTTTCTTGTCCTCTGGTAGTTGTTCGGAAAATAAGAATGCAACAATGGGGTCCATCCAACTTGGTGTAGATTCTATAACGTTGACCTGGACTTCCTCCGAAGGGCCAATGCTTGGCTCCGGGATGAAACCTACTTCGATAGTCTGTTTAATCTCTGAGTTGATTGCGAAGGCTAGGCAAGCCACACTACAGGAATTTACACAATTGCCGACCACTTTCGCTGACCAAAAAAATTTTGGTCGCAAAAAAATGATATTTGGCGACCAAATATTAATTAGTCGTGAATGATCATTATTTTTGGTAACCAAATATTATTGGTCGCAGAATGTTATATTTTGGCGACCAAAAAATGAGTTGGTCGCAGAAAGTAGTATGCTTTTGCCGACCAACTACAAATTTGGTCGCGGAAGGTCACATTTTTTTTGGCGACCAAAAATTTGGTCGCCAAAAACTTATCTTCAGCAACCAAAAAAAATTAGTCGCCAAATTAGTACTTTTAGCGACTAATATTTTAGTCGCCGTTGATTGAGATTTGGTGACTAAAAATATTTGTCGGCGAAAGTATTTTTTTTGTGACTAATATGGTCTTTTAGTCGCCAAAAATTATTTTTTTCTTTGGCGACCAAAAATTTGGTCGCCAAAAACTTATTTTCAGTAACCAAAAAAATCAGTCGCCAAATTAATACATTTAGCGACTAATATTTTAGTCGCCGTTGATTGAGATTTGGCGACTAAAAAGATTTGTCGGCGAAGGTACCTTTCTACGACTAATATTTTCTTCGCCAAATATTAATGAAATTTTTTTACTTTTGATCTTTGCCGACCAAAAATGTGGTCGGCAAAATACTTATTTTTAGTGACCAAAAAACATTTTGTCGGCAATAAAGTTAAACAATTTCAAAAACACAGATTCATGTTTTTGGTGGGAATACACTTTTACATTACCACCGAATTTATTTTCTATCAATATGTACATAGACCCAAACAAGTTCAGTCTCTTGCGCTCTCTGTCTCTCTCTCTCTCAGACTCACCATCGTTGATTCACCGTTCACAATCACCGTCGGTCTTCCACCGTCGTTCACCCTCGATCTTCCGCTGTCGCGCATCATTACAAATCAAAGTGAAACAATGGTAACCTCTCTCTCTCTCTCTCTCTCTATATATATATATATATATCTATATCTCTATACATACAAATATATGTGTAGCTAATTTCGAATTAGATTTAGATTTAGATTTCGATTTAGATTTCTTTCAATCTTGTTTTCAATTCTAACCTCCTTTGCTAATGGAATTAATTATTGTTCTCACCTCCTCTGCTAATGGACTCCTCAGAAGTCATTTCATGAGTATATTCCTTCTCCACCGTGAACAACCACCATCAGCCCTCTTTTCCCTTTTACCCCCTGTTTCTCCCCCCTCCCTCTCTCTATATATATACTATATAATTGTTATATGAATTTGGTTATGGTGAGAGTATGTGGATGACCTGTTCGATGAAATTCCAAAATGGTTTTTGTATTAGAGAAATCAAGAAAAACTGTTGGATGAACTGGGTTTGGACGGATTGTCTTTTGATTATATCAAAAGATGTTGGAAATAAGAAGAATACAAGGAATGTTAAAATTATATAAGCAATATGAATTTATTGCTTTATAGTTCTGTTTAGCTTGGAGTGGGCACAAGATTCAGTAGTTTTCTACTCACCTCACCTCCAAGTGAAAAGATGTTGATAAAGGATGAATACATCCTGGTTTGGTTTTAATTCAGTTTTTTATTTTATTTTATTTTTTTATACCCATTAATTCCTTCTTGATTTTGTCAAATATGCAGCTTTTGGGCGAGCTTATCATGGGAGGTGTGAAGGCAGATGGTGGTGACGGTACTTCAACTTAAATTCAGATATAATCAGTTTTTTATACCCATTAACAGAAGCAATAATATTAATATATTTTTTGGTTTAATGAAGAACAGAATGGGATAAAACGTCTTTTTTTTTTTTTTTTACTTTAAACAAAGAGTGGTTTAAAGGAGAAAGCAACAGCATTGAAACAAGCTATTTACAATTTTTTGCAGAGGAGATAGAAAGTTCTTACAGTGCAAAACTTCGGGAGTCAAAAAATTCACTGAGCTGGTAGTCTTTTCTGAGCTTTTAGCTTTCTAGGATTGTGCCGTAAGAAGTAAGTGAAAATTATGTAATGTAGTCTTACTCTATTTTATGTTGTGAAATTGTGTCTCGAAGAATCCAATAGAATTAAAAAGAACATTGACAGTTGTGTAAATTATCATGATGTCAAACCATTACAGTTTCCCTCTCTAATTGTTGATCTTGGTCTTTTATTTATTTATTTATTGTTGATAAATCTAGAACTAACCACTTTTGAGATTGAAAGAAATGATTTGGTTAAATGTTTAGCAGAATTGGAATGGATTGAAAGTAACCAAATAGTGTCTCTGTTGTGTTGAGAGTTGAACATTGCTTTCACTTGTGCATTGCTTTCTATCTGATTAACATTGCTTTACAGTGTCTCTGATTAACTTTTGGAGCTGTTCTTATTTGGAAAAAGAATTATGATGTAGTGCCTGTTATTTACCCATTGGCTGGTATAGAAATTTTTTCAAATATAACACTGTACTCTTGTTTACAGTTGAGCACATGTTTTGACTAATCAAATAAGAATTATGGTGTAGTGCACATGTTTTGACTAATCAAATATGTTGTAGTGCACATGTTTTGACTAATCATGTTTTGACCACATAATTACTCTGCAAACCATAGATCCCCTATACTATGCGGGGTGTTAGCTTATTTTTTGTTTTGTTGGAAGAGGTTATCAAATGATTCTCTTTAATTTTCTTTTTTATTGTACTTAATGTTCTTGTTTTTGTTTCTATTGTCGTTTTCTTTCTCTTTTCTGTTTCTGTCATTGTTTTTTTTCTCTCTTTTCTGTTTCTTCTTCTTATGCCTATTCAAGTCCACCTCTACTAGCTGCCTGCGTTATAGGATTCAGCACTGGGCAATGGCATGATTTTTACTTAATAAACTTTTATAGCCATTTCAGCATTTTGAACCTTTGCCTGCTGTTAATAACTCCTCAAGTGTAGGCTTTTTTGTTGTTTATTCTCAATCATCTGTGGTGTTTTGTCACAAGAGATTTGAGTAGGTTGCTATATTCTCCGTATGATATAGTTATGAGCATTATCAATTTCTCTTTTCTACATGGATTCTTTCCAAACCCCTTCCTTTTGTAAGCTTCTCTTTATTGGTAATTCTGTGCCTGATTGGCCCAGTTCTTATGCAGGCAGTTTCTAGGAGAGCCACCTTTCATGAAACAATTAGAGACTATGAACAAGCAGCCAGTGACCTTCATAGACTGATATTAGGTGATATATTGATTTTAGTGGAATGTGTATTGAATTTAGTAAAAAAGTGTTACATGTTCTTTTCCATTTTTTTTAATTCACTTGTTAGGAAGACCCTATTTTATATATGGGAAGTCTAAAATATTGATGTGTACTCATATTTAAAATCCTCATTTGGATCTTAGATTTGGAGAGGGAAAAGAGAAAGAGAAGGAAATTGTGAATGAAATATGAGTTTTTTTTTTTTCTTTTTCTTCTCACATTCTCTTCCTTTCTATTTTTCCTCCCCAAATCTAATCTCATAGCATCCTCCAGTGGGCTGTTTCTAAAATTAGCAAGTCTGAAGTATCAAATGGTAGAATGCAATAGCTGGTCAGCGTTGCAGTTGGTGAAATTGAGGAACACTAGTTTAAGGTTTTAGCTTTGGTGCTCTTGGATAAATTACAAAGTAAAACATAGAACAAATAGAAATTATGCTCTTGGATATATGTCTGATCTCATCATTTGGGGCTTCTAATTTTGAGTGTGCATTTACTGGTTTGTTCAGTTATAATGTAACTATTTTAGGCAAATTTTCATCAAGTTTTTCTTTCATGGGCAATGGTTGCTTGTTTATCTTTTGAAGGAAAAAGTTGGGTTGGGTTCATCTGCCGACACTGGAAAGGGGAAGAGTAAGATGTCAAAGCACGTAACACATGGTTATCATTTGGTTAAGGGAAAATCCAAATGATGGTTATCATTTGATAGTTAACTAGTATTGGTAGTTGATAAGATGGTTGAAATTATTCTCACCCTCTTTTTCTGTTGCTGCATGTAGCCTGATTTCTGGACTGAAACAGAGGATGCAGTCCGGAGAGCTTATCGTACAACTGATACTTCTATTTTGGACAAATCAGTAGAGTTGGGTAAATGGGGTTCAACTGCAGTTACAGCAATCTTAATTGATTGTCAGAAGCTGGTGGTAGCTAATGTTGGAGATTCAAGGGCTGTCGCCTGCAAGGATGGTGTGGCCAAACAATTGTCAGTTGATCATGAGCCTAGCAAGGAAAGGACATATATCGAGGACAGAGGTGGTTTTGTATCAAATTTTCCAAGTAACTAGACTTCTGTGATGGACTGTCATAAAAAAATAATAATAATAAGTGTCAACTTATTCTAGTTGATTTGTTTTTTTATTCTTTTGTTTTTACTTTTTAAGCTTATCTTTTTTGTCTAATCAGCATTTTGGTGTTTTCCATGGTTTTGAAGGGAAATTTTTTTTTAAAGGACTTTTCATTTATATGATGTCCAAGGGGGGAAAGGCAGACTATGTTGGCTTTGAATGATGAAAATGTAAATTATTCTTTGTACTTATCAAAGGATTATTGTAAATGGTACTTAGAGTAAAGTAACCACTTCTACATGTTCCTTTGCTTTGATAATAAGCTTTTTGCATAATGATCATGTTAATTTTAACATGTTTCGTCCGCTGGCTAACCTTGACGTCAAGATTAGATCATCTTATGATTACATCATTGTGTTAAATTCAGGTGACGTTCCATGAGTTTATGGACAATTGGCTGTAGCAAGAGCATTTGGTGACAAAAGCTTGAAGAAACACCTCAGTTTGGAACCAGATGTGTCTTTGGAGATTGTAGATGAAGATACAGAGTTTGTCATCTTAGCAAGTGATGGCATATGAAAGGTTGGTTCTTCTGCTCTTTTGCATTTACCAATATCTATGGTTCATAACCTCATCTTTTCATTTTAATCCACCTCTCTCCTTTTAAATTTTGTTCTCTGTTTATAGCTTTTGTTGTCTTCTCTCCTTTTCATATGACTTTGCAATTCAATATGAGAATGAATTATTCTCATAGTACAATACATGATTTGCTTGGACTAGCAAATTTTTAGATATTAATAATACCAATGTTTTTGTACCAAAAAAAAAAAAAAAAAAAACTAGATTTTAGTATGCCTCTTGCTTGTTGGATGCATATGGTTTACTTTATAAATTGCTTAAAGCATTAAACATAAATGGAGAGAAGTTATTGGAAATATAATGGAGGTTGCAAAAGTGTATAGAAAAGAATGACTATTGACTACTGCTTTCCAATTGGCCGTTTTTGCACTAATTGCTATTTCATCAATCTTACTGATTAATGTGCCCGTTGTATTTGTTTAGAGTTATTTTGTTTGGGTGAATAATTTTCTTAGAGTTATTATTTGAATCCTAAGATAGAAGCATCCAAATCTGAGGATTAGAACATTTAATTATCCAGTTTAAAAAATCTTCTATGTACAAATAAGAAAATATGGCACTAGCTTACGCTACTGTCATAGATCAGTACTTCGCAAAATTTCTGGATTTCAGAAGTTTGAATATATGGCATGTCTAGAATGACTTTTGGCAAGGCATAGTTTCTAGTTTCAACAGTTTGTATATTACAATTTTTTTCTCCAAAGTTGTTGCAAGACTATTGGCACTTGTTTTTTTTTTTTTGTGTATATTTCTCTTTTTCCCTGTAATGTATGCTCTGAACAGACTGGACTTTTGGTATCAGGTAATGACAAATCAGGAGGCGTGGAGTGCATTAGGAACATAAAGGATGCTAAAGCAGCTGCTAAGCACCTTACTTGTTGATAGCAAATATTAGTAGTTTTATTTGTTGATAGCTGCGCATAGATAACAAATAGTTATGTTTCAAATTGTTATGCTAGATGGATGTGACTTGTGAATGAAAACTTAGAATAGTTGTATTGTGTCGAATGTTAATGAATTATGTATTGTGTCGAATGTTAATGATTCAATTAATTTGAATGATGTTTTAAAATTATAGGTTTATTATGGATTGAATGAATTATTAGGAATTACAGATGTATTGTTTTCCTGCTTTGGCGAACAATTTATTAGTCGCGACAAATAATAATTTTTTTTCGCAAAAAATGACAATTGCCGACCAAGAGTTTTGGTCGCCAAAAATACATCTATTGCCGACCAAAACAGCTCTTGGTCATGGAAACTCACTTTTGCCTACCAAAAGTTTTGGTCGCGAAAAGTAACAAATGGCGACCAAATTTTTTGGTCGTGGAATGTCACAATTGGCGACCAAACTTTTTGGTCGTTGAATGTGATAATTGGCGACCAAACTTTTTGGTCGCGAAATGTGTCAATCGGCGACTAAGATATTTGGTCGGGAAAATATCACTTTTCACGACCAAAGTGTTTTAGCGACAAAATGAATTAGTCACGGTAATTAAATATTTAGCGACCAAAAATTTAGTCTGCAAATCCAACTTTTGCCGACCAACCAAAATTTTGGTCGCGAATTACTTTTGCCGACCCTCAATTGGCGACCAAAGTAGCGACCAAAAAAAATTGGTCGCGGATAACTTTTGCCGACCAAAAATGGGCTTTTAGCGACCAATTTTTTGATCGCCAAAAGTGTTAATTCTTGTAGTGCCAAGGCATCTGCATGGGTGTTCTGATCACGTGTTATCTAGTTCAACTCATGATGGTCAAATTTTGCCAACAAGGAATTGGCCGTTTTACTGTAGGCCGCCATACGGTCGTTTCTTGCCGCGTACTCCTCCTTTAGCTGATTGATCACCAGTTTTGAGTCGCAAAACACAAGCAAACGCCGAGCACCCAGGATATGCGCATTCTGCAAACCGGCCAAAAGGGCTTCGTATTCGGCTTCGTTATTTGATGCTTCGAAACCGAGCTTGACGGCCTGCTCAATTATTGCGCCGTCAGGGGCCATGATTACAACTTCGGCTCCACTGCCCCGCTAGTTAGACGATCCATCACAATACAGCTGCCAAATGTCCCCAACATAAATCCTCCAGTTCGATTTTGGTCGAATTTCATCAGACTTGAAGTCGGCAACGCCCCCAGTGAATTCGACGACAAAGTCGGCAAGCACTTGTCCCTTGATTGAGGTTTTGGGTAGAAACTGAACATCATACTGGCCGAGTTCCAGAGCCCACTTTGCAACACGTCCAGATGCTTCCGCACTGCGTAGTACTGATCGGAGGGAATAATCTGTTAGCACCCCAATGCTATGCCCCTGGAAGTAATACATCAATTTCCTTACCGCCATGACTAGGGCTAAGATGAGTTTTTCCAGCGGAAGGTAGCGTGTTTTGGCGTCAACCATTGCCTTGCTCACATAATACACTGGCCGTTGCTCCTCCAGCTTTTCCTTTATCAGTACGGCGCTGACGGCTCGGTCAAAAATTGCCAGATACAAAATGAGCAGGTCGCCAGCAGAGGGTGTTGTCAGGAGTGGTACTTAACGGAGGTAGGTCTTCGGGCCGCTGAAAGCGGCTTCGCATTCGACGGACCATTCAAAAGTCTTGCTCTGCTATAGTATATGAAAGAATTGCCCACAGAGATCTGTGGACCGGCTGATGAACCTGTTGAGTGCAACGGCCATTCCCATCAACTTTTGAACCTCTTTTACTGAACGAGGGGAGCCGAGCTCCAGGATTGCTGTGATTTGCCTTGGGTTGGCTTCGATTCCTCTGTGATTAACAATGTAACCCAAGAATTTTCCAGAACCGATACCAAACGCACATTTGGAAGCGTTCAACTTCATTCCATATTCGCGTAGGATGCTGAATGCCTTTTCCATATCGGCTATATGATTCTGCTCTTCCTTGGACTTGATCACCATATCGTCAATGTACACTTCCATAGTCTTGCCGAGTTGCTCCTTGAACATGGTGGTGACCAGTCTCTGGTAGGTTGCCCTTGCATTCTTCAGCCTAAAAGGCATAACCTTATAGCAATAGGTACCTCTGGGGTGAGGAATGCAGTTTTCTCTTGATCCTCCGGATGTATAGCGATTTGATGATAACCTCTGTAGGCATCAAGGAAGCTCATACGCTGATGTCACGCCGTAACATCTACAAGTTGGTCTATCCTGGGAAGAGGAAAACAGTCTTTAGGGCAGGCTTTGTTTAGATCCGTAAAATCGACGCAGACTCGCCAACTCCCATTTTTCTTCTTCACAACCACAGTATTAGAGAGTCATGTGGGGTAAGTCACTTCCCTGATTGCTCCGGCATGAAGCAACCGGTCTACCTCTTCAATGACGGCGGTAGTGTGTTCCGCGACTGATCGTCGACTTTTCTGAATGATCGGCCTGCACTTAGGGTCAACATTCAAACGGTGCTCCGAAACAGATGGTTATACGCTTGACATTTCATATGGAGTCCACGCGAATACATCAAGATTGCTGAGCAGGAAGGATACTAGCTACTGTCAGTCGGTTTGACTCAGGGAGGCGCCGACCATGAAGAACCTCTCTGGATTGCCGTCAATCTCAACTCGGTCTAGGTCTTCTGTGGCTTTCTCATTTGGGAGTCGCCCGACATTGTCGAGGCTGTCTCGATCCGACACCTCAACGGAATTAACTTGCAACTCCTTTGGCGTCTTTTCGGAAAGGAGATAACATGCCTGTGCCAATTGCTGGGAACCACGAATTTGCTCAATGCCATGTTCGGTCGGGAAGCGCAGCAGCTGATGATAGGTGCTTAGAACGGCGCACATTGTATGCAACCAAGTTCGCCTCATGATGAGATTATACGGCAAAGGAAGCTTGACTACTAAGAATTCCACATCAACTGTTCGGGAGCCCGCTCGAACGGGTTGTGTGATTTTCCCCAACGGATACTCTGGATTTGCGTTGAAGCCAAATAGTGGATAAGGAGCCGGAGACAGGTCTGATTCGTTTAAGCCGAGTTTGATGAAGGTCTTGTAATACATAACCTTCGAAGTACTTCCCTGGTCTATGAGAACGGGCTCAACGATAAATCGGTTCACGCGTAGTTCAATGACCAGTGGATCAATGCGGGGGACTGTTATGTCGATAAGATCAGAATCGTCGAAGGTAATACTCGGAGCTTCTCGTGGTCTTTTTGCTGGCGTTAGTTGCTTTTGGGGTACTGGGTGTGACTGAATTACATGCACGGTTGGAGGCGTTGACAAGCTGTATATCACATGAATGACGCCAGGCGGGGGTAAATCCCGCCGCAATGCAACTATTTTGGTTGCGCTCTTTCGGACACGTTGCTGGAGCCGACCATCTTGTACCAACTCCTCAAGGTGGTCTTTCAAAGCATAGCAGCTGTCAATGTCTTGTTTCCGGGCTCGAGGTCGTCGACCGCCTACTTTCAGAGGTCGTTCCGGATCTTGGCGCACGGCTTGTTTGGACTTTGCCACCTCCAAGGCCAAATCCTGACGGAGACGCTCGTTCTCAGCAATGGTGTTCTCCAACCTTTGTTCGTTTTGCTTTGCCTGTTCCATGATCGCTTGCATTACCTCATGCTCTAGAGTCGAAGGTGAGGCGAAGTTCAACGCACGTCTTGCTGGGATAATCTCCGGTCCATGCATGTTTGTTGGAGTGAAATCGTCTATCTGCGTGATTTCATCAGTGACTATTGGAGGGTCTTCCGTCACGCCCGCCATGGATATACTTGAGTATTCCCACAGACAACGCTAATTGTGGAGAAGTGGTTTGGAAATACTCTTCTAATCCTGGGAGAAGCTCGTGATCCGCTGATAGTCACCTGAAAAGGAATAAACACTCCGGTCGGGGGTGCCGAAATTAGCACTCCGACGGACAAGTCAGTCTCAACTCTCAAGATTACTTATATTCTAAGTTAAGCACAATAATTCTCACATACCTTTCTTAGTCTGTTGTTCCTTTATTTATACTCGTTTCCTGGGCCTCGGGGCGAGGTCCACTTTTCACTCATTATCTTTTTATTTACTCGGCTCTATAGTTCGGTATCTACTCGGCTCATCTATTTTATTCGGCTTTCCTGATCGGGCAGAAAAGAGCCGAGTAATATCTATCTTCTAGAGTACGCTTCTGATTCTTCCAAATATCTGGCCCCCACAAAACTTTATGGAAAATGTTATACATATATATATATATATATATTTATAATTAATGGATTCTCATTCTTGAATGGTAGATGTGTAAGGAGTGAGGAATGCATCAGAACATGTTCAGGATAGAGTGACTAAGTTGGTTAATGCTGATTTGTGGTTATGTTAACCATAAAATGTCTCATCAGTATGAAGTCAAAGTTATGTGTTTGCCCAGTGATATTGTCTTTGACATTGAGAAATTCTTTTGCTTCACATCTGATACAGGTCAAGTGTTCAGCAGAACAGTGCACTATAATGGCATATATTTATATATTTAATGTTTTCTGATAGAGAAATGCTATTTATAACCAGATTCTTTTGTCACCATTTTATTTCACTTCCCATGTTTTCCATGCAATAAAGCAATGTGTATGTATAGTGTATGTGTAGGATCCACTATATTAAAAAATAGTGGGACTTACCATGACACATGGGAAACACATAGGGGGTGAAGACTTTTTGTGATATATAGCAACTCTCTCTCTCTCTCATGAGTCTTACATTATTCTTATTCCTGAATTTGATTATTGTTACGCATGCTATTTAAAACCCTATTTGGAAGTGAAGTTGTAGGGAGTGTCAAATGGTGTTTGCCTTTATTTGAATTTCATGTGAGTAATGAACACATCGTACTCATGAAATCAACTGTTCCTATGGTTGAGTGGCAAAATCACTTGTAATTATTTTGTTTTTTGCCTTCCCGTAAGGGAGAAAGCTTTTACAATCCATATATACCTGGAGTTTTCGAGGAATTGGATAAGAAAGCGAAGGTGCTCGTGTGATCTTTATTGAGGGGAAAAATATACCTTTAATTGTTGTCAAGAAGGATGGTGGTTTCAACTATGCTTCCACTGATCTTGCGGCTCTTTGGTTAGTGTTTTAAAATTTGGAGTTGATTAAAGTGTACATTATATGACCCTTCTATATGTCATTCATTCTTGCATCTATACGTATTCATGTTTAATCTAGCATCTGATCTGCATGATTTATATAATGCATCTCTCCATGTTTCTTCCTTTAAAGATATAAATTATATGATAGAATCATCTTGTGGTTCATGTGATTGAAAAGAGATCTGCTAGATGGAATTTTATGACCCATTTTTTAAGTTTACCTGGGTAATATGTGACTACTATTTGAACTTAAATGTCATGGTTGGACATGCATTGCTTGTGCACCTTTTGTTGGAGTGGTAGCGGAATGAGTGCATTTCAGTTAAACCAGCTGCTTTCAATAATTAATGGTCAAAATCGATCTAATTAAAGTTACAAACGCTAAAATTACACAATGAGCAAAATGCAAAGATTATAAATAATAATTTTTCAAATGAATTTGAAATCATGAGATGAGAATAAAAATTTATGATTGTATAAAAAATAATGGAGATAATTACACATCTTTTTGGTAATTTTTTGTTATTAATCATTTTTACTCAAACTTATTTATTTACTTTGGCAACTTTCTTTAGCGTTTTTGGGTCAGTTTTGGTTATTTTTATAATTCCTTTAAGATTCTTATTTGAAGTAAAATCACTTTTAACTTTATGTTAGCCAACTTTCTGATACGAAATCATTTAGCTATCTGTTTATGTGGTGCTCCTCCTCTATAGCTTTCACTAACAACTAGGAGCTCCCTTAACTTGGAGAATGAAAACTTTCTTTCAGAAATTCTAAATCAGATTTCATATGCATTAACTTCTCATTTGGCACTCAATCAGCCCACTAGGAATGTTTATGGCTTTACCATTGTTGTAGCCAAATATGGCCTAAACTTAGTCGAAAAGGGCGTTTCGAGGGCGAAAATTCAAAACAGTCCCCGAACCACCGTGTGGCTAACACAAATAGTTCCCTCATGACAAATAGGACTTGTGAGAACTGACGAAACGTAATTCGGACCTGTAGGTAGAGAGTTAGAGCCGAAAACGTCCAAAACTTAGTCGAAAATGGCGTTTCGGGGCCAAAATTCAAAACAGCCCCCGAACCATTGTGTGGCTCACACGGACAGTTCCACCATGACAAATAAGACTTGTGAGAACTGACGGAACGTAATTCGGACCCGTAGATTGGGAGTTAGAGCCGAACACGCCGAGAACTTAGTCGAAAATAGCGTTTTGGGGGCGAAAATTCAAAACAACCCATGAACCACCATATGGCTCACACAGACAGTTCCCCCATGACAAATAGGACTTGTGAGAACTGACGGAACATAATTCGGACCCGTAGGTAGAGAGTTAGAGCTGAATATGTCCAAAACTTAGTTGAAAAGGGGGTTTCAGGGGCAAAAATTCAAAACAGCCCCCGAACCACTGTGTGGCTCACACGGACAGTTCCACCATAACAAATAGGACTTCTAAGAACTGACAGAACGTAATTTGGACCCGTAGGTTGGGAGTTAGAGCCGAATACGCCCAGAACTTAGTCGAAAATGGCGTTTTGGGGATGAAAATTCAAAACAGCCCCCAAACCACTATGTGGCTCACACAGACAGTTCCCCCATGACAATAGGACTTGTGAGAACTGGCGGAATGTAATTCGAACCAGTAGGTTGGGAGTTAAAGCTGAAAACGCCCTAAAATTAGTTGAAAAAGGGCGTTTCAATGGCGAAAAATCAAAACAGCTCCCGAACTGCCGTGTGGTGCACACGGACAGTTCCACCATGACAAATAGGACTTGTGAGAATTGGCGGAACGTAATTCGGACCCGTAGATTGGGAGTTAGAGCCGAATACGCCCAAAACTTAGTCGAAAAAGGGCGTTTTGGGGGCGAAAATTCAAAACAGCCCCTGAACCACTGTGTAGCACACACGGATAGTTCCACCATGACAAGTAGGACTTGTGAGAACTGACAGAACATAATTCGAACCCGTAGGTTCGGAGTTAAAGCTGAATACACCCAAAACTTAGTCGAAAAATGGCGTTTCGGGGGCAAAAATTCAAAACAGCCTCCGAACCACCGTGTGGCTCACACAGATCACTTTGCCATGACAAATAGGACTTATGAGATATGACGGAACGTAATTTGGACCCGTAGGTTGGGAGTTAGAGCCGAATATGCCCTAAACTTAGTCGAAAAAGGGCGTTTCGGGGGGCGAAAATTAAAAACAGCCTTCGAACCACCGTGTGGCTCACACGGATAGCTTCGCTATGACAAATAGGACTTGTGAGAACTGACGGAACGTAATTTGGACCCGTAGGTTGGGAGTTAGAGCTGAAAACGCCCTAATCTTAGTCAAAAAAGGGCGTTTCGGGAGAGAAAAATCAAGACGGCCCCCAAACCACCGTGTGGCTCACACAGACAGTTCCCCGTGACAAATAGGACTTGTGAGAATTGACGGAACGTAATTCGGACCCGTAGGTTGGGAGTCAGAGCCGAATACGCCCTAAATTTAGTCGAAAAAAGGCGTTTCGAGGACAAAAATTCAAAACAGACCCCGAACCACCGTGTAGCTCACACGGATAGCTTTGCCATGACAAATAGGACTTGTGAGATATGACGGAATGTAATTCTGACCCATAGATTGGGAGTTAGAGCTAAATACGCCCTAAACTTACTCGAAAAAGGGCTTTCCGGGGCGAAAATTCATAACAGCCCTTGAATACACCATATACTTAGTCGAAAAACTTGCAACACTTAGTTAAAAAAACAATAACTTTATTAAAATAATATCTACATATTCTACTAATTGCCTTAATATATTTATAGGACGAAGAAATTACATATTACATTGTTTGTGCAGTTGGTTGGAATAAATATTGCATGATACATATATATGTATACTTTCTTTTATTTCCAAAAAGACATTTCTCGATTGCTCTACCTTAAAGGCACGCTAGAACATGTTCCATATGGCTGACTAAATTGATATTTTGTAACCAATTCTAATGTTTCGTTTTTTGTTTTTCTTTCTAGATGGTTTTGTTGCGTGGACTTGTGGATAATCCATATTGGTGTATGAAGAAGAATTTTCAGTTTTGCGTAGAACTAATGTAATACTTTTGTCGCCCTCAGCTTTTGTGTAGTTCATTATTACTAATACAGAAAACTTTTGGCAATCAACAGATAATGACTATCGTGGTACATAGATCACCTTCTGTCGTGGTACAAATATACCATTTGTTGGCGTACATATAGGACGTTTTGTCATGGTCCATAGAAAATTTTTGTTGTGGTACATATATCACATTTTGTTGTGGTACAGATTACGATGGTAATTTGTACCATGCCAAATGGTAATTTCGCTTGGTAGTAAATGTATTTTTTTATATACCGAGGGCTTTGATTTTTGGATGATATATTTTGTATGGAATTATTATTTTAATTTGGACAATAGTTGATTTGTATGGATTTTGATGTTTAATGTTATTTATTTTTGGTATATGGATGCAAATTGTGGAATGATTGATAGTATGTATCATTTTGTTTTTATACATATTACAGGTTGCATTGTATATAGACAGGTTGTGGAGAAATTATAATTTCGCGATAAAATATAATATCATGTTTTTGGTGACTAAACAATTAGTAGCTAAAAAGAAATTGGGAAAAGACATTTGGCGACAAAAAGTTTTGTAGCAAAAAAAAAGACATTTGGCGACTAAAAGTTTTGTAGCTAAAAAAAAAAAGACATTTAGCGACTAAAAGTTTAGTAGCCAAAAATAATAATAAAAAAATAGACATTTGGTGACTAAAATTTTAGTAGCCAAAAGAAAATCAAACATTTGGCGACTAAAATATTTCGTAGCTAAAAACAAAAAACTAAATTATAAACACTTTTGCCGACTAAAATTTTAGTAGCAAAAAATGTAGAACTTTAGGCTACCAAATATTTAGTAGCCAAAAGAGGAACTTTTTGCCAACTAAAATTTAGTAGCCAAAGATGGAGACTTTTGGCGACTAAATTTTTAGTAGCCAAAAAAGAACTATTTACCGACTAAAATTTTAGTAGCTAAAAAGGTGGGACTTTAGGCGACTAAAAGTCTAGTCACCGAAAATGGTCTAATTTAATGTAATGTCCAACCTTTTGGCGACCAAATATTTAGTCAGCAAATGAATACATTTGGCGACTAAAATAATTTTAGTCGCCAATTAGCTTTCCCGACTACTCTTCGGCTACTAATTTTGCGATCAAAAAATTTAGTTGCTAAAGCTCTTCGGTGACTAAAAATTAACTTTTAGCGACTAAAAATTTAGTCGCCAAAAGTGAAAATTCTTGTAGTGTATATTCCTAAACACAAAAATTTTAGTTTACTAAAATAGTCAAAAAATAACTTACTAAAATAATAACTTTCCAAACACCCACATAGTATATGATTTTTTCATTGGTTTAATTTGGCTGGATTGTAAAAAAGTCTAAAGCATTCAATATCTAACAATTATAATAGTTACAATACTCACGACTATATCTATAATATTCAAATATAATCTATATAATAAAATAGAATAGCTTTTGAAAATATTTCTTTAATACAATTAGTTAGAATGACTAAAAATTAATTTATTTATTTAGTTGACGGTTGAATTTACTTGGATTGAAATAATTTTTTCTCCCAAAGCAACTTCCTAACACCTTCCTCCCATTATTCATTCCCTATATCTCTTTCGAAGCAATACTTATTGGGCCCATTTCAGAATTTATTTTAATAATTTAAATTGTTTATTTTTTTTGAAAGATATGGAGTAGAATAAACATATAAAAAATCAAGTTGAATAGATATTAATAACTTTCTCACTAAAATATATTTGTATTTTTATATTTCAAATTACACTTATCATTTATTTTTTTAGATATAAATATGATTTGATGAAAGGTTACCGATGTCCGATCAATTTATATTTTTGTAGGTATGTTCTACTCAATATACTCTAAAAAATTAACAGTTTGTATCATCAAAATAAGCCCTATAATGGGCCCAACAAACTGTGCAATTAGGGGTGAGCAGCGGATATACCGATCCACCAAAACCGACCGAACCGATCCGCCGCATTTTGGACGGATGCATGATGACGAGCGGACGGTTGCGGGAGCACCCTTAGTAATTTATAAGATTTTGTGTTTTCAGTTTATTTAAATATTTTGTTTGTGTTTTCAATTAAAAAAGAGTTTAAATATTCTGTTGAGAAAAAGTTTTCAACTTGGATATCTTTTTTGAATTGAAAAAAATAAACATATTATTTATCTATATTTTTTAGTTTTTAAATCTATCTCTAAAAATAATAAATAGAAAATACGATATATGCTGGTTGGTTTTTATTTTCAAAAACAGATATAGATGTAACAATACAGAGACATACAATCTCTGCTACTGCTATGTTCATGGTTTTGGTGGTTTGAATTGTTTTTATATTTTAAAAACCACAGATTGCAATACCTTATGTGGATAAGACATGTTGTGATTGTAGTACGTGAATGAGGCATGCAGTGATTGTAATATTTTTTTAAGTCATTGACTGTAATACTTTCTTCTTTTTTTTTTAGAAAGTGCACAAGTTGAATTATGTTGAAAATTTATAAAATTTTAAACCGCCAAACCGATTCGCATTCATCCGCCAAACCGCCAAACCGCCAATCCGCTCAATCCACATCCGCCGAATTGGCGGATGGATGCGGATTGATTTTGTCCAATTCGCCAATCTAGCGGACGGATGGCGGATTGAAGGTTCTGTGGCCGCAACCGACCTGCGCCCACCCCTATGTGCAATAGTGACTACCATGCACTATGCACAGTGGCAACCCGAAGTCCATCTCTCTCTTATTTTGCATTTATTGAATTTGGTAGAAATAATATGTTTTGATGATTATTTATTATGTGTTTTGATTTATTTTGTTGTGTTAATAATAAATTGAAATGTTATAAAATAGTGATTAATTCTTAATGATTTTATCGAGTATTATTATAGTCTAAAATAGAGCTTAAACAGGTAAAGAACAAGCCAACACAAAGCAGCAAAGGAAGAAGGCTGAGCCACCACAGGTGGTCGACCGGCCAATCGACCAGGTGAACGACCTGTCAAGGTCTCTTTGCCCAGTTCAACTTCAACTTGGTGGTTGACCCTGAAAGTTTGCGGAAAAATAATTTATTCTGAAAAATAATTTTTCAAAAAAATACCACCTGATTACACAATTTAAAATACCTCAATCCAAGCATTTGATAATACCTCACAAAACGATTCAAGTGTCTCGCTCCCAAAGTGATTCACCTTGCACCCTCTTAAATTTATTTTTGTGTATATTTTTATACAAACCTTAAAAATTTTGATGGCCAATTTTTGTATCAAATACATCTGATATGTATACACAACACATGATAGAATTTGCATGTAGGTGGGATCCTTAGGATCTCTATCTTTTAATTGTGGAAATAAAATAAAAGATGTATCTTTTATCTTAAATATGCAAGATACAACTTATCCAAATTTTCATTAATTATCTTTTAAATAGATAATATATAACTTCCACTAATTGCAATAATATCCATCAACACATTACAATTAAATCCCTAAAAATAGAGAATTATAAGTGAGGCCATTTCTTACAATTAGTCGCAAACTTCCTTCCACCAAACTATATTTCACATGAGCTACTGGTATGGACAAATTTATCACTATCAAAACCCTAGCTCATATAGGTGAATTCTAAATTTCTCTTTCTTCTAATTGGACCCCAAAAGTATTTTTCAAAAAATATTACTTTTGTAATTATACATATATAAATAAAATATTTTTATGAAAAAGTTACCAACCAGTTTTCTTTTGGTCAAATGTTAATAGGAAAAATTGCTTGAATATACTTTCTCACTTTGAGAATGGTGGATTCCATGTTAAGTATCTATATAAATCAATTACCACTCACATAACCCAACATGTCTGTATATAGCCTTTGGTTCGGTGTCACCGATTGACAATATCAAAGTTAAATGAATAGTTAATTAATTTATACAAGCCTCTCAGGTCAAAGGAAAATAAGTGTATTGTAATAAAACTACCTTTTAAACTGACAGTGATCATTCCATAGGTATTCTCAAAACCGATCTTATTCAATGCATGTACTTATTGCATAACACCCACCTATTTGCTTAAGGTCACTACCTCAATGATGGAGTTAATCATTCTATCATATAGCAGCAAAATAAGTATAGGCCATAGTAGTGCGACGCCCAATCAACACTCATAGCCTAGAACATTAATTGGGTCTACAAGGCACCGAAAAATCATAACTCCCAGCTTTTGGTTCATTAACAATTAGCATGTTTTTCTACAATGTTACCCAAGGGACCTTATGTTTATATCATATGTAACATTAAATATAACATTACCCATAATAATATACAAAATGCAAAATAGAATGCCAAGCAATTTTATATAATCAATTAATAAAGTCAACAAATTGATTTTTGAGGGCACAAATGCTAACAGACCCAACGGTCATCCGGGTGGTGGACGGGGTAGATGCCATCTAATGCAAATGTTGACTCTGGACATGCAGGTGGACAACCACTGTATTGAATCAGTGATGCTACAACGGCTAAATTTTAAATTCAATGGCGCAACGGCTATCTGAGTCTTGCCCATACTTCTACGATCATATATGACATGGGTCGAAAACATTCTTAGAGATATTCTTCATTGTTTATCACACCCAACGGTAACAAGACAAGCAAGGAGCGGAGTACTGAACTCTGCTATATATATTGTGCTGTGTAGAGAAGAGTAAGCATAATGAAACAGAGCTATACACAGTCTTAATTCTTCATCAGTCTTCTATTCCTTGTTCTCTGAAATATTCTGCATTCTTATTTTTATTCTCCTTCAGAAAACATATTCTAAGCTTAAACTTTAGGCTTACCCACTTCTGAGAGTTATTACAGAATAACACTGAGCGATATAATTTTTGTATCTATCTTAAAGAGAGATTTACTCTAGCTTTCTTTGGAAGCAAAAATACTCATCACCATCTTGTAAGAGGTCACTAGCTGGCCTGTAAAGTTAGAAAATCAGTGGAGAATTGCTCCATGTGTATGAGGTTGCTAGCATTCCTGTAAAACTAGAAGATTGAAGAGTAGTGAAAAATCAAGTGAAACTTGGGGAGTGGATATGGAATTGGTTTAAACCGAACCACTATAAATCTTGTTTACCTTCTCCTACCTTAACTCTTTAATTTTCGTATTTATTGTGATATTTATGTGTTAATTATCTGCTAAATTAGTTGTTAATTTTATTGGATAATTATTATTTTTAATTTATAAAAGCCTTTTGGGTAACAGAATTTATTAAAAATTGTTTTTCATTGCAAGATGAAATATATTGATTTATTAGGTTAATTAATTATTGAACTATTGAAATTGATCTATGTTTATTTTTTAAAAATCCTCGAATGATGAAATTATTCTTTTGGTACTTTAATTACTAACCAAGTGTGTGTGAGTGAGACATTTTTAAAAATTATTGTGCTTTATTATATGGAGTAGAATATTTTGAATGTTTCGTAGGCTCCGTTTGGCAAGAGCTAAACGGGGCTTTTTTGGCTATTTTAGCCACAAAAGACAAAATAGGCTATTTTAGCCACAAAAAACAAAATATCACATCCAACTCATAATCATTACATTCTTCTCTCACAAAAAAAGTCAAAAAAGTCAAAAAACCAAAAAGTCCTTCCCAAACCAAACTTTTTAGCCCAAGCTAAAATAGCCAAAAAAGCCAAAAAGTCAACCCACTTCCCAAACGGAGGCGTAACGCTGTCAATATGTTTTGGTACTATGTAATGGCGTATGAACATATGCTTGGACGTGCTATAAGTGGTAGGCGTACGAGATAAGTTGATAACTTGGAAGTGGCTTTATTGTGTTCTCAACATTGTTCTCATAACTCTATTAATGTGGCACGCAATTGTTTAGGTGTGTCACTAATTTAGTTGGCATAACAATGTTTAATTTAAGAGTTTACATATACATGATTTTGATTGCATCAATATACTTAATAAGTGAAATAAAGCGGTGAAAAAAACAGAGATGAGTAGCATTCTTTAAACTTTATATTGGAATATTATCCTTAAATTAGATTATTTAATTTGCATCGCTGAAATATATAATTGTTAAATCATTAAAAAAATTATTCATTTTTTCTTTAATTTGCATTATAATTAGAGAGCATCGTTTGTGTTGGGAGTGCCATTAAATACGAATGATTCACTAGTATATATATATACAAAGAAAGAGAGGATAATCACATTCCTATAATCTAAACTCAGGTTCTAGTCCGAATACTGAACTGTCATTTTATTCATCACTATTTTTTTTTTATCATTTCATTTCACTTCCTAATTATATTAAGGCAATCAAAGGCATATGTATGTGTAGGGTCGATATTATTTAATAAATAATAATATTGTGTGGGTGATTTTCCGACCACACTGCCCGCTTAGTAACCAGCTGGAGAGCACTGGCAGAATAGATGGCACCTGACGGACCTGCAACAGAAATATAAGAATCCCGTGGTGGTTTCGACCACCCGGGGGCACTCCGACGATCAAGTCAGTATATCTCTCAAAGATAATCAAGTACTAAACTCACAAGCTTGAGTATCAAAAGCATACCTCTGACCCATGGGGGTGCCTCTCTTTTATAGCCAATACAATCCTAGTCCCAATAGGAGCCTCGCCCTAATGGACTTAGGATTGCTGCTAACCTGGGACTCCCAGTGAGATTAGGATAAACTCTCTAAGAGTCTTATCTTTACCCAAACTGAAGTCTTCTCCCAATCTAGGACTCTTGTCCATATCCAAGTTGAGTTCCCTCTTCATTCTAGGACTCTTGTCCCTTATCCATTTATCTCGGATTCCGATATATTCGGAGATAACCTCGGCCTTGCCGAGATCACCTCGGCGTCACGACACCTGCAAACTTTTCATAAATTCTAACAAGTGTGAAACATATACTACTCAATGTTAATTTTGTAAACTTTTTCTCAAGTTTCAACAAGTGTTTAAACGGTGATCTCAATCTAGCCTACTTGTAAATTGCTACAAATTTCAACAAGGATTAACATATACTGTAACAGGGATCAACAAGGATTAACATAACAAGTGTTAAACAATAATCTATTTGTAAATTGCTACGAATTTCAACAAGTGTTTAAACAACATACTTAGCTTTTACCTCAACCTGTAAATTGCTGCAAATTTCAACAGATGATCACATGTCGGCTTAACATTATCTTGTAAATTGCTACAAATTTCAACAAGTGTTAAGCATCTTCTTTGGTTGGACCAACCTGTAGATTGCTATAAGTGTGCAAACTATAACCTCGGTTTCATTTCGACTTGTAAATTGCTACAAATTTCAACAAGTGAAAAGAACCAGTAATCTCGGCTTAACTTCAACTTGTAAATTGCTACAAATTTCAACAAGTGAAGATAAGGAATCAGCTTAATTCCAACTTGTAGATTGCTACAAATTTCAACAAGTGAATTAAGGAATAATCTCGGCTTAACTTCGACTTGTAAATTGCTACAAATTTCAATAAGTGAATTAAGGAATAATCTCGGCTTAACTTCGACTTGTAAATTGCTACAAATTTCAACAAGTGAAGATAAGGAATCAGCTTAACTCCAACTTGTAAATTGCTACAAATTTCAACAAGTGAATTAAGGAATCAGCTTAATTCCAACTTGTAAATTGCTACAAATTTCAACAAGTGAATTAAGGAATCATCTCAGCTTAACTTCAACTTGTAAATTGCTACAAATTTCAACAAGTGAAGGTAAGGAACCATCTCAATTTAATTTCAACTTGTAAATTGCTACAAATTTCAACAAGTGAAGGTAAGGAACCATCTCAGCTTAATTTCAACTAAGCATCATCTCGGCTTAACTTCGGTTAAGCATCGTCTCGGTTTCACTTCGGTTAAACATCATCTGGGCTTAACTTCGGTTAAGCATCATCTCGGCTTAACTTCGGTTAAGCATCGTCTTCGGCTTAACTTCGGTTAAGCATCATCTCGGTTTAACTTCGGTTAAGCATCATCTCGGCTTAACTTCAGTTAAACATCATCTTCGGCTTAACTTCGATTAAGCATCATCTCGGTTTAACTTCGGTTAAACATCATCTTCGGCTTAACTTCGGTTAAGCATCATCTCGGTTTAACTTCAGTTAAACATCATCTTCGGCTTAACTTCGGTTAAGCATTATCTCGGCTTAACTTCGGTTAAGCATCATCTCGGTTTAACTTCGGTTAAATATCATCTTTGGCTTAACTTCGGTTAAGCATCATCTCGGTTTAACTTCGGTTAAACATCATCTTCGGCTTAACTTCGGTTAAGCATTATCTCGGCTTAACTTCGGTTAAGCATCATATTGGTTTAACCAACTTGTAAATTGCTACAAATTTCAACAAGTGGTAAACGCATTCTTCTTCTCTTTGCCCCCCCCAGTGTGAACTTAAAATCCGCTTGGGTTCTCATCATACATGTAGCTTCGACCTTGTCGCCGAGGTTTAATTCAAGCCGAGGTTGTCGGCCTTGGTTTCTCTATTGATCGTACTTGGCTCCAACCTGAGTTTGATTTTCGGCCTCGCATCGGCGAGCCGTTTCTCTTTTCTTGTTCCGATGCCTTTGTTCCCAGCATGTCCTCCTCGGCCCTATCATACTTCTCAATTCTGGCCAACTTTAGTCTGATCTTGTGTGTTTCCTTTTTATCTTCTGGGATCTGAGATCTGCTCATTGTGCTCTTCTCTTCTCGGACTCAGGTGCCGAGATCTTATCTTCTGGAATCTTGGATCTGCTCACTCAGGTTGAGCTCTTATTTTCTCGGACCTACTCATCTAGGCCGAGATCATGTCTTCTGGGATCTGGGATCCGGGATTTGCTCACTCAGGTTGAGCTCTTTTATGCTTGAATGATATCTCCTTGGGAGCGCTCAAGCCCCATGTCTTTGCATCCCTTCTGGAAGGGTCTTCGTTCCTCCGCAGGTATCTATCCTTCCATACCCGGAGGTCATCTTCGTTGTAGTATCCGCTTCGATCTGTTGTCTTTGGTGCGTCACCTTGCTGGCCGGCGTCTTTCACTCCGTGACTCTGGTCACGAGTTTCTGTGTTGCGATCGTCCCCTTCAATGTCGAGATCGATAGGTCTCCCACTCCCAGTAAGAGCATTGTCTCTAATCTGATCCTTCTGTCCGTCATTGGCCATCTATTCTTCTTTCTTTCCCACAGACGGCGCCAAATTGTGTGGGTGATTTTCCGACCACACTGCCTGCTTAGTAACCAGCTGGAGAGCACTGGCAGAATAGATGGCACCTGACGGACCTGCAACAGAAATATAAGAATCCCGCGGTGGTTTCGACCACCCGGGGGCACTCCGACGATCAAGTCAGTATATCTCTCAAAGATAATCAAGTACTAAACTCACAAGCTTGAGTATCAAAAGCATACCTCTGACCCATGGGGGTGCCTCTATTTTATAGTCAATACAATCCTAGTCCCAATAGGAGCCTCGCCCTAATGGACTTAGGATTGCTGCTAACCTGGGACTCCCAGTGAGATTAGGATAAACTCTCTAAGAGTCTTATCTTTATCCAAACTGAAGTCTTCTCCCAATCTAAGACTCTTGTCTATATCCAAGTTGAGTTCCCTCTTCATTCTAGGACTCTTGTCCCTTATCCATTTATCTCGGATTCCGATATATTCGGAGATAACCTCGGCCTCACGACCAGGACATGTGGCACCTCGGCTAACACATCGGTGTCACCTAGCCATGTGTTGGTACTCAGAAAATATATCTCCACAAATATTAATTAAGTTAAATAGAAAATCATGTAGGGCGCAAATAGTTTTAGTACAATATTTTGGTGATATATAATATTTTTCTAATATTTATATTTATAATTATAAAAGTTACAACTTATACAAATTAACAATATTAAACCTTTTAATAATAGTGAAAATGTAAAAAATATAACTCTTTTAATCTTTTAACAATTTGATAAATTAAAAATGGCAAAATCATATAAAAATATATTTGAGATATTTCATGTATACATACATTGAGTTTAATTATTAATTTTTTTTTTCTGATTGTACTTAATGAAAATAAATGATTGAAAACAAATCAGATGTTAGAGTTTAAATTAATAAAATAAAAAACTAAGAATTTATTTTATTATAAGTCTCAAAATCTTGAGATTTTTTTTGTAATAATAATTGTCACTTGAAAAAATGAAAAAAGACACACAAAAACAAGGATACATTACAAATATACTTTTTGAGGTGTGGTTAAAATACAGATTACCATATGTGTTTATGAAATTACATCATGTCCGAAGTTTCTAATTGCAAAACATTTTTTATTAATAAATCATTAAGTTAATTAATAATTTTTAATGATATCATAAATATATTTTAATTAACAATTCAGATAATTTTATTATTCTACAAGAGAATAGTTAGATAGTTTATTTTTTCTGTTAATTATGTTAAATAAAAAATTTTGACAATATAATATTTGTAATTTCTAGAATCACAAAGGACAATCATTATTTTAAGCAAATCTCATGTGGTATATTTGTAATTTACTTTAAAAAATTAATAAAAAGAAAAAAAAATTCAAAATTCACCTAAATTAGTATTTAAAAAAAAAAAACTTTTTTCAAAGCCCATCAATTTATTTAAGCAACAATTTTATTTAAAAAATAAAAAAATTACTAAAGGACTCTTCTATAAATTAATTTTTAATTTTTTTATAAAAAAAGTACAAAAATAAAAAAAAAATAATTTGACAATCAATCATCTTGGTTTTGACTTTTTAAAAATAATTCTTTTGAGTTTTCAATTCATATTTTTGTAAATTTAATGATTTTTTTAATATGTAATCAACTTTTTAAAAACTTTTTGATCCACTTAATCTTAATACAATATATTTAAAAAGTTATAAAAAATTATTGAATATAAAAAATATGAAAATTTATTGAATTTTTAGTTGGTAAATTTAAAAAAAAAATTCAAATATTATAATTTTTAAATATATTTAGATTAGGTGCATCTACAAATTTTAAAAAATTACGTAAAATATTAAAAAAATATAAAAGATAAAAACTCAATTTTCTAAACCAAATATGATGAATAAGTCTATGTATCTCATATGAGTTTTGTGAGACATTTATGTGCTCATTTGACATGTAAGAGTTGATAGGTTTTTTTTTTTTTTTTTGTCAAATAAAAACAAAACAAATATTAAAAGTCAATAAGATAAAAAATATTACATCAAAATTATAATTATTTTATTTTTTCTTTTACAAAAATTAAAAAAATTAAAAAATTTATTAAAAATAAGACTTTTTAACATCAAGTTAAAATAATTTTAAAAAAAACAAAAAAATTAAAAAACTAATACACATTCCAAAAGAAACTATATGGTCAATGAATAATAACTTTTTCACCTTTTAATTAAAAACTTTTTGATTCTCAAACAAGGCCTAAAGTAAGCATTTTACCAAACAAGCCCTAGTTGGGGTATCTGTGTGGGTGTTTACTTGGCGAATAAAATCAAATCATTTCCTGGCGTACTCCTCAGTCTGTGCAAAAGGGTTAGAAAATCTTGAAAGAGAGAGAGGGAGAGAGAGCGTGTGTCTACGTGTAGAGAGAGAGAGAGAGAGAGAGCTCAGAGAGATCAGGAATCCAGGTCATTCGTCATGTTTCCCCCTAACAATCAGGTATGTCTTTCTCACTCTTCGTTAGGGTTTAGCATTCCTTGTTCTGAGTTCTTCAAATTTTAATTTTAGAGAAAAACAGAAATGTGTTTTTTTTTTTTTTTTTTTTTTTGGGGGGGGGGGGGGGGTTCTTTGATAAATTTGTATTTGTATATGAGATATGGTTTGCGATCCCTGTACTTATCTGCATTAGATTTTCTTTTTGAAGAAAAAATTCTGATTTGTGTAACCGGTAATTTAGGAGTGATTTTATGTTGGTTTTTTTTTTTTTTTTTTTATTCTTAAAGGAATATAATTTTTTTAGTTTAGCATTTTTGAAATGTGGTATGATTGTTTACTGGGTTTTAGGGTTACACTCAGAATTATATATGGAAAAAAAATTGGTACTTTGGAGAAGTGGTTTTAGTGAGATTTGAAGGTATTGAAGGCCCTGTTTATTATCCTGGGAATGAGATTTTATTATAAAAAAAAATTAAAAATTAAAAATTAAAAATTAAAAATTAAAAATTAAAAATTGGTACTGGTGGTGCTTTGGAGAAGTTGTTTTGGTGAGATTTGAAGGGATGGAAAGCCATGTTTTGTTATTCTGGGAATGAGATTTTAGAGATGGTCTAAAACGGGTGTTATCCATGTGTTGAGTGTTGACTATTTTGGACAAGACCATCTGCATTGCAATCTAAAACAAGATTTCGTTTGGTTCTGTTTTCACAAATTAGTTTGATGAAATAAATATATATATATATATATATTTTAAAAAAGGCTCATTCGTTTATACAATTTCCTCTATTTTGGGCCAGAACTAATTTTTTAAAATTCCTTTTTTGCTGTTTATTTTTATCAAGCTAGTTTCTAATTTTGTTTTTTAAAAAAATCCATTTTTTTTTTATTTGAGAACTCAACCAAACAGTGTTAAAAAAAAAAAAAAAAAAAAAAAAAAAAAGAAGCTGAAAAAGAACAAAAATTATCAACTATTTACTACCTCACCCGGATGAGTCAAGGTCATGATTACGTCAACTTAGTGCAACCTTGCACTAAGAAGCATGAATACGGACATGGACACAGATATGTACACGACGATTTCAAAAAAATAGGGACACGGACACGGTGGAACACGGCAATAAAATATATTTTCATGTATTTTTATTTGCTATTTAGATTAATATTACATCCACAAACAATCAATATTAACAAAAATTAACTCTAATTTTATTTTTTATTTAAAAAAATACTTTTAAATTAAGACTTACAATTTATATATTTTTTTATGAATGATCTATTAATTTTTTAAATGTAAGAAAAAAATAATAAACATTCAACATTTATCAAAAATACTAAATAAAGTAGGAAAAAGGACAACTTGACAGTTCCTAGAGTGTCCCCTGCATGTTTCCTAAAAATAAATTAATTAAATACGGGGACACGATATGGTGCATCCCATACGTGTCTCCAAAGTGTCCGTGCTTCATAGGCCTTGCATAAAGAAGTGTTGATGTAAGTTGCAAAGAAGAAAGAATGCTTTTGCATAAACATCTCGATTGAGTACCTTGAGAGCTTAATTGCCTTCACCTTATGTCTCAAGTCGAGGGTAACTTGTGTAATGGACTCAATAGGCCAACAGCCTTTTAAACAACATCTTGACTTTTTCATCCCAATGAGGGAGGGACTACCTCGACTTCATCATCCTAATCAAAAGAGACTGAATGTGTCTTGGGTATCCATAGAGAATATGACACGACTCACGAGCACTGCCACCAGCTTTCCCAAAATAAGGGGATATTTGCTGCTTATTGCTCTTGGAAACATTAGATCTATACTAATACTTCATTCAAGTTGTCCATGTATCATTATGATCTCCTTTGATATAATATTTATATCACAGGATTAGTCCCCGTTACACTGGGGTGAAGGAGGAGGGTTGTGTGTTAGGTAGCTGACAACCAACACGTAAAAAAGCGTCTCGGATCCCTTATGATAATAAATCCTACTTTGAATCGTTTAAATGCTAGATCGTTACCCTCAAGTGACGCATTGCGCCTGCCTCCGGGTGTTTCGAAAAGTGAGCAAGAGGCGCCGCATCGACGCCTGGTTGCAGTGAAAAATTGGCAAAGGTTCTCACGTTTTTCTGGACGAGCGTGGGTAAAGAAACTAGTCCAACACTATAGGTTTAGGGAATCCACTTGGAATATAGGAACCTTAACTGGTAAGACGATAGAGTTAGTAGATGTTATGATTAGGAGGAGAGTTAGTATAGCTTGCGTACAAGAAACTAAGTGGACGGGTGAGAAGGCGAGGGAAATTGAGGATACCGGTTTTAAACTGTATTATAGTGGTAAGGATAAACGCAGGAATGGGGGTAGGAATCTTAATTGTCAAGGGTCTTGTGGAGAATGTAGTGGCGGTCAGTAGAAAATGGGATAGGATTATGTTAGTTAAACTAATTATTGGAGGGAATATTAGTGCATACGCCCCTCAAGTAGGATTAGATGATCAGACTAAGAGGGATTTTTGGAAGCAAATGGATGAAATCTTACAGGAGATACCCGTAGGAGAGAACCTGATTATAGGTGGAGATTTTAATGGCATGTAGGCATAGATAAACTAGGCTATGAAATGGTGCATGGTGGATACGGTTTTGGTAACAGAAATGAGGCTGGAGAGAGTATTTTAGATTTTGCGTTGGCTTCTGACCTGGTGGTGGCCAATACTATGTATAAGAAAAGGGAGGAGCATTTGATAACCTTTAAGAGTGGGTCAGTTAAGAGCCAAATAGATTACTTCTTAGGCCTCGTTTGGCAAGAGGCTATTTTAGCCAATTAGCCAAAAAGTTACTAAATTAGTCAAAAAGTTAACAACCCATACAAAAAAGTCAAAGATTCTCTTTTCTCTCTACTTTTTGCACATCTTTTCGTAATTAGCCAAAAAATCATCCCAAACATACAAGTTTTTTTTACCTATCTTTTTAGCCAAATAACCAAAAAATTACTAAATTAGCCTGTTCCCAAACGAGGCCTTAGTGAGAAAAGTGGACTGTCTAAAATGCAATGATTGTAAGGTGATTCCTGGAGAGAGCCTGACCTCTCAACATAGGATTTTGGTACTAGATTTATGTTTTAGAGGGCAATACCAAGCTAGGAAGGATGGTGAGCGTCGTAGGACGAGATGGTGGGACCTAAAAGGAGATAAATTAGAAATATTTAAGAATAGAATGGATAATGAAGGTACTTGGACCTTGGAAGATGATGCTAACACTATGTGGAACTCGATGGCCAATTGTATGAGGAGAATCTCAAGGGAAGTGCTTGGAGAGTCGAAAGGAACGGGACCCAGCTCTAGGAAAACTTGGTGGTGGAGGGAAGAGGTTCAAGCGGTAGTTAAGGCAAAAAAATAGTGCTTTAAAAGGTGGCAAAAGGATAGAATTGATGAAAACTTTAGGAGCTATAGATTGGCTAATAAGGAGGTCAAGAAAGTAGTGACAGGGGCTAAATTGAAAACTTATGATGATCTATATACTAGACTAGACAGTAAGGAGAGAGAGAAGAGGGTATACAAACTTGCTAAGATATGGGAGAGAAAAACAAGAGATTTTAATCAAGTTAAGTGCATCAAGAGTGAGGATTCTAAGGTATTGATGAGGGATGAAAAGATTAAGGAAAGATGGAAGAACTATTTTGAGAAATTATTAAATGAGGAACATGGAGGTAGGGCAATAAGGGAAGAAATAGCCAGTAATACGATAAACCAAGACTATAGGTTCTATCGCAGGATTAGGAATTTTGAAGTGGAGATAGCACTTAAGAAGATGAAATCAAATAAGGCTTTAAGACCAGATGATATCCCTATTGAAACTTGGAAGTGTTTGGGTAAAAAGGAGGTTGCTTGGTTGACTAGGTTGTTTAGCAAAATTTTGTTGACTAAGAACATGCCAGATGAGTGGAGGAAGAGTATTTTAGTGTCAATCTATAAGAATAAATGTGATGTCCAGAATTGTAACAACTATAGAGGAATTAAGCTAATGTGTCATATAATGAAAGTGTGGGAGAGGGTGACAGAACGCAGATTGCGAGATATAACGGAGGTGTCAGGGAATCAATTTGGGTTTATGCCTGGCAGGTCAACAATGGAAGCAATCTATCTTTTGAGGAGAGTAATAGAAAAGTATAGAGAAAAGAAAAGAGACATTCATATGATATTTATCGATCTTGAGAAAGCATATGATAGAGTGTTCCGGGATATAATATGGTGGGTGTTAGCAAAGAAATGGGTGACAAAAGGTTACATTGATGTGATTAGGGACATGTATGAAGAGATGATGACCACTGTTAGATCGCCTGCTAGAGAGACAAATGAATTTCCTTTTACTGTAGGGTTATATCAAGGATCTACCTTAAGTCCTTATCTTTTTGCTTTAGTTATGGATGAGTTGACAAAAAATATCCAGGATAACGTGCCATGGTGTACGTTTTTTGCAGATGATATAGTACTAGTAGATGAGATTAGAGGAGGAGTTAATACGAAGTTGGAGATTTGGGGAAAAACTCTTGAATCTAAAGGATTTCGGATAAGTAAAACTAAGACAGAGTACATGGAGTGTAAATTTAGTAACAGTAACAGTAACAATGAAAGCAGAGGAGAAGTGAAGATTGAAAATCAAGAACTGCCTAGGAGTGAACATTTTCGTTATTTAGGGTTGATTATCACAACAGCAGGGGAGATTGATGCAGATGTGGCCCATAGGATTAAGGCAGAATGGTATAAGTGGAGAAGTGCGTCTGGGGTACTGTGCGATAAACGAATACCCACTAAACTTAAAGGTAAGTTCTATAGAACGGCTATTAGACTAGCAATGTTATATGGGACGGAGTGTTGGGTAACCAAAAAACAACATGTAGATAAGATGAGTGTAGCTGAGATGAGAATGCTAAGGTGGATGTGTGGCAAGACTAGACAAAACAGAATTAGGAATGAGTGTATTCGAGAATGGGTAGGAGTAGCACCGATAGAAGATAAGTTGAGATACTTACCCAAAAAAAAAAGATAAGTTCAGAGAAAATCGATTAAGATGGTTTGGTCATATTCAATGGAGACCAATAGATGCAGTAGTGAAGAGATGCGATGTTGTAATGGTAGATGGAAGTGTTACGGGACGGGGTAGGCCTAGATTAACGTTGGTTAGCGTTGTAAATAGAGATATGAATCTATTTAATTTGACTAACGAAATGGCCTTTGATAGAGCCGCGTGGAGAAGAAGGATTCATGTAGCCGACCCCATTTGATGGGACTTAAGGCTTAGTTTGGTTTGGTAATATAGAAAGGACCTAAGAAGCATGGACACGACATGGACACTCAAGCATGTCAATTTTCAAAAAATGTAGGATATGACACATGGGAGATATGCACGAAATATATAATTTTATATATTTATCATATATCATATATATGAAAATTTCATTCAAAGATAATAAAATAATGTAATATAACACTTTATAAATTTACATTATTTTTTTCCTTTATATTGTAATTTGTATCCTAAGTTATTTAGTTTAAACTTATAATTAGTTTTATGTGTCTAATTTGTGGACACGCATGTTTAAGCAATGGACATGAGTGTCCAAAGAATGTCTGGATCTAAAAAAACTTTATAAAAAAATAGGACACGTTTTGACTAGTATTGGAGACGTGTCGGGAAGTGTCCAATAAGTGTCGGTTCCCGACGGATACTGCCATGTATATGCCACCTTCTTAGAATTGTCTGTGCTTCTTAGTAAAGGACTCAATTCGGTGGAAAGAAAATGTGGCTAGAACCAAAGCATCTAAATTTGATCTCATAATTATTATCTTTCACCCACCTCCCCCACGAGAAGTTTTCGATTGCTCAGTAACCTTTTGAGGATTTTTCAAAGGTTGGTTGCCAAATGGTCATCCCTATATGTTGTAGGTGGCATACCATTTCAAAAGGTTGACTGCTGTGCTGATATACAGAGGTGCTTAAGTTAGCGTCTGAAAATAGAGTTCCACAATTTTTTGAAAGCCTGATGTATTGCATGATTAGGGCCTTTGCAGTTTGTTTTTAACTTGGCTCTTGATTCAGTGTCCATTAGATTCAAAGGCAATCTTCATAAGCAACAAATTGTTCTTTGGTTTAAAAAAGAATCTTGTTCTATTTTTTATATTGATCATATTTTATTGTTTAGTGCGTCAATGCAAATAAATGAAAGAAGGCACAGTATATTATCTTCAGAAGATATGTGTAAGCTTTTTGCTGTTGTATTTGCTTGTAAAAATATTTTTAATACCTGATGATTTGTTTTTTTCAGCTTTCGGTCCATACAAAGGCTTTAACTATTCAAGATCCATCAGCACTGAAGCATGTAGGTCAGAATGATTCTGGTCTAACTGCAAGGGATGAAGGGCAAAATGGACCAAGCAGTCAGGGAGAAACAGTTATATATACTACTAAGGTTGTTATGGATTTTGTATATACTTCTAAAGTCATGGATTATTTGAAAACTGCTGAGTTCTGTTGTAATATTATGATGAATTTATCTCGTGTTTTAGGTTGTATTTTGGTTATGACAAAGATTTAGTTCACAGTGCACATAACTTTTTGAATGACTGATATCCATAAAGAGGGAATTGGTCAACCAGAGTGATTTTGTATTGATTTAATCTCTGCAGAAGCACCTTGACTATATAGACTTACTTGGTCAAAAAATAAAAGAGCATGAAGATAATATCAAAATTATGAAGTCTCAGAAAAACAGCTTGGACGACTCCATTCTTGATATGCAAGGTATGTTGTGGCGATTTCCCAAATTCTGGAAAAACAAAGAGCTATGAAATATAGGCAGCCTGCTGACAAGTGGATAAAATGGATGATGATGACTTTCTATTTTCCAGGACTAGGTTGCAGTGTTTTGGATAAGATTTATCTCAATAAGATTAATATTCTGACTATATGTTTTGAAATATCTTGTTTTTGAAAAAAAAAATCGTGACCACTGGAAATAAGCTTGATTGGTAAATGTTGCCATCCCAAAACTGAAGGCATGGGATGGGTGTCTGTTACACTTCACTTTTTGTTTTGTTTTGTTTTGTTTTGTTTTTTTTAAGGTGCAATTTTTTGTTTTATAAGTTGTGTCCTAAGCCCTCAGTGGAGGCCATATGGCACCCTAGTGAGCACAACTCATTAAATTGCATCAATAACCTTCCTATACTTTGTTCACACCAAAGATCAACTTCCTGTTCTCTGATTATCCTGGCATGGAATTAAATTAGGGTGTGAAGTTGATAAGATCTGCACTTAACTTTATTTGTAGGCATGTACGGTTTATTTTTAAACTTTAGCAGCTCAAGTAACACCACTTTGGAAACAAAATTATTTTGATTATTAAGAAGTTTATGACCTTGATTCTCTTGCGATTATGTATGATTAACTTCTATCAATCTCTTATATTTCTTTTTCCTGACAAGTATTATCTCAGTTAGTCTTGGGAAATACCATTCTTCAAGTGCCCCTATGATCAACGATGAGGATAATAGCCACGTGGAAAGTGAGGAGGAAACAGCAGAACACATAATAAGGCATGAAAAATCTGCAGCTGGCATTTTGTGCCAACTGAAAACTTGTCATGGCAGTGGTTCTTCTCAGCTTCTGTTGACCAAGGATGTGTTAGGTGTTGTTGCGACACTTGGGAAAGTAGATGATGACAACCTCAGCAGGTTGGTTTGAACTTGCAATCTTTCGTGTTTTTCGTTGTTTACCATGGAATTTTACTATAGTCATTACCTCTTATTTAGGTGTTCAATTATTTTTCAGCCATTTTGATATTGTTCTGCAGTAATGACATATAGGGCTCCACTGATTGAATAGATGTCTTCTGGGAAAGTGATCTGTGTATTATTAGGTTCATTTTGAAGTGTGCATGGGTGTGTGTATTTTTTCAAAGGATGCAACATGAATGTAGATGTTAAGTGGGCTTGCTAACGTTACTGGTTTGTCTCATCTAAAAAGACACTTTACTGGACTCATTTTGTATGTTGATTATGGGTATTCAGATTCTTGTTATCAGGAACCTATAGTAGGATACTTGAAATTTTTATATTTTCTCAATATGGAAACAGGCTTCTCTCGGAGTACTTGGGGATACAAACCATGTTGGCAGTGGTCTGTAAGACTTATGATGGTGTTAAAGCTCTGGAAACATATGAAAAAGATGGTTCTATAAATAAAAGTACTGGTCTTCATGGGCTTGGAACTTCCATAGGGAGACATTTGGATGGCCGCTTTCTTGTCATCTGTCTCGAAGAGTTACGGTATTGATCCATGTACCATCTTTTTTTTGTGCAGTCTGGAGTTCTAATTGTGGATTTTCTAAAAATATTTCTTTTTGTTATCAGGCCGTATGTTGGTGAGTTTGTTACTAATGACCCACAAAGGAGGCTTGATCTTTTGAAGCCAAGATTGCTCGGTGGGGAATCTCCACCTGGCTTTCTTGGGTTTGCTGTGAATATGATTAATATTGATAGTGCCAATTTACATCGTCTCACAGCCAATGGGCTGGGCCTTAGGGAGACTCTTTTTTATAATCTCTTTTCTCGCCTTCAAGTCTACAGAACGAGGGAAGACATGTTACAGGCTCTTCCTTATATAAGGGATGGAGCCCTATCTCTAGATGGTGGGATGGTAAAGACTACTGGTGTGTTTTCTCTGGGCAATCGGTAAGAATCCCTGCCTGATATGGCAATGTTTTTTCAATTATGTTTGATAATAAATTTCCTCTTAAAAAATGTTTATTGCTTACTTCTAATGAAATTGTTTTTGAAATTAAGACCCTTTTCTGAAGTTATGGTTTATTGTCAACCTAGGTGGCTGAAATATGCTTTCTTGCTTTTTGACAATAGAAGTTTTGTTATGTGCGTTTTATGTCTACATTGCCTTCAAAAGCTAGCTCAGGAGTGGCCGAGCAGTTGCGATCCACTTGAATTTATTTCTACCACTAGTGGATATTCAATATGTATGTGGCTATAAGATTAAGTTTGTTATGGCTGTTTCTGAAGAAGTTATCCATCCAATTCTAGAATGCCGCTCTAGCAGTGCATGGAGAAGCTCTCAGTTATTTCTGACATTGGAGGCATAATTCTGTTTGCTTGTTCATATGTGTTAGGATTGTCAAATAACAATATAAGTCTTACAGGGGCTTATGCACACTTAGGTCATGTTTGTTGGGTAGACATGACCTTGGGATTGGATTAATCATCCAACAAAATACATATCCCTCGTTTGGCAAAGAAAATTGGGGTCACAGACTAATAGTCCACCAGGACATGGTATCCCCATATGGGGGACTAGAAGAGATTTGGACTAATTGGTAAAATTACAGAACTGATAGGATTTTGTCAATTCCTCGTAATCCTGGGACCTGGGTCAATCCAAATATGAGATATGATACACAATTCAAAGGGATAGATAATCCCAAGACTAACAGTTCTAGGAATGCAATTTTATCTAATATATTCTGCCCAAACAAACATGGCAAAGTGTAGAATTTTATCTAACGGTTCTGTCAGTGAAAATTAAACTTTTTTCCTTGCATCATTGGCTTTGCTAGTGGGCTAGATGTCTATTATCTTTGTACTGTCATCATATCAAATTTGTATGTCTTTTATCTTGATGCAGTTGTGAAATTCTAACTATAATTTTGATATTTTTCCCTGCTGGTGCTTCTTTCCTATTGAATCTGTCTGATTGAAGGGAAGACATTGATGTGAAATTCCCTAAAAGTTGCGGGACATCAAATCTACCTTTGAACTATTCTGAAACAGAAAAGCGAATAAAGGAGATGAAATGGAAAAAAGAAAGAATACTGGAAGATATGCAGAGAGAACAATCATTATTGGACCATGAAAAGTTAATTTTTGATTTAAAAAAACAGGAGTATGTTAAGTTCCTGGCAGAAAGCTCATCATATGCGACGCAGGTAATGCCTTGAGCATATCTTGATTGGCAATATGTAATGGTTTATCTGAAACGAGTAATTATTTTCTGAAAAGTAAATTTATTAGCTGTAAGTTGACATAGACTGATTTTACATGCTATGTACAAATTTGCTCATAGTATTCTTGTTTAGTTGAGTTGCTTGGGGGAACACATCCTTATTTGACTGAAACCACTTCATTTAATGGAGCTTTTCTAAGTCCACTGCCAGAATGCTAGGAGAAAAAGAAAAAATTGCTATTGAAGGCAATAAATATTTAATATTGAGACCTTTGCAAGCTAGAGGCTTATTACTGGTCTTTGTGCTCAAAATGCGCTTTTGATCATTAGTGTTAAATTTGTATCCACTAAAATGTTTCATAATTAGACCAATGTGGTTCTTGCTGCTGGCCTAAGTGACATGGACTTCTCAAAATAAATCAAATACTTGTGTTGGGTACCTGACACTTGGACAAGGGTGCGGAATGTGCCCGACACGTTTCATCAGACACTTCTCATATATATATATATATATATATGTATATATATTTTTAATGCTATCACTATATATATTTATTATTGTATAATTGCTATAAAATAAGTAAAATGTCTTTTTGACACTTATATTGCATATAACACTACTTTATCTCACATAACATGTTAATGATATGAAAATAAAACTCTTTTTTGCCTAGTCTGCATACGTTTAAATTTGAGGTTTGATGAATCTGACCTCTTAATATGCACCTACACCCATATCTGATACTCATACCCAAATCCATATAACATAGCTGCTGGCTACTCCTATGGGGTTAGATGAAACTCATCCTTTGATTTTTTAAATAATGAACAATAGATCCATATCAATTTCTCACTGGCGTGTTGTCTTGTGGACAACCGAAAAATGCATGATAGTTTGGGAAGGAAATGAAACTTGTCGATCATGTTCTTTTTTTACTGGATAATTTACCTCCAGGGACCTGTTGATGTAAAATGGCAGATGAGAAAAGCCTTTAATCCTCAAGTGTTCTGTATGATGTTTTATCTTTTATCTTTGGTGACGAAATTTAAAATGTGGTCTTGATATAACGTGCAGCGTCAGACTCAGGCAGGGCAAGACAGATTGACCCCGAGATGATATTTTTGTGGAAGAACCAAGTACATTATGAAAAATATGCAAGCTTTTAGCGTATTGTTTGTCGACTTGTACTTCCAACTTTTGCTGGAACCCTTAAGTGCACCTTGTTGGCAAGACAAGTAATATATGTTCTTAGGTTCAATTGGAGTAGTTGTTTCTTCGAATTCTGGTTCTGCAGAAGGCCGGATTAGCTCAAGCATCAGGTACTTGTAGGTAAATTCTCTTGATTGATTGTCCATGGAAGAAAGATTTCTAACTTTTGGTCATTTGTACAGCAGAGGCTATTAGTAATTTAGTATTTATCATTTTCTGATGCTTGAACTCTGTAATTGTATGCCTCTCTTAACTATGAATGCATTTTCACCTAACTACCTAGGTTGCATATGGAAATTTCTCACTTGTATTTTAAGCTTTGAGAAAAAAATGCACACGGCAAATTACATTGACGTGGTTTGCCCCTGTTGTGGTCCTTAGTTTGACGCATTTACATTGGCTTCTGTTAAAATTTAAAATTGTGTTATAAGTGTTGTTAAATAGTGTTAATTGGTGGCTTGTGGTGACATTATATTATACTTAGAATTTTATCTGAAAATATCAATGTGTGGTTTGGAGTTATTCTAAGCATGGTCCACACAATACACTAGTTGAATTTCGACCACACTTTCCATCGTCGGTAAATTTCTTGACAAATCTTTTGGTGAGAAGAGTTTTCCTCATTAAAATACCAATTTACCCTTTCTTCAAAAAAAAATTAAAAATAAAGTTGTTTTATTTTCATTTCTCCAATTTAATCATCATAGATATATACACAAATTTGAAGAAAAAAAATTAAAGATGTGGGTGTAGATCATTGTAGTTGGCGGAGTAATGTCTATATACACAGAATCACCTCTGTACCAGAGATGAGAAAGAATCAAACTGCAAAAGAAGCCGAGAAAGTGGGAGGAAAGAAATGTTGGTATCAATTGGAGAAGGAATTGTTGTTTTACACTTTGCTCTTCTGGGTCTCTCACTTTGTGCAAGATACTGTTTACAAGGGGCAGAAGTGGTGGGGCTTCAGAAAGTGAGAAAGAGAGAGGAGGATAAAGACGGATGGAGACATGGTGAGTGTGTGAGAGAGTGAAAAGTGATGGTGGCGGGTGTAAAGGAGAGAATGGACAAAAATGGGTGAAGATAGTTGGGTGGCGGGGGTTGGAGGTGGCGGCGCCTGAGAAAGTGAGAAAAATAGAGATGAGAGAGAGAGAGAAGGCAGAATGTGGCAAGTGAAGGTGGTGGTAGTGGTGGATGGGTTGTTGTTTAAGGAAGAAAAGGGCGATGGGTTGGTGGTGGTGGCGACATAACCTTCATTTGGCATGTCAGTTTTTTTGGCTTTTTGGTTATTTCAGTCAGAAAAAGGTAAAATATTATATTCAAACTATAATCATTTTGGGCTGTTTTGAGAAGATTAAAAGTTGTTTTTTGACATTTTTTAGCTTTTTTTTGTGAGAGAGAAGTGGGTTAAAAGTTAAGAAGTGGCTTTTAACCCACTTCTCAAAATAGCGCTTCATTTTTTCTCCCACAAAAGCTAAAAAAAGTTAAAAAATTTATTCTAAACGAGATTTTTTAATTTCAAATTAAAATAGTAAAAAACTCAAAAAGTCAATTTACATCCCAAACCAACCTTAATAAAAGAGAGTATAAGTCGAGACAATAGTGATGGGGAGAGAAGATGTTGGGTGTGAATGGTTGGAAAAATGTGAGCAGTTGAGATATAGTGTAAGGGTAAGCTAGTAATTTAGCAATTAATTTTTCATTAATTTAGTCAGTATATTTTTTGTTAAATTAAGGTAGTGCTTGGTTCACTGGAATATAGTGGAATGAAATAGTAATTTTATTAAAATATTTATTATCATGTTTAGTTGAATAAAAAATAATAAAAAATATATTACAAATAGAATCATTATACTCTATTATAAAATAATGATCATTTTATTAGAGAATTTATGTTGTATTTGATTCAAGATTTTTGGTAGAGATTTGAAAAAAAAAATTAAAAAAATAGATAAAATATGAACAAAATATAACTATTTTTCACATATTTTTTGTTTTGCAAATACCTTTTTAAGTTCATGAGAATGACCATTTAAAGTAGAGCAAATAATTGACCCAAAAACATATTCAGTGTGTTTTGAAACCTTTGATGAGGTAGAGGAATTTGATTGGGCAAGTTAATAGTCTCACCGAGGAAGAGAGGACTTGCGGAAGCACACAACATTTTTATCGTTTTGGGAAGAATCAAACAAATGGTTTTTTCAAGAGATGTGAAGCTTAACACGACGACAATTTCCATACATCTCCACAATGCGTATTTCAACGCACATGCATTTCAAAAAAAATATAAATAAATAAATAAATTCGCTTTATTTGGTGTGGAAATTTTAAAAATAGTTTTTTGAAATTTTAATTTGTATTTTATTATTTTTAATAAATTATTTTTAATTATTTTATAAAATTTTGAATTCACTTCATATATATTATATATTCTTAAAAAGTATAAAATTTGTAATTTTCTTTTTAAATTTACTAAATAAAAAAATATATAAAAATTAAATATATATATATATTTTTTTTTTATTAAAATTTTTTAAAAAATCATAAATAGTCACCTCTTCTTGAGATATCTCAATCTTAAATTAAATTTTTTTTTTCTTTTTGAAAACTCGCAATCAACCCCTAAAATGATCTGAACCATTCATGTCACTATCAGATATAGAAAAAAAAAATTAAAACACATCAATGATCAATACATCAATAAGGTTGTGAATATCCTCCTTTATGGGTCCCAAACATTTTCTTAGTTGTCCCATTTCATTTAACCTTTCATACCCATTTCTCCTTTCTTCTCAAGTTCTCAACAACCCATTTCTCTTTTATCTCACGTCCTAATTCTTATCCTAACCCCCACCATCCATCCTGTATATCACCACCAATAAAGATTAAGAGCAGTAGCCGGATGTGAAGAATGGCTGAAGATGGTGGAATAATTGGAGAGGATTAAGAGGTGGCGATTAGAGTTAAAATGAGGGTGAGCATAAAGATAAGGGTGAGAGTGACGGTTGAATTGGTAGTGATCGTAATTGGAAAGGTGCAACGAGTGGTTGAAAGTAAGTGTAGAGAGAGATGGAGGTTTGTTAGAATTTTGCCTTTATTTATAATTTGACTTAGATAAAATGATATTTAAAAAATTAAAATATAAAATGTTCAATAATAATTTTGAATGCGAATAATGTTTTGTAGCTTGAAACTTTTCTCCCTGAATCCCCCGAATGCTCAAAACGACGTCGTTTTGGACATTTTTCTTTTCTTTTTTTTCTTTTTTTTTTTCATTCTGAAACGCAGAGAGGAAGAGGGAGAGAAAGAGAGAAGAAGAGGGGAAGAGGGGAAGAGAAGAGAGGTTCGCCGATCGTCGATCGCCGCCCAGCTCGGTTGTTGTCGCAGCCCAGTCCAGTTTTCGTCGTCGCAGCCCAGCCCCGTCGCAGCCCAGCCCCGCCGTCGCCTCTGCCCCTGCCTCCACCTCTGCCCCCTGCCCCCGCCTCCGCCCCCGCCCCCTCCTCTGCCTCCGCCTCTGCTTAAGCCCCCCTCTGGTTGATGTTGGCCCCTCCTTTCCTTCTTCTTCTCTCTTTTTCTTTTCAAATTCAGGGGATTCGGGAGAGGGCTTTTTCGAGCTACCAATCAAGATTCTTTTGAATGCATTTTATTGCTTGGTATTATAACATAGTATTATAAAGGGAGAATTTTTGTTAATAATTTCAAAGTAATACTAATTATTGTGTTTGATTTTAATTTTTTAAATTCAATTTTTAAAAAATTGGCTTTTTTTTTGTTTTTAGTGAATATTTTTAAAATTTTAAGCAAATTTTTTACTTTTTCAGATGCACCTTACTTAGGTATATCTAAAAAGTAAAATTTTTATAAAAAAATATTTTAAAAATCAATAAATGTACAAGAATACGAAAAATATAATGAATTTTTTGTTTTGTTTTGTTTTGTTTTGTTGTTTTTTTTTGTTTTGTATTTTTGGCATTTAGTGAATTTTTTAAATATTTTTTTTCACAAATATTATACTTTTTAAGTATATTTATATTAGGTGTATCTCAAAATTTAAAAAAAAAAAAATTTCTTAAAATATTAATAAAAACAAAAATATATATATGAAAAATAAAAAGTTTCAATTTTCTGAAAAGTGAATTCAAAAAACTCAAATTAAACAAGTTGAATGTCATTATTGAAATCTTGTAATTTGACTTATCTAGGAGATGTCTAAATAATTTATTGGGGGAAGTATCACTTGTATCCAATCACATAATCACTTGCACATTGCACTCTACATGTTTTTTCAAGTTTTTCCTTTCCAACTTGTTAGTAAAAATTATACTCACTCCCAATCGACAAGATTTGAACAATAATTTAAACAAATAATTGAACAAACTAATTAAGCTACTATGCTTTTGATTCAAATGCCTCAAAAGTACAAGGACTTCTTTGGAACGAAAGTTACAATCAGCAAGATCGAACAAGGTAAACGGAACAAACTAAAGATAACTTCAAGATGAAATCACCAATGTTTACAAAGCTTACAAATTGCAGAGAGAAACTAATCATAAGTTAAGATAGAACTACTCCTAAGATAAAACTATGTCTAAAACTAGTTCTTTGTGTTATTGATGTCCTCTCTTGCTCCTTTACTGCCTTTATAATGCCCAAATCTCAACCATGCCTTCCTTCTTTTCTAGCCCACGATCGCATGACCTCCTTAAATCTTGTAACTGTCATTGCTTAACTGCTGCAACTGTTTCCTGACTTTTAGGCATTCCAATCACATTAGACCTCCACTTCTGTCTATCGATCTTCACCCTTTTTGAATTGACACATATCCCTAAGTCCTTTGGACCATCCATCAACAGAGAAAAAGTTCTATCTTGCACATGCCTTTTTTTGCAAATCGCCTACTAAGTCCATGACCTGGCCTGGTAACTACCCTACCATTTGAGCCATCTAAGGCACATGATCTATAGCGATCCCGGTTTTTCTTTCATTGTTTAATTGTATTCCGGACTCGGTTCCGTGGATGTGTTGTTGTCTTACTCTCGATTACATCCCTTACTCTTTGTATTTGAGTCTTGGGTTGTGTTGGGGCAGGTTTGGAACAGGTTGGTTGTGTTCGAAAATCAAAAGTTGATGCCCAGATTTTGGCCTCCACGCTCGAGCGGGGATTTTGACGCTCGAGCGGACCCTTTTGTTTTTGCTTCTATGCTCGAGCGGGAGTTTTGACGCTCGAGCGTGATTTTCCATCTCTCAGTATTTTGTCTGCAGGTCATTGGACGCTCGAGCGTCCACTTTCACGCTCGAGCGGGGACCATCGACTGCAAAACTTCTGGAGGTGTGCATTCGGCGCTCAAGCGGCGCTTTTGACGCTCGAGCGTGAGTCTGTGTTTGACGCTCGAGCGGGGAGTTCCACGCTCGAGCGGGGCGACTTTTATATCAGTCCGAAAAATGACTTTTTGGATCACTTTTCTTTGACTCTTTCTCTCTCTAACTTTTCAAAACCTCTGTTGGAGAGCTCCTCACTCTAAACTTCAACTTCTCTCTAGGGTTTGATCTAGTTTGAGTGATCCCCTATCTTGGTCCATTTGTATAAAGTGTAGAGCTTGGCTTGGGCTACATTTCCATCTGAAAATCTTGGGTTATGGAGCATTTTAAAATTCATCATCTTCTCCATTTGGTCTCATCTTTTGAGGTAGGGATAACTACTCATTTTTATAATCTTTGACATGAACTTTTGGTCATTTTGATTTAATGTTGAAGTTGGGTGATTTTGGGTGTTAGGGTTTCAACATGAATAAAGAGGGGTTTTGCTATTTTGACCAATATATGTATATCTTGGGTCTTAAAATGAGCTTATTGATGTTGTTAATTTTTTAGCCTTTGGGTAAATATTCAGAAAATATGGAGGAAAGCCCTAATTTTATGATATAAATTAATTTGCATAATTAATTTGGAAAGTCATGGAAATATGAATTTGAGTTGAAAATAATTAAATTGGCTAATTATGAGATGGAATGGTGGAGTTGGATTTATTAATCACTCACCTTTGCAAATGTTGGTAATTTATCAGTTGAGGCATTATTATCTGTTTAGAAATAATTACTTTGGGCTATCGGTGAAGGATAGTCTTGATTGTTGTAGACACTGCATGATAATTAGGTGAATTAAAACTAATCGGTTGAATATGTCATTGAATATGACGGTTGGAATAATACATCGAATATGTGTATTAATTGATCATGTATATGATAATTGTTTATATACATTGTATTGTGTGGGAGGAGATAGGGGATGCACTCCACGGTTTGGGAGGAGATAGGGGATGGACTCCTAAACCGAATTTTATTTGGGAGGAGATAGGGGATGGACTCCATTGATACAGCAAATATGTGTATCTATTGTGAAGTATGGAAGTGTTTTAATATGATATTGATACAGCGAATATGTGTATCTAATGTGAAATGGAAGTGTTGTTGATATGAGTTGTGATCTCATTTAATTGTGTTGGCCAGGTTTTGAGCCATGTTTATGAAATTGAAAATTGGTTAAGTAAAGGAAAGTAAAATGAAACATGGACATATTGGTCATGAAAGTGAATTGTGTTGTAAGTTGGTTAGCCAGTGTTAACATTTATCGAATCCACATGTTTTAGTTATTGCTCATATTATGTTTAGCATATCTCTACTGGGCGTTGGCTCACCCTATATGGGACATTATTTTCAGGTACAGGTGATATGCCGCCTCCAAGGTCTTAACTTGGGAGGTTGTGGAAGTTGAAGGCTTATCTTTTTGTGATTACCTTTTTGTATTACATGTATATCAAGCCATGGGCTTATTTTGTGTAAAGAGTTAGAACTCTACTTTTGTTGAACCCAAGTGTTGACTTGGAAAGTTGTAAGCCTATAGGGCATTAACTTTTGTTGTCAACATGTAATATTTCTTGTAAGAATACTCTGATGTTGGTAATATGATATCTCTTTTTGTGTCATGAATGTGTGATTATGGGTTTATTTTGAGGGCGTTACAACTTGGTATCAGAGCGTACCGGGTTTGAATACTTTGGGTATGTGAGAAGTGATTAGTATCACAATGGGTTTGTCTCGCTCGTTAGAGACTTAGATGTAGTGTTATATGCTTATGTGATAACATGTTTATGTGACTATATGGGTATGAGATTTAATTTCTAGGATGTTGATTAGATCCTTGAGTTTCTGGGAGTCTTGTTGGAAAAGCACTTGATCAATGCTGTTTCTAACTGGAACTTTAGCAACGCCTCGGGACTGTCATTATCCGGAAGTGAAGTTCGTAATTGCTTATGTGATTATGTGCTTACCTGGAGTGAATTACTGTTGTCCATTGCATTAGGACGTGAGTGTTATAGCTTCGGCACATTTGTGAATGTGCTAATATTCTTCGTTACCTTTATTAGGATGTCAGGACGAGGACGTGGTGGTAGGCGAGGTAGGCCTAAGAGGCAAGAGATGCCTATACCGGATGAGATTCTGGCGCAGCAGGAGGGTGTTGGTCAGGCTAATGTGGCCGAGCCAGTAGGTCAACAGGCCATGGGTGCCTTAGCTCGCGAGATGGCAGGAGCGTTGAGGAAATATATGGGCATTCTCAGGGCTGAGAATCAAGCCCAGGCCCATGTAGTTGAGGTAGGGCCTTCCTTTCTGAAGAGGGAGTTCTTTCAGTCTAATCTGGACGAGTTTGTGGGGGATCCGAAAGAGCCACTAAAGGCTGATGAGTGGCTTGAGCAGATGACGAAGACGTTTGAGATGCTTGGCATCGAAGACGAGGCTTTGAAGGTGACCTTGGCGTCTTTCCAGTTGAAGGGAGATGCGGGTCAGTGGTAGAAGTTCATGAGGGGTCGTGTTGGTGATACATGGGATGCCTTTATAGATGCTTTCCAAGAGAAGTTTTTGTCTCCAACTGTTAGGGAGAAGTTGAGGGACCAGTTCTGTCAGCTCAAGCGGCTGAGTATGCCAGTGGCCGAGTTTGAGGCTGCATTTACCAGTTTATCCAGGTTTGTACCTGAGCTTGTGGCATCTAAGGAACGCCGTTGTCTGGAATTTGAGAGGAAATTGAGACATGGGCTCAAGACCAGAGTTAGGGGATCCATGACCCGGAAGTATGGGTGCCTTGTGGATGCCGCGGCCCATATGGAGATTATGATGCACGAGGAGGAGGAGAGGATGAGGGGCTCCAAGAGGAGTCAGGATGGCCAGGGGGATGGTAGGAGGCAAAGGGATTCTAACTCTCAACAGTCCCAGGGTGCTTTTGCGAGATCTACTTTTCCCGTGCCAAGTGCAGGTTCTAGGAGAGGCAGTCAGAGAGACATTACCAGTTACAAATGTGGTCAACTAGGCCACAAGTCTCCAGCTTGCCCGCAGAAGGGAGGAGGGCAGAGAGTAGCTTCATCTTCAGTTCGACCTCAGAGCTAGAGTCAGGGCAAAGGCCAGCCACTCTCTTGTTACCAGTGTGGTTAGGCGGGGCACCTGAAGAGGTATTTCCCGCAGTTGAGTGGCACATCTGGTGCGTCTAATTTGAGGCAGACGCAAAGTTTTCAGACAGCACAGTCAGTTCAGGCCTCGAGGGCCAATTAGGGGGCTTCATCGTCTCAGTCTATGCAGCAGTCTTTTGCTCCGAGAGGTGAGCAGGTAAACCAGAGACCTTCAGGGCGTGTGTATGCTGTTACTGTGCAGGATCTTGTACCGGCTCCATCTGTTGTGAGAGGTACCTTTTTATTTTGCAACTCAGTTGCTAATGTGTTGATTGATACAGGTGCATTCCATTCTTTTATATCTGTTGCATTTGCATCTATTTTGGAGTTGGAGTTGGCGCAGTTAGCATCTCCTATATAGGTGGTCGCCAAAAAACACTTTTGGTGACCACCTATTTTTTTTTGTCGCAAATAGTCCACTTTCTACGACTAAAATTTAACTTTTGGCGACCACAATTTTTTGGTCACGGAAAATCACCTTTTGGCGACCAAAAAAAAAAGTTGGTCACGGAAAGTATACTATTGGTGACCTGTAAAACTTGATGTATATTATTGATTGATGTATTGATTTATATTACAATGATTCATGATTCCTATATATAGAAGAGGGTGAGTGTGTAGTAGGTGAGGAGTAGGTGAGGAGTAGGTGGAGAGTAGGTGAAGTAGGTGAGTGTGTAGTAGGTGGTAGTGGTAGGTGTGTAGTAGGTGAATTTTAACAGCCCCCCGCAAACTCAAGGGGGATAGGAACTAACCAACTTGAGTTTGGAGAGAGTAACAAAACAAGAAAATACATAAAAATAAAAGAGGATAGGAGACACTGTATGGTCGTGTCAGACCATTGGTGAAGACACTGGATGGTGGTGTCATAACGTTGTAGAGGACACTGTATGGGGGTGTCATAACGTTGTAGAGGACACTGTATGGTGGTGTCATAACGGTGTAGAGGACAGTTTATGGGGTCATGTCGGACCGTTGTAGCAGACAATGTTGTGACAGTTGTTGTGACAGTTTACAGAGTCTTGCTGGACCCTTGTAGAAACTAACCGGAATCAATGTCGGGACAGTTTACAGAGTCTTGTCGGACCCATAAAAGAGCTAACCGGAATCAATGTCGGGACAGTTTACAGAGTCTTATCGGACCCAAAAAGGAGCTAACCGGAATCAATGTCGGGACAGTTTACAGAGTCTTGTCGGACCCCTAAAAAGTCGCACCCTCAAAAGGTGTGCCCAATCTTTCAAAAGGCGTGCCATCAAAAGGCGTGCCCAATCCATAAAAAGGCGTGCCAGATATGATGGCGAGGCACGTGAGTGCCTTGGCTGGCGCGCCCGTTTGTCGTCTGGCGTCAAGTGGCGCGCGATACGCATGGCTGCCTCGGCTATTTAACCAAGACGGAGGCTGAGGCTGAGGCAGAAGCTGAGATAGAAAAACTGAGAGAAACCTCTGAAAAATTCTTCGTTTTGCTGAGAAAGATACTCTGTAACACTCTGTTGCCCAGAAAAATAGCTTCGTCTTCCCGCGGTCTGCTCACTCTCTTTCCTGACCTCAACGAGTCAACAAGAGAGATAACTGGTGCGGTGGCACTGGAACCTCAACCAAGCGCCCCGGAGTTTGCTCCGTTGAACTTTCCTATGCGGTCTGTGGAGCAAAGAATGGCAGTGCAGTCGGATGTGGAGGCCAATCAGTATACATTGAAGTCATGTGTGGAAACCATGACTGCGGTTACAAATTTGTCGAACCGGCTGCAGAGTAGGACAAATGAGGTGCAGCAGTTAAACGCCCAGCTGGCTCTGCTCCAACGCATGTATAAGGATGCGCGAGCAGAGATAAGTGTGCTAAAGGCGGAAAATAAGGAGCTGAAGCGGAAGGCCACCGTGATGTTCCGTTTTGGAGGTCCGCCATATTCTGCAGTGGAGGAGCAGGGAGTAGTGATCATGCCCAGTGGAGTGGGAAATACGGAGGCAACACTGTCAAGGACCGCCCAGGACGGAGGCAAAAAGAAGAGACCGGCGGCAGAGTAGGTCGGTGGGTGGCCGTCGGCAGAGAAAAAAAACAAATCTTTTGGTGTTGTGTTTTGGTTTGTTGTGGTTGTTGTTGTTGTTGTTTTTTTTTTTTTTTGATTTTTTTTTTTTTTGTTTTTTTGTTTATGTGTAAAATGGTGATCAGAGTTGATTCCTGAAATGAATAAAATATGGGCTGGTTGTGCAAATTTGTAAAATGGTTGCAATGGGGTTTGGAATTTTTTTTTTTTTTTTTTTTTTTTGGAATAAGAAGAATAATAATAATAAGAAGAGGAATAAAAAAATAGGCATCATGGAGTGGGCGGTGGGAAAAATAAGATTTAGAAAAAAAAAAGAGGGAGGTGGTGGAATGATGGGTCAAAAAGTAGAATAAAAACAAAAGTGCACATGGGTTGGAAAAGGGAAGAAAAAAAAAATAAAGAAAGGTAAAGTGGGGGTTTTAAAAAAGAGTAAAAGGGATTGGGAAAGCAGAGAACATCAAGTCTGGAATCACCTATCGTGTTGTTAACAAGTCATCAGAGTGCTATATACACGATGAAGTTCAATCCAGCCGGAACAGTCATTGCATCTGGCTCACATGACAAAGAAATTTTTCTGTGCAATTGAGGCCAGATGGGTCCTACCTTCTTACCAATGGCAAGGATTGCAAGCTCTGCATATGGGACATGAGGCCATATGCTCCTCAAAATCGTTGTGTGAAGATATTGGAAGGTCATCAACACAACTGTGAGAAGAACTTGTTGAAATGTGGATGGTCACCTGATGGAAGCAAGGTCACAGCTGGTAGTTCAGATCGGATGGTGTACATTTGGGATACAACTTCTCGACGCCAACAGCTTGTTCTTCTTCTGCTCCGGCCGAACCGCCGGCTTCCGGCTAAGGGTAAGTGTTTTTTTTTTTTTTTTTTTTTTTTACTCTGGAGCAGCTTTGAGAGTGAAGCTCATGCACCCGGCTAAAGGAACAATGCAATTTTTTTTGGAGGTAGATTAGAAGAGAGAAGGGATGTCTCGGGTGGAGTCACCACAGAGAAAGAAATTAGTGACGATGAAGATGAGAAAACAAAGAAAGAAGAGTTTCTGGTATGTGTTTGTGATATGTGTTGAAAAACTCCCGCGGGCAGCGAAGGCAAGGTTGCCGGTTGGCTGCCCGCCGGAAAGAAAGGAGTATAGGCCTAAATCTTATAGTTCTGATACCATGTAAAAAGGCTTTTTTGGTCGCGGAAGATCACCTTTTGGCGACCAAAAAAAAAGTTGGTCACAGAAAGTATACCCTTTGGCGACCAAAAAAAAAAGTTGGTCACGGAAAGTATACTATTGGCGACCAAAGGCTTTTTTGGTCGCGGAAGATCACCTTTTGGCGACCAAAAAAAAAGTTGGTCACGGAAAGTATACCCTTTGGCGACCAAAAAAAAAAGTTGGTCGCAGAAAGTGTACTATTGGCGACCAAAGGCTTTTTTGATCGCGAAAGATCACCTTTTAGCGACCAAAAAAAAAGTTGGTCACGGAAAGTATACCCTTTGGCGACCAAAAAAAAAAGTTGGTCGCGGAAAGTATACTATTGGCGACCAGAGGCTTTTTTGGTCGCGGAAGATTACCCTTTGGCGACCAAAAACAAAAGTTGGTCGCGGAAAGTATGCTATTGGCGACCAAAGGCTTTTTTGGTCGCGGAAGATCACCTTTTGGCGACCAAAAAAAAAAGTTGGTCGCGGAAAGTATACTATTGGCGACCAGAGGCTTTTTTTGTCGCGGAAGATTACCCTTTGGCGACCAAAAAAAAAGTTGGTCGCGGAAAGTTATGGCGGGATAAATTTTAAAAAAAATGATACTACAGTAATTACATGCTATTTTTCTATTTAGGTATTAAAAGTTTTATAAAATAATATATAACCCAATTTTTATGAGTTATATATTTTTTTTGCCAAATATCAACAAGAAGTATGTTATTGGCAGAGTGGCAGAGTGGATTGAGTGCATGGTGACTCCTTGGTCAAGAGTTCAAGTCCCAGGGAGCACAAAAGAATTAATTTTTTTTGGTCAAGGCGCTGACTTTTGGCGACCAACTTATCTTTGGTCGCTAAAAGTTTACTTTTGGCTAATATGAATTGGACTTTCCGCGACCAAAAAAGTTGGTTGCGAATGGTCACTTTTAGCGACCAAAGTCTTTTTTGGTCGCAGAAAACTATCTGTGACGAGGCTTTAGTGACCAACTCGCGACCAACATATTTTGGTCGTGAAAAGGTTTTAGCGACCAAATATGGTACTTTTCGCGACCAAAATGTTGGTCACGGAAAGTGTTTTTTCTTGTAGTGTATTTGTGTTGTATCACCTGTTGGGGGTGAGTTAATTTTGAAACAAGGGTGTCGGGGCTGTGATATAGAGGTCGCCGACCACCGGCTTCCATTTTCTTTTGTAGTAATGGCTATGTCGGGTTTTGATATGATTTTGGGTATGGACTGGCTATCGTCATACCGGGCTGTTATTGATTGTTATCGCCAGAGGGTCACTGTATGTACCTTGAACGGGGATTGTTTCCATTTCTTAGAGGATCGGGTTGGTAGTGTGTTGCCATCGGTGTATGATCCGCGAGGGCAGAGTGAGCTTAGTTGTTTTCTCGCTAGCTGTATGAGTAGTGAGTGTGATGAGACCCAGACTGTATTTCCGAGAGTGGTTTGTGAGTACTCGGACGTCTTTCTCGAGGATCTTGTTAGTTTGCCACCACATCGAGAGGTGGAGTTTTCCATTGATTTAATGCCCGGCACGACGCCGATTTTCACAACAGCATATCATTTTGCCCCAGCCGAGTTGAGTGAGTTGAAGATTCAACTCCATGAGTTGCTAGATAAGGGCTTCGTTTGCCCTAGTACTTCGTCATGAGGAGCACCGACCCTCTTTGCTAAGAAGAAAGATAGGGCTTTGAGACTTTGTATTGACTACCGGAAATTGAATCGGGCTACGGTTAAGAATAAATACCCTATGCCCCATATAGATGATCTGTTTGACCAGTTGAAGGGGTCCCGTTGTTTCTTTAAGATAGACTTGAGATCGGGGTACCACCAGTTGAGGGTCAAGGAGGAAGATATTCCGAAGACGGCATTCCGTACGCGACATGGCCACTATGAGTTTCTGGTGATGCCTTTTGGGTTCACCAATGCACCGGCAGTGTTTATGGATTTGATGAAGCGAATATTCCAGGAATTCTTAGATCGTTTTGTAGTCATTTTCGTGGACGACATTCTGATTTATTCACCTTCTGAGGAGGTGCACGAGGAACACTTGAGAGTGGTGCTTGAGTTGCTTAGAGCCCATAAATTGTATGCTAAGTTTGGGAAGTGTGAGTTCTGGCTAAGAGAGGTTAAATTCTTGGGCCATGTTGTTTTCGGAGAAGAGGTGTCTGTTGATACATCCAAGATAGAGGCAATGCATGATTGGGCATAGCCTAAGAGTGTTTTTGAGATCCGCAGTTTTCTGGGATTAGCTGGGTATTACCGTTAGTTTGTGAAAGATTTCTTCAGGCTAGCTTCGCCGTTGACAGGATTGACGCGGAAAGGGGTCAAATTTGTATGGCGTGAAACTTGTGAAAAGTCGTTCCAAGAGCTGAAAGTTAGACTTACCACCACTTTGGTTTTGATTATTCCGGAGAGAGGTTTGGTTTATACGGTTTTTTATGATACCTTACGAGAGGGTTTGGGTTGTGTGTTGATGCAAGAGGGAAAAGTAATAGCCTATGGCTCACGGCAGTTGAAAATACACGAAAGAAATTACCCTACACATGACCTAGAGTTAATAGCTGTGATTTTTGCCTTGAAAATTTGGAGGGACTACCTTTATGGTAAAAGATTTGAGGTGTTCTCGGATCATAAGAGTTTGAAGTATCTGTTTACACAGAGAGACTTGAATTTGAGGCAGAGAAGATGGATGAAGTTCATTGAGGATTACGATTTCGAGTTGCACTATCACCCGAGAAAGGCCAATGTTGTGGCCGATGCCCTTAGTAGGAAATCCATTAGTGATGTAACTTGTTTAGCCATCCGGGAGTGGGAAATGTTGGGTGCACTTGGCAAGTTTGATTTACTTCTGGGTGAATCTATTGAGTCTGCGGCTTTGTTTTCATTAGTTGCGCAGCCTACACTTGTGAATCGAGTGTTAGAGACACAAAGAGGTGACCTTGAGATAGAATCCCTCCGGGAAAAGATCTCCAGTGGGAAGGCTGAAAAGGGTTTGGCTGTGTATCCCGACCTAAGTGTAAGATACCGAGACCGTTTGTTTGTGCCAGAGTCTTGCCGAGAGAAGGTACTCCGAGAGTTTCACCATTCACGCCTTGCGGTGCATCCGGGAGGCACTAAGATGTATCGTGATCTGGGTCGCCACTTTTGGTGGCGAGGTATGAAGAAAGATGTGACAGTTTTCGTATCTAAGTGCCTTACTTGTCAGCAAGTGAAGGCCAAACATCAGAGGCCAGCGGGTTTGTTGCAACCCTTGCCTATTGCCGAGTGGAAGTGGGAGCATGTCACTATGGACTTCGTTGTAGGTCTTCCGAGGACTCAGCGGGGTAGTGATGCTATTTGGGTGGTTGTAGACCGGTTGACTAAGTCGGCGCACTTTATTCCTATGCGCGTGAGAGATTCGGTAGATCATCTCGCCGACTTGTATGTTCGGGACATAGTGAGGTTGCACGGGGTCCCAGTGTCGATCGTCTCTGATAAAGATCCACATTTTACTGCTAGGTTGTGGCAGAGTTTGCAGAGTGCCTTGGGCACTAGTTTGACCTTTAGTACAGCTTATCATCCTCAAACGGACGGGCAGTCCGAGCGTACTTTCAGATTTTTGAGGATATACTTCGAGGTTGTGTTCTTGACTTTAGTGGATCATGGGAGAGGCATTTGCCCTTGGTGGAATTTTCCTACAACAACAGTTTCCAGTCGAGTATCGGGATGGGACCGTTTGAGGCCTTGTATGGCCGACCGTGTAGGTCTCCAGTTTGTTGGGCCGAGGTGGGTGGTGCACCTTTGTTGGGCCCAGAGTTGGTTCGGAAAACGACGGAGAAAGTTGAGCTTATCCGTAGGAGGCTTGTTACAGCCCAGAGTCACCAAAAGAGTTATGTCGATCGTAGGAGGAGGCCTTTGGCATTTGAGGCGGTTGATCATGTCTTTTTGAAAATATCACCTAGGTGGGGTTTGATGAGATTTGAGAAGAGTGGGAAGTTGTCCCCTCGGTTTATAGACCCTTTTGAGATCCTTGAAAGGATTGGTGAGGTTACATATCGTTTAGCTTTACCGTCGCAGTTGTCCGGGGTACATGATGTGTTTCATGTTAGCATGCTTCGGAAGTACGAGCCGGATCCATCGCATGTATTGGATTGGACTGACTTAGAGGTTGATAAGGATGCCTCGTATGAGGAGAAACCGGTGCGGGTCTTGGATATGCGGGAACAGGTCTTGCAAGGCAAGACGATACCTTTGGTGAAGGTTTTGTGGAAACATCACGGAGTGGAAGAAGCCACTTGGGAACGTGAGTTGGAGGTCCATGAGAAATATTCGGACTTGTTCGTTAATATGTAATCATGTATTGGGAATTTTGTTGAATTGATGAACTTTAAGAGCATTAAATATGTCTTAAGTTGTAAAACATTGTATATGTTTGAATATGCCTTGAAAAAAATGGAAGTTTACTTTAACATTGCATATGTTAATTATGTTCGAAAATGCAAATATATTGCTGGCATTGAATATGTAATAGAATTGTGGAATATGTGTTGAAATTGGTAAATTTCAAGAGAAAGCATGTTAATAATGCATATTGAGTTATATATTGCATTTGGCTTATTGAAAAGAGATGGAATGACTGGTAATGGGTCAGGATGTGAATTGTTGAATTGTGATAATGTTGAGAATTGAGAAATCACGTTTTTGAAACTTGATTATCTAATTTTAGGGACGAAATTCATTAAGGGGGGGAGGTTATAGCGATCCCGGTTTTCCCTTCATTTTTTACTTGTATTCCGGACTCGGTTCCGTGGATGTGTTATTGTCTTATTCTCGTTTACATCCTTTATTCTTTGTATTTGAGTCTTGGGTTGTGTTGGGGTAAGTTTGGAACAGGTTGGTTGTGTTCGGAAACCAAAAGTTGATGCCCAGATTTTGGCCTCCACGCTCGAGCGGGGCTTTTGACGCTCGAGCGAACCCTTTTGTTTTTGCTTCTATGCTCGAGCGGGAGTTTTGACGCTCGAGCGTGATTTTCCATCTCTCAGTATTTTGTCTGCAGGTCATTGGACGCTCGAGCGTCCACTTTCACGCTCGAGCGGGGACCATCGACTGCAAAACTTCTGGAGGTGTGCATTCGGCGCTCAAGCGGCGCTTTTGACGCTCGAGCGTGAGTCTGTGTTTGACGCTCGAGCGGGGAGTTCCACGCTCGAGCGGGGCGACTTTTATATCAGTCCGAAAAGTGACTTTTTGGATCACTTTTCTTTGACTCTTTCTTTCTCTAACTTTTCAAAACCTCCATTGGAGAGCTCCTCACTCTAAACTTCAACTTCTCTCTAGGGTTTGATCTAGTTTGAGTGATCCCCTACCTTGGTCCCTTTGTATAAAGTGTAGAACTTGGCTTAGGCTACATTTTCATCCGAAAATCTTGGGTTGTGGAGCATTTCGAAATTCATCATCTTTTCCATTTGGTCTCATCTTTTGATATAGGAATAACTACTCATTTTTATGATCTTTGACATGAACCTTTGGTCATTTTGATTTAATGTTGAAGTTGGGTGATTTTGGGTGTTAGGGTTTCAACATGAATAAAGAGAGGTTTTGCTATTTTGACCAATATATGTATATCTTGGGTCTTAAAATGAGCTTATTGATGTTGTTGTTAATATTTGAGCCTCTGGGTCAATATTCAGAAAATATGGAGGAAAGCCCTAATTTTATGATATAAATTAATTTGCATAATTAATTTGGAAAGTTATGGAAATATGAATTTGAGTTGAAAATAATTAAATTGGCTAATTATGAGATGGAATAGTGGAGTTGGATTTATTAATCACTCACCTTTGAAAATGTTGGTAATTTATCAGTTGATGCATTATTATCTGTTTAGAAATAATTACTTTGGGCTATCGGTGGAAGATAGTCTTGATTGTTGTAGACATTGCATGATGATTAGGTGAATTAAAACTAATCGGTTGAATATGTCATTGAATATGACAGTTGGAATAATACATCGAATATGTGTATTGATTGATCATGTATATGATAATTGTTTATATATATTGTATTGTGTGGGAGGAGATAGGGGATGCACTCCACGGTTTGGGAGGAGAGAGGGGATGCACTCCTAAACTGGATTTTATTTGGGAGGAGATAGGGGATGGACTCCATTGATACAGCAAATATGTGTATCTATTGTGAAGTATGGAAGTGTTTTAATATGATATTGATACAGCGAATATGTGTATCTAATGTGAAATGGAAGTGTTGTTGATATGAGTTGTGATCTCATTTAATTGTTTGGCCAAGTTCTGAGCCATATTTATGAAATTGAAAATTGGTTAAGTAAAGGAAAGTAAAATGAAACATGGACATATTGGTCATGAAAGTGAATTATGCTGTAAGTTGGTTGGCCAGTGTTAACATTATTGAATGCACATGTTTTAGTTATTGCTCATATTATGTTTAGCATATCTCTATTGGGCGTTGGCTCACCCTATATGGGACATTACTTTCAGGTGCAGGTGATATGCCGCCTCCAAGGTCTTAGCTTGGGAGGTTGTGGAAGTTGAAGGCTTATCTTTTTTGTGATTACCTTTTTGTATTACATGTATATCAAGCCATATGCTTATTTTGTGTAAAGAGTTAGAACTCTACTTTTGTTGAACCCAAGTGTTGACTTGGAAAGTTGTAAACCTATAGGGCATTAACTTTTGTTGTCAACATGTAATATTTCTTGTAAGAGTACTCTGATGTTGGTAATATGATATCTCTTTTTGTATCATGAATGTGTGATTATGGGTTTATTTTGAAGACGTTACATGATCAACTCTTCTAATGCCACCTGCCCCTTAACTGATGCAAGACCTTCACTTTAACTTCACTGTCACATGTCATCATCTGATTAATTCACCTGTCGATAGGAGTTTTACAGAAAATGGTGCAAACACTACTATATTGTAATCCTCCCTAATTTATTCAATACTTTATAATAAAAATATGACCAGTCAAACTAAAATAAAAACTAAAGAGCCTAAAAATAAATAAATTTTAGTGCTTTGAAATTGATTTTTTTATTTTATTTTTATTTTTTATTAAAGTTAAAAAAGTTACTACTAAATTAATTTTTTATGGGTAAACAGAGATGACTTATTTAACACATTTCAAAATGAGGCTAATTCTCTCCAGTCCTACTGTTTGGGTCGTGGGGTCTATTACGAGTTTTATTTTGATAATTCAAATCGTTCATTTTATTGAACTCTGCATGTATATCAAAGAAAAGTTAAGTGCACAGAATCGATAACAGACAAGATATGAAAGGATAGGTCCCACCTATGTAAGACTAACACCACATAGGTGAGACCCACCCTTGGGTCTTATCTGTGATTGATTCAGTACGTGGGACCCACCATTTACGTCTTGCTAGTGACTGGTTTTGTGTTTGTAGCAAAGCTCGTATATGTCATTCATAAAAAAAAATCAAGTCGATCTGATTTTCTTACTCCCTTCATTTTATAAAATTTGTCTCTAAAAAAAATTAACGGTCAATGTGTTTTAAAAACAGACCATTTATTTTTTTAGGTTCAAATTTGATGAAATAAAGAGTTTACGAATATCAAATCGACTAAATTGTTTTTAATGATTGATATACACATAGGGTTCAATAAAATAAACGATTCGGATTATTGAAAGGTTAAACTACCAATAAGTTCTAATAGTTGAACTTAATTCCCATAAAGCTTATTGAAAATAAATCATAGTAAAATCGTCGCTAAAAATAATTTTTTGTAACGATTTTTTGCATATGTCGTTAAAAATTGATAATTAGTGATTTTTTTATTACGATTTTTTATAAATTGTCGCTAAAACTTACAACAAGTGACATTTTTCTATGAGAAAGTTTTTAAATTGTCGCTGAAAGTTAAACATTGGTGACTTTTTTTGTGATGATTTTTTTAGACTATCGCCAAAACTTATAATTAGTGACATTTTTTGTGACAAAATTTTCAAACTATACGGACTTATTAGACACTAAGTCTACCTTTAGACCTACATGTAACTCCCCTTTATTGAAATGGGATCCATAATGACTCCACAAACTTGGACAGTCCTCTCTAGTTTAGATGAGAATTGGAGAAAAAGTAATATTAAAAATACAGATATCAAATACAAAATGGAACACAGTGAATCCCACATTATGTGGCACCTACAGGACTTATCCAATATGAAATATATGTCACATTTTTATCCTAATCTTATTGCTGGATTGAAGGAAACCTTATCTTTCAAAGAAAAATATTAGAGATTTTTAAAAAATTATTAATTTTTTTTTTTACCAAAGATGCAAGACCTCTATGAACGTGAATCCCACATATATATATATATATATATATATGTAACAATGGAAGGGTTAGTTTGAAAATGGAGTAATGCTAGAAACCCCAAATATTCTACCAAAAGTTTTACCAAATGTCTCACATGGGTGTGGGACCACAAAATGTGGGTCCCATGTGGGTCCTACACCCATGTGAGACATTTGGTAAAACTTTTGGTAGAATTTTTGGGACCTCTAGCATTTTTGTTGAAAATGTCTTGCAAATTAATGGTCCAGATTTGTCTAGATTTAAGAACAATGGCTCAGATTTACTTTTACAAATATCTTTCTCACAAACTATCTTCAATGGTCCAGATTTGTCTAATTTAAAAATAATGGCTGAGATTCAAAAAGAGATTCAATGGTCTAGATTTATCTAAAAAATAAGATTCAATGGTCTAAATATGTTTAATTATCAACTCTTACCAACCCACTGCACTTTACATCATCACTGTGAAAGAAGGAAGAACAAAGCTTTGAAGAAGGAAGGAACAAAGAACAATCGAAGGAAGAACAAAGCTCTTCGCATTCCTTTTCATTTTTTCTCCACCATCACCAGGTAAGGCACTTTTATCTCCTCACTTTCTTTTTATTTTTCCATTCATTTATTTTACCTCTGTGTTTTTTTTTTTTTTTTTTCTAGTTCATAGCTCTGTTTTTTCCTCTGTTTCTGGACATGGGTTTCATCTCGTTATGCATTAATATGACATATCCCAGACATGCATCATTTTTTTACCTCTGTTTTTTTTTCCAATTCATCCCGTCATTCCCACCCATTTTTTTTTTCTAGCTCATAGCTGTTTGTTTGGTTCTTAGTTCTTTGTTAAGAATCTGAAGTAAAATATATATATATATATATATATATTTATGTGTTGTGTTTTGCTCTTAGTTCTTTTTTTAGTTTTATTTTTTCAATTAAAGGGGTTAACGTTAACACTAATTGGGTTGAGATTTTCTTTAATAATCAATGGGGTTTCAACACCCACTTCTTTCTCTATCAAATGGGGGGTTAAGGAAAAATGGGTTTCATATTAACAATGGGTTAAGGGAAAATGGGTCTCATAGCTCTTTGTTAACACCCATTGTTTGGTTTTTACCTCTTTGTTTCGTTCTTAGTTCTTTGTTAATAATCTGAAGCAAAAAAAAAAAAAAAAAAATTGTGTTGTGTTTTGTTCTTAGTTCTTTTTTTGCTTCTATCTTTTCAATTAAATGAGTTAATGTAAATATTAATTGGATTGAGATTTTCTTTAATAATCAATGGGGTTTTAACACCTACTTGTCTCTCTATCAAATGGGGGTTAAGGAAAAATGGATTTCATGTTAACAATAGGTTAAGGGAAAATGGGTCTCATGGCTCTTTATTAACACCCATTGTTTGGTTCTTACCTCTTTGTTTGATTATTAGTTCTTTGTTAAGAATCTGAAGTAAAAATAAAAAAATAAAATTATGTGTTGTGTTTTGTTCTTAGTTCTTAGTTCTTTTTTTGGTTTTATTTTTTCAATTAAATGAGTTAATGTTAATATTAATTGGGTTGAGATTTTCTTTAATAATCAATGGGGTTTCCACACCCACTTCTCTCCCTATCAAATGGGGGTTAAGGAAAAATGAGCTTCTTGTTAACAATGGGTTAAGGGAAAATCAGTCTCGTAGCTCTTTGTTAACACCCATTATTTGGTTCTTACCTCTTTGTTTGGTTAGCTATTTGTTAATAATTTGAAGCAGGAAAATAAAAATAAAAATTATGTGTTGTGTTGTGTTTTGTTCTTAGTTCTTAGTTCTTTTTTTTATTCTATTTTTTTAATTAAATGAGTTAATGTAAACATTAATTGGGTTGAGATTTTCTTTAATAATTAATAGGGTTTCAACACCCACTTCTCTCTTTATCAATTGGGGGTTGAGGAAAAATGGATTTCATGTTAACAATTATTTTTATTTCATCTTAATGGATTTAGGTTCCAAAAAAAAAATCTCTGAGTTAAAGTTAACATTAATTGGGTTGATGTTCTCTTTAATAATCAATGGGGTTTTAGCACTCACTTCTCTCTCTATCAAATAGGGGTACGGAAAAATGAGTTTCATGTAAACAATTATTTTTATTTCATCTTAATGGATTTAGCTTCCAAAAAAAACTCTAAATTAATGTTAACATTAATTGGGTTGAGATTCTCTTTAATAATTGATGGAGTTTTAACACCCACTTCACCATCTCTGTCAAATCTATATCTATACTTCTATACTATATATTAAGCAAAAAGAGGTTTTTAACCCCAAGATTTGTAGGAGTTCTAATCTCCCAATCTAAATTTTCTGATTTTTTGATTTTAAAAAAAAAAATCTTAGCATTTATTAACTTCTCCCAACCTTTAAGTCTTACCCTCATAATAACACTTTAATGCATTAAGAATAAGCATAAATTTTTTTTTTAAATCCAACACATAAATTTTTTAAAAAATCTCAACACATAATTATTATTCCTCCTAATAACACTTATTATCCCTCCTTAAATTTATTTTATATATAAATTATATGTTATACAAATTTAATTTTCGTCACATAACCATCAACGTCTGATTCGGATCTCTAGACCGTTGCTCAGATTAACTAATGAAACGACACTGGTCACCACCACGAGGGCAGTGAGGCCAACACTACTATTTTAGGAAAAATTATTTACAATCATGCTAGAGACCGCAGGACCCACAAGCCCCACTCCACAGCATTTGTGAGAGAGAGGAGAGAGAGAAAAAAAAAGAAAAAAGAAAAAGACAAAATAATAAATGGTTATCAATCAATTAAGGGTTGTAAATGTCACAAAATTTGAGGGTCTCTGTATTCAATTATTTCATTTTAGTATTATAAAAAAATATACTATTTATTTGTATTTTTTTTTAAATTTTGTTGGCTAAAATGTTGGCTTATTTTTCCTACGAAGGAAAATATCATAAATGCGAGCGTGCCAGCAAGGATTGAAAAATCCTTACAGATTAAATTCAAGCCAATTATCAAGCGATTGTGTTGACGGTTCTTTTGCCTCAACGAAGAGGACTTCAAGATTGCCAAGTGTAAAGAAAAGAAAAATTAAAAGAAGAATGGGGAACGGAGAAAGATGATTGAATGAACAATCAAAGTAATAATTACTTACCTCTACTCCTATGCTTCGAAATGGAAATGCTGAAAATAAATGCTTCGAAATATAAATCTATGTTAAACTACTCCTAAGATAAGGAAAATAACAAGAAATATTGAAATCAAGTGTCTTTGATTATGAATTCTGGCTCATTACAATGTAGCCATTAATGGCTATTTATAGAAGAAAAAATACAGCAATAACTACTTAGTAACTACCCATTTCTTCCATCTTCATTCTTGTCTTGCCACGTGTCCTTCCACTCATCCACTTTGTCCTCCCACTCATCCACTTTGTCCTCCATATTCTCCATTATCTCTATAACTTCTTTTAACTTCCAAATGAATAAGAGGATGCCACATGTCCTGCAATTATATAAATAATAAATAATAATAAAAATTGCAGATTTATGGTGTTAACATTACCCCCCGCGGCCCTTAAAAATGATGTTTATTTGAATTTTTGAAGGGCCGAACCAAGCACATGACTAACCTAAGCAGCAAAGTGCTTCGAATGATGTAACAACACCAATAAAGTGCTTCGAATGAGTATGAAATTATGACTAGATGACTCGAATTATGACTAGTAACAAGCTTCGAAAGTGATATAAAGGACCAAAATCATTCTTCGAAGGTCGATGGAGCCGACCAAAGACGAATTACATCCTCAAAAATACTCGACAAAGCTTCGAAGGTTCACAACCACCATTATTAATTCTTCGAAGCTGTTGTTGATGCAAGATAGAGAGCTTCGAAGCTTACAAAATTATGGCAAAACAGCTTTCGAAGCAACTTATGGCAAAACGGCTTTCGAAGCTGTTTTTTGGCCAACCATTGTGGTTTATTCAAAACTTATATGTTCTGGTTCACACATAATTAATGGAAATATTAATTTTGTGTTTCGAACCAATTATTAATTCTTCGAAGACACCAAAACTGTTGTTCTTCGAGCCAACTTATGATGCCAAAAACAGGCATTATTCGACAACTAATTAATTGTCATTTTACAGATGTACACATTTCGAAAGTTTTCAAAGTTTTATACAGTTTCGAAGGTGAAGTAATCAATCTTCGAAACAACTCTTGATGTTTCGAATGTATCTTCAAAGCTTTATACAGCTTCGAATGTGAAGTAATCAACCTTCGAAACAATTCTTGATGCTTCGAATGTATCTTCAATGCTTTGATTGTGTACATACAAACAACTGGCCATCAATTTGAAAAGATAAGCCATTCTCAACCATTTATTTAAATGCACAGGCTTTTTCTAGCCAAGTTCATGCATTTTAAATGGTCATCCCTTGTTCTTAGTGCTTCGAACTCATAAGAACAATTTGTTAATTTTATTAACCACATCATCATAATTATATTTTGATGTGAACCACAAATCCAAAAAGGATTTTGAACACCAAAAGTCATGGTATAGTGTGACCATGAAAATTTATACTTTTTGACATTTTGAAAAATGTCAAAAATTTTGAATTCATGAACAGTGGCTTGTTCATTATTCTTGACCATGTTTGTTTTAAAAACATGACTTTTGCCGAATAGGTTTTCATAATTATTTGGCAAAATGGGTTGTTTTTCCATGTTAGCCATTAATGGCTTATGAAAATCACCCATAGATATATTATTTTCATGACTTGACTCTCTAAAATTTGGTTTTTGGACCCCCCGAGTCATACATGGAACATCATTCTTAGCCAAATTTGGTTCAAGAACATGCTCTTTCGTTGTGTTAATTTCATAATTTGGCTCTTTAAAAACGGATTCTTGAACCCCCCGAGCCATTGATGAAATCAACTCTTTGCTTTTGCTATTTTTAACCATGGAAAAATTCTGAAAAAATTCACCAATTCCGGCCATTAAGGCCTCAGTTAAAGACTTGGTAGTGAGAGTTGATAACTCATCATTCCATTGGCGAATTTCCATATCAAGTTGATGAATTTCTCCAATTAAATGGTGTCTTTGTTCTTCCACCAAATAATATTGTAAGGGATGAAAATTTATTTCATCAAGAAAATGGATCTCTTCTTGAAGATCCAAAATTTCTTGTTTACGCCAATAAATTTCATCTAGACTATTTGAAATGGACAAATCCAATTCATTTTCCATTTATTACACTTGACGTCCCACTGGGCGTGCCAAAAAATGTTGGCTAAAATGTTGGCTTATTTTTCCTACGAAGGAAAATATCATAAATGCGAGCGTGCCAGCAAGGATTGAAAAATCCTTACAGATTAAATTCAAGCCAATTATCAAGCGATTGTGTTGACGGTTCTTTTGCCTCAACGAAGAGGACTTCAAGATTGCCAAGTGTAAAGAAAAGAAAAATTAAAAGAAGAATGGGGAACGGAGAAAGATGATTGAATGAACAATCAAAGTAATAATTACTTACCTCTACTCCTATGCTTCGAAATGGAAATGCTGAAAATAAATGCTTCGAAATATAAATCTATGTTAAACTACTCCTAAGATAAGGAAAATAACAAGAAATATTGAAATCAAGTGTCTTTGATTATGAATTCTGGCTCATTACAATGTAGCCATTAATGGCTATTTATAGAAGAAAAAATACAGCAATAACTACTTAGTAACTACCCATTTCTTCCATCTTCATTCTTGTCTTGCCACGTGTCCTTCCACTCATCCACTTTGTCCTCCCACTCATCCACTTTGTCCTCCATATTCTCCATTATCTCTATAACTTCTTTTAACTTCCAAATGAATAAGAGGATGCCACATGTCCTGCAATTATATAAATAATAAATAATAATAAAAATTGCAGATTTATGGTGTTAACAAATTTACATTGAATTAAAATTTTACCATTATTTTAAGTAAAAATTACGGATGGAATGTGATTGATGTACAACGGTTATTGTTGTAAATACAACGCGCCTCACTTTGGATTTTACGTTAATAATTTAAATCGCTCATTTCTTAAAACATATTGAATAAAATATTTCTATAAAATTAAGTTAACGGGGCTTTTGTAGCCCTATGATTAGGTCAAATTTATATTTAATTTTGTATTTAAAATTACACCTACAGTTTATTTTTACATATACAAATTTGAACTGATAGTAGGGCTATCAATATTCAATTAACTTGATTTTTTCAAAAATGTTTTAATTATCATACCTTAAAAAGTAAATAGTTCGAATCATTAAAGTGAGACCTATAGTGGGCTCTATTACGCATACTAAGAGTGTGAACAAACCCTAATTCGACAAACTTGCCTGGACTGACTCCATCCGGTATTGAATGGACGGTCTCAAATGTTGTTTGGGACAACTGCGGGCGTTACTCAGCATATTTGGTAGTTTGGTGACTTAAAATTATTTTGAGAAGATAGTTAAAAGTTGACTTTTTAGTTTTTTTTTTTTATTTTTTTATAAAAAAAAAAAGTGTACAAAATATGAAAAATAATGTAACTCAAAATAAGTTAAAAGCTGAAAGATAATTTTTAACCATCTTTCTAAAATAATCCTTAACCGAAATTAAAAAATCTAAACCAATCAATATATAAATAAATATACATAAATATATAGTTTCACCTCCACGCTTTGCTTTTTTATTACTTTTTCAGATTACACATTGATCAAAAATATTTAAAAACTCTAAAATAAAAATTTAAAAGAGTTCTAATAAATGAGATCACCCATTAATTTGATGTTTTAATTTGTTTTTATTTTTTTTACCTTACCACTTCATTAGAACTTTTGATGTTTTAATTTGATGCATATGCTTTTATTTCTGGCATTTCTCTCTCTCTGTCCTTGTTTACAAGAAATGAGTTTTATATTTATTTATAACTTTAATTACACACACCCTCATTTCGTCTACCCTCTATCCTTGAAAAACTAAACCGTTACTTTCTTTCTCTTTTATATCTATCTATAATATATATTAAATAAAATAAAAAATTAATCCCAAGTCTTGTGAAAATTCTAATTTTTCAATTTAAATTTTTTAATTTTTTGATTTAAAAAACAAAACTTTAGCATTTATTAACTTCTCTCAACCCCTAAGTCTTACCCTTATAATAACACTTTAATGCATTAAGAACAAACATAAAAAAAATTCTTTGAAATCCAACACATATGAATTTCTTGAAAAATCCCAACACATATGATTATTATCCCTCCTAATAACACTTTAATGCATTAAGAACAAGCATAAAAAAAATTTCTTGAAAAGTCCAACACATATGATTATTATCTAAATATTAAACTTTAATATAATATAATAAAAAAAAGAAGACATTTAATTCCTTGAAAAGTCCAACACATATGATTATTATCAAAATATTAAACTTTAATATAATATAAAAAAGGAAAAAAAGAAGACATTTAAAAAAAAAAAAGACATTTAAAAATCGCAATTCACATATATAGATAATTATAAATATATTAAGAAAAATGGGGTTTCTAAACCCCAAGCCTTGTGGGAGTTCCAATCTCTCAATCTTAATTTTCTAAATTTTGTATTTAAAAAAAAAAACTCAACATTTATTGATTTGGTCAAAATCCTCTGATCAGCATTTATTAACTTTTTTCAATCCATATGCCTGCATTTATTGATTTGATCAAACTCCCTGATTAGCATTTAAAATCCCCTCATAAAAATAATTATAGATACAGCTCGTGCATAGTTACTGCAATAGCCTTTCTAATTTCTCATTTACACTATGATTAGTGATAAGATTATTAAATTATTTTTATAAAAAATCTTTAAAAACATAATTTATATATTAAAAAAATTAAAACAAATATAAATATCTATAATTATCCCGTGCATAGCATGGGTGATAGGCTAGTAGGAGTTAAGGGAAAATGGGTTTCGTGATTCAAATGAGGGTTAAGGAAAAATGGGTTTCATGTTAACAATCATTTTTATTTTATTTTAATGGGTTAAGGTTCCAAAAAATCTCTAAGTTAATGTTAACAGTAATTGGATTGAGGTTCTATTTAATAATCAATAGGGTTTTAACAACCACTTCTCTCTCTCTATCAAATGGGGGTTAAGGAAAATGAATTTCATGTTAAGAATCATTTTTATTTCAACTTAGTCCAATGGGTTGAAGCTCTCTCAATTGTTATATTTTTACTCACCAAACATGAAATAGATTCGTATACATTTTAAGTGTTGAGGAGTGCTCTTAATTAATGGTAACATTAATTGGGTTGAGGTTTTCTTTAACAAACAATGGGTTTTTAACAGCCACTTCTCTCTCTTTATCAAATGGCGTTTAAGGAAAAATGAGTTTTATGTTAACAACCATTTTTATTTCATCTTAGTCAAATGGGGCTCTCTTTAATAATCAATGCTCATATTTTTACTCATCAAATATGAAAATAGATTCGTATACATTTTTAGTGTTGAGGAGTGCTCTTAATTAATGTTAATGTTAATATTAATTAGATTGAGATTCTCTTTAATAATTAATAGGGTTTTAACACTCACTTCTCTCTCTTTATTAAATGGCGGTTAAGGAAAAACGAGTTTCATATTAACAGTCATTTTTATTTTATTTTAGTCAAATGAGTTGAGGCTCCCTTTAATCATCAATAGTCATATTTTTACTCTCCAAACAGGAAAATATATTCGTATACATGAAAAATGGGTTTCATGTTAACAATAATTTTTATTTCATCTTAATGGGTTGAGGTTCCAAAAAAAAAACTCTAAGTTAATGTTAACATTAATTGGGTTATGGTTCTCTTTAATAATCTATGGGGTTTTAATATCCACTTTTCTCTCTCTATCAAATAGGGATTAAGAAAAAAATGGGTTTCATATTTCAAATGAGGGTTTCGGAAAAATGGGTTTCATGTTATCCATCATTTTTATTTCATCTTAATGGGTTGAGCTTCCAAAAAAATCTTTGAGTTAATGTTGACATTAATTGGGTTGCTGTTATATAGATTTTTATTTCATCTTAGTCAAATGGATTGAGGCTGTCTTTTATCATCAATGGTCATATTTTTACTCACCAAATATAAAAATAGATTTGTATACATTTTTTGTATTAAGGAGTGCTTTTATTAATTGTGTTTTTCTTTTTATCCTTCTGTCTCAGATTTCTTTAATTTCGCTTCTCAAGCAGATACTAACGTTAAGAAGTCCCTTCCTTGCAATTTTTTACTACTTCCTCACTTTCTTTCTTGAATTGCAGTGGGTTAATGAATGTTTTGGGTTAATGAATGAACTCTCTCAGATTTCTTTAATGCTCTGAAATTTTCATGTTTGGTCTTCGAATTTTCAATAATTAGATTAAACATTAAACTTTTAATATTTGCTTTTGAAAGAAATCTAATATAGTGCATATAGTTATGTATCTTGGTATATAGCCGTTAAATTTCTAGAGATTATGTGTCATGTTTGTTATGAATAATAGGAATGTATGAATAATTATGTGAATGCTTATGTGTTTTTTTTTTTTTTTTGAAAAATATATACAAGTCCATTTTTTATACCTACTTTATAAACTCAGTGATGTGTCAAAAAGATGATTAGTTGACAATTAAATAATGTTTAATTATCAGTCAATCCTCTTCTTGACATATCACTAGACCTATAAATTAGGTCCGACTTTTATGCCTAAACAACTATTCTTTTCTTTTTGTTTTTCACAAAGATTTTGTTTCAGTTTAATTTTGTAATATGATAGGTCTTTCTTTTTTTATTTTTTTTTTCCTTCTTTTTTTTTTCTTTTCTCTTAGGCTGTATTTGGATTTAGGATTTGAAGGAAATTTGTTGACTGAAAGGAAAAATGAACATTAAAAAGGTAACCCTTTTTATTTGATGACCTTTTTTTCGCTTTTAATGAACTGTTTTTAATTTGATTTTTTTATTGAACTGCTATTTTAAAAAGTTTAGGCTTTTCCGTCTCTAAAAAAACTTCGACTTTATTTAGCTTTTTTAATTTTTTTTTTGGAATTTTTCAAAAAAAAAAAAAAGATTTACTTTTTAGACGTTTGTCAAGACTTTTGAAAAAACATAAACTTATTTTAAAATTTTGTTTTAATAATTTTTTTTTATGATTTTTATGAGAGTATTACTCCTTGGAGTAAATAAGTTACTGTGTAGTATGATTTTTTATGATATGTATTGAAAAAGGCATTTATAATTATATAGATAAGACAAAAGATATTTATAATTATCCAGTTACAATTTGGTGAGACCTTTTATAAATTTTTATTGTAGTTTTTTACTTATTTTTTTTCACATCTTAAAATGAAAAATTAGTAATTACATTTCTATATTTAAGTTTTGCTAAAATTTTATTCATAAGTAGTATAAATTATATTTGTTATAATTCACTCTTCTTCTTCTTCTTTTTTTTTTTTTTTTTTTTTGTGGTATACCAAAAAAAATGAGAGTATTTAATTTTTCTTCTATCCTTTTTAATGTATATTGAAGACATAAAAAAATTATAATTTTTCTTCTATCCTGTAGTAGTTCAATTTCTCCATTTGTGATATTTATGCATAGACGAATTTTTTAAAGTAAATTGTTAACTAAAATATGTTAGGAGGTTGTTAATTTTGTGCTGATTAATTTTTTTTATGGCAATTATTCAACCTCATTCTGCCTTCTTACTGTTATCTTTGTCAAATTTACATAACTAGACACTTTCAAGTTGAGACACCATTGACCTTCAACCGCTAATTGTGGACAACATTACTATTTTTGATCACGTAAGTTGTTTTCTTTTTTATTTATTTGAAAATAAAAAGTCACCTTTCTTATAAGTTGAAGTCAATTTTCTTTTCTTTTCATTATTATTTTTATCTATTTTCCTTATAACAAAATGCTCTTTTCTTATAATTTACAAATGAATGGAAACCTACGTCGAACTGTATTATCGACTCCTTTTACTCATTTTCTTACATGTATAATTTTTTTATTTTTTTTACCCCTAATTCTTTTGTATTTATAGGTTCAATTTCTTCAAGAAAGAAATGCTAATGTTGTTATCCATGATGAGCGTGACCTTAATGCCATTTGGGTTCGAGAGGTAGGCCCAATTTAATTATATAGATTTTTTTTTTTCAAAACACCGTACATTCTTATTTACATTTTTTTAACTTTTTATATATATATATATATATATATTATTTTTTGTAGGCAAAGGAAAAGGAAATTGCCAAGGCATTGTTGAAGAAAAACGAAAAGACCACCATTTTGGGCAAGAGAAAGGAAAATGCATGTTTAGTAGTATAGCTCTTCAACATTTTCATTTTAAGTTCTTTTTTTTAAATATTTATTTTGGAGCATGAACCTCGATCATGTTTGTTTTTTAATGTAAAATTGACATATTACTTGCACAGTGCAATATACTATTTTTAGAGTAAACAGTTTCATGTAAATTTGTGATTTTTTTTTTTTTTTGAAGCATGCTAAAATAGCATTTCTACAAAACCATTATGTGTTTTAAATTATTATTGTTCTTTTTTGGCTTTTTTCTATTGCCATGAACATCTAAAAGAGAACAAAAAAGGAAGAGAACAAAAAAGGATTGAGGAGGGAAGGAATACAGAATAAAAAGGTTTTTAATTTTTTTACAAAATATCAGAAGGAAAGGGAATTAAGATAAAGTAAATTAATAGAAATCAAAAAGGAAGAGAAAAGTATAAAACAGTAGATAATAATATTCATAGTTTAGGCATCTTATGAAATTAATCTAGGCACATAGCAATAATGTTATATCAAAAGCTGAGTTGGCTCAACCTGCATGGCGAGAACGTGAAAGAAATGAAAAGGCAAGCTTTGCGTATCAATTGGGACAACGTTTGCGATGTGAACGAGAGAGATCAAGAGAATTGATTCCATCAAGCACAACTAATACTCCACCCGCTCAAAAATGAGCAGTGTTTACACATCTTACTTCGCCAAACACATCCTTAGCTTCACAAAGGAATTGGTAAAACACTATTTTTAATTCTACAAATACATATTCTTATTGTTAAGATTTTATTTTATAAATTTTATTTTGTACACAACAAATATTTGTAGGCCTACTCATGCAAGCCCATTCCTCCACGAGACTAGGAATATCGGTGTTGTTATTCGTGATGAGTGTAATCTTAATATTATCTACAATTCTAAGGTAAGTCGAAAAATCAAGTTGAACATTGTATATTTTATTTACATTTTTTTCGTATTCTGAATAAATTTTATTTATTTTTGGTAGGCAAAGGAAAAGGAAAAGGCCACGGCAATGTCTAAAGGAAAAGAAAAGGAAACTTCTTTTGGCAAAGGAAAGGAAAATGCATGTCCAATGGTATATTCTTCAACATTTAAAAAAAAAAAATTATCAAGTAAAACAAAGCCAATCATATTGTTAAAGTGAATATCAATCATGTATATTTTTAAAATTGTAAAATTTGTGTTGTCAATTTTTTTTGTGTGTATTTTTTACATTTTACTAAAAAATCAAAAGGACGAAAAAATGTATGGTTGAATTTTATTTTTCAATGCTCTTTGTTTTTTGTACACTCAAACAGAGTATTTTTAGCACTCTCTAACATTTCCTAAAAAATAATTGTAACCTTGATCAACTCCAAGGAAAATTTATAATATTTGAGCAAAGGAACAGAGGAACATAGGCATAGAAAATATTTTTAATTTTCTTAAAATTATCATGAGGCAAGAAGAAAGAGAAAACAATAATTAAAAAAAATTGTATAAAAAAATAAAATGGAGAGGGAAAATGAAGCAAAATGGAAAATGAAGCACAAGTTTCCAATATTCTTAAAATTATCACAAGGTAGGAAGAAAAAAGTAAAATATAACTAAAATAAAAAAAATTATTGAATCAAGAAATAAAATAGTAGACAATAATATTTAGGTACCAATGATATAATGTTCACATTTTAGGTACACAATAATAATGTTATATCAAAAGCTACATTGGCCCAATGTGCACGGCGAGAACGAAAGAAATCAAGAGAATGTATTCAATCAAGACAAACTTCTTTAATACCTGTAGACACCCCATTTTTGATGGCCTTTCAAGACTTGGATGTTCTTGCAGGTACATCCGGTGACTAGTTTGATTGCTCATCGAGTGCTCTAGCGGAACGCCACAGGTTTGAACCTTTCAGACCCTGCATCCATTTTGTCTCATTTTTGGATCATGTCTTGGTCTTTCTCTCCTGCATTCTCTGGTGGCCTGCCGGCCATCTATGAAGGCTGCCAGCTAGGGCTTCTGGTCTGCCGGCCATTGATGTGCCTTGCCAGCCATCAATGATGCCTTGATGGCCGACCGGCCACTAATATTTTCTGCAGATATTTTGTACCAACTGTGCTAATTGTTTGAACAGATGCTTGCATCTGTCCACACATAGAGGGCTGGATCTCTTTGTAGAGAATACATGTTTTCTATATATAGGGAGTCCCTCTCTTATGTTTTGAGGTTAGAAGATTTAAAACTCAAAATTTTCTCTCTCTCTTTCTTGCAATTCTCTATACTTTTGCCTACTTACACTACACTCTTGCCTACCAAACTTGATCACCTTTGAGCTGAGGTTCTTTGAGACCCTCTTAGAGCTCTACAAGTTGCTTTTGGCTTGAATTGTTGCCTAGAATCACTCTTCTCTTCAAGAGGTATAACATTTGCTTTGTTAGTGTGACAACCCTCACCACTGTTTATTGATTAACCACTAATTACTGCTAAACTGAGACTAAACATGTTAATTGACTGATTGACTAAAATCTGGAACTGATTGATTGTCTGTATCTGTTTAAGTGCATCTTTATCTGTTCGACTGTTAAACTATCTGTTCATGTTTTATGTTTTAAACTGCAAATTGAAGGCCTTATCGGCGGCCGAATCTGAAATTGATTAATGATATGTGTTAATCATAATTTATGTGATTTTATGGCATATTTATTTGAAATGTGATTTGGTATGATTAAATAGATTAAAATAAGTTAAATTACACAAGTTGCATTATTTACAACTTTGCCACTTAGTGGCCCACTTCATACCATATGTTGAGACTTGAATTATACATTGTTTAGCCTCATTTCCTCAGACATTCCTTGAGTCCTTAGCCGACTAGAGATAGAGAGAGTGAGGAAACTTGAGTTCAACAATTTTAGCTTGGTGATTTGAGGAAATTGAAGGTTGATTGCATGTTTGGACTCCTACACCTAGAATTTGAGACTTAAGGTAGAGATTATACCTTCTTGTTCATGTATTCAAGTTATATGTTGCATGGTTTATGGAAGTCTAGAGATTAAGGTCATGAATTGGCTTAATTTATTGAATCAAAGCTTAATCTTTGCATGCATGGGCATACTCTTGCATTTTGAAGTTGTTTTTCACAAATTTGCCACACGCATGTTCATATTTTGAGTATAGTTTATGATTTTACCATGTTTTTGGAAGAATCAGCTCATTAGAGCATGTAATTGAAGCTTTGAATTGGTTTAAACTCATGCATGTCATGTTTGAGTTATGTTCATGAAAATTGGTTTGAAATTAGATTTAATTGAACTACCTTTGGGTTTTGATTTCTCAAATTGATCTTTGAAACATGTTATATTATGAGTTTTGAAGTGTTTTTCAGAAAATTAGCCCAAAAAGATCGAATTTGGTATATTGAAACTTGTTTTTGAGCTTGAGGCTCAAATCTGGAAATTCCAGATTTTGGACTCACGCTCGAGCGGAGTGACTGGCGCTCTAGCGTGAAATTCGTGCATCCAGCACTTTACACTGTTTTACAGTCCACTCGAGCGGGGTAATGGACGCTCAAGCGAGGACTTGTGTCACACGCTCGAGCGGGTATCGAGCGCCCAATCGAGCGTGATTTTCACACATCCAGTACTTTTACTGTAGCTTACAGTCCGCTCAAGCGGATTGATTCACGCTCGAGCGGAGACCCTTGTCTCCATTGCCGCTCGAGCGGATATAGACACGCTCGAGCGTAACCCCTGTTTTCTAAAAATTCTGAAAAATGTTTTAAAGTGTATCCTTGCATCCTCATTCCATCATAGGCATTCCTAGGCCTAGTTTAAGGTATCTTAATGAGGATATTGATGTAGAACCACACTGAGGCAAACTAGGAATTAAGTTATTATTTTTCCAACTGTGTACCTTAGTGTGTGTTCATTCTGCAACTGTGTAGGGTTGGCATCCGGAGACGCGTACTAGCTTATCTGTAGCCCAGAACTCTGTGAGTAACAATGATGTAAAGATATGTTCGAAAATGAATATTTTCTGAATGATCAACTGAACTGTTTACTGTTAACTGAATGAATGTTTGTCCTATTCTGAACTGTATCGTGGCATCCTTAACAACTACTGTTACTATTACTGCTACTGTTACAGAGATCTCTGCCAGTTCCTATTTTGGAACTTCTGTTTACTGTTATGACGGCCATCATTGACTGTTCGGTCTTTCAAGACCTACTGTTTACTGTACTGTTCTGCTAATGAATGTACCACATATGACTGTTATGATTGAATGACTGATACACTGAATCAATTGACTATTTTCAATACTGAAAGGACATTCATTCTTAACCTCTTTACGCATTATGTTATTCACTGGGCATTAGCTCACTGCTCATATATATATATATAGGTGTTCAGGTACCATACCGAAGCTAGGAGCGTGGGTTAGACTCCCTTTTGTCAAAGCCAACCATTGTGCCTCACTGCAAGGTTCTGAGCCTGTCAAGCTAGGGCTTTTGGGGTGTTTTAGTTTCTCCCTTTTTGTATCTGTTTTGTAATTACTGTATAGACTGAATGGTGTTGTACTGTACTGTTCTAATAGGGATTAAGTCCCTGTCTTGAATGATTGTATATATTGTACATGTATGTATAGATTGTTCTGTTATGAATGTGTATATATATGAAAAGTCTTTTTGCATACAGACTGTCACAGCTCATTGGATATCTTTTAATTACTATTTTGGCTTCCGCCAACCCCTGTACTCTATATTATTGTATTACTGTTAAGCAGGCCTTCGGTAATCTCAGATTATTAGCCGGTTACAGTACTAAACCCATAGGGGCGGGTTTGGGTCGTGACAATTAGCTTACTTAGTACACTTGTTTTCCTATCTGTTTCTACTATGTTGGGGCCATTTTTGAGCTGTAAAAAACTCTGTTTTTATGGAATGAAATTGGTGTTTTAAGCCATTTAAAGTTAGGGGGGGTCTCACCATTCTTTATTCCTTGCTCTTAAGGCTTTTACACATTTGTTTCCCATTTTCAAGCCAACTTTTTTTGGCCTTTTAACCACTGAATTTCATAGTATTTTCAGTGGCAAAAAACATGTTTTGAAGTCCAAAATTGGAGGAGTTAGCCTCCCCTCCTTGTGTCTTGTTTGCTAGCCTAGTTAACTCCATGTGTTAGCATATTTTTCTAACTTTTTGTAGCTATATTCCAGCATGTTTTTACCTTTATTTTAGACTACTTTCGCTCTGTTTTGGACTGTTTGGGTCAGTTGAGTCTTGTTTTGCATGGTTGTAGTGTAATAGTCCCCACAAGTTTGGTGTTTTAGGCCATTAGGCATCTCTTGTTTGAGTTGATTGTATAATTTGGTGTTGTTTTGCACTTCATTTAAGCACTAATCACCTCTACAACCTCCCTCCTTTCTTGAATTTTCAGTTTTCTTTGAAAGTGGTTTCAAGTCATTTGTTTGCCTAAGTGTGGAATTGAGGTTTCATACTTAATGGTTTAATCCCTTTGAGGGTTCATTACCACGGTATGAGACTTCTTTCATACTTAAAGCAACTTGCATTTTGAGCCTTCTTTCCATTAGCGGACTCTAACTCACCCTTTGGACTTAATTGGATTAAGTAATGGTTGGTAAGTTAAAATGAGTAACTAACAACTTGGGACTAAAATTGAGCAAGATAATAACTTGTGTGTTGTGTGTTCAATCGGACGTTAATTGAACACAAGGAAAATTGGGACATTTCATACTCAAAGTGATGAAATGTCTCAAGTTTCCTAGGTCTCCATTGCCCTTGATCATGCATGATAGGGTGATGGTTCTTGAATGTCTTGTTTTGCATTCATTGAGCTTGCACACCTTGAAGCACAAGCCATCATGCAATGAAAGTGCTTAGATTGGTAGTTTGTGGTTTAAGTTCATAACTCCTTAGATTTGTTTATGAAAATGAGCGGTGAATTGTGCAGATAATCCTTGGAAAAACCCTCTTTTTACTCTGTTTGTACTCTGTTGCAGCATAGTGATCCAGTGCATCAGTGGCTGCAGACCACCTTTTTGGCCGGCAGATGGCCGACAGCATACATCCATGGCCAGCTGACCACTGATGTAAACCTCAGCAGAATGTTGGTAAGGTGGAGCAGAAAGGTTCTAGAAATGTTCAACTCTGCAAACAGAGGCTTTCGAGAGCAAAACGGAGGTCTTTTCGGGCGAAAACCGAGCATGTACATCTTCTACTTCCTGAGGTAGAGTGGTGGCGGCGTAGTTAAATATCTTAATTGCTTAGGTTGTTTACATTTGTGTTGTAAATTAATTAGTTAGCTTACTAGTTAGTTAAAAGTATTGTAATAATTAGTTAATTAGTTTAGTTATTTATTCATTTTGTTTGTAATAATTAGTCTAATTAGCTTAATTACCTTAGCCCTAATTAGTTGCTAGTTAGCTTAGTTTATTCATTTGGACTCTCCTTCGTAAGAGCAAAATGTAATAATGTGAATGTCTTCCAACCTCGCGTCTTTCTCCCTTTTATTTAATCGCTTTTGATTATTAGATTAGGGACATGTTTCAATTAGCATACCTTATGCTTGCATTCATTCATTTGTCTTGCATGCATCGAGGCTCGGCGCATCATTCAAATTACATTGTTATTTCAATAATTCTTTGAAAATGAGCTTAGACCGTATGTCTTGAATTAATTCATATGCCATATTAGTAGTCGAGCCTATTAATTGCATTCTTCGCATGTGTTGCATTAGACATCTTGTATAGTTAGGAATCATGCATATTTTTCTAATTCATGATTTCTTAGCTTGGAGTATTAGGTGAGTTTTTAATGCTTTAGCATATTTGCATGAGTGTGAATTTTGTCATGTCTAGCATGCTTGCCATGAGGCTAAATGCTTACTTGATAAACTGTTTGAATGCCTGTGGATGAAGGCTTATTGCTTCAATTGGAACGATTCAACGAATGTAAGTTTTAAGCCCACTTTGTTGAGTGGCAAATCAATTTTAAGCCCACTATGTTTGGTGGCAAATTTGCAAACTTTAAGTCCATTTGAGGTGGCAAATTCAAACTATTTTTACAAACAAACATGAGTTGAATTGTTCCAAATTGAGCAAAGTAGTTTATACTTGCTTGCGCGCAGCACATAGTAAAGCTAGTCTAATAACCGGAACAAGAATGCATAATGTTGATAAAAAAGTCATATCATGATTAATGGAGGCCGATCTTTGAACGGGCGAACGAGGGTGCTCAATTTATGACCTTCCCTTCTCGTACCTAAGTTCCCGAGCTGAGGCAACTTTGGTGATGAAGGACACGTGGCCTTTGGCACAAATCATGGGTTTCCTAAATTTTTCCAAAAAAATATTTAGGTGGCGATTCTGTATCTGGCAAAACAGTTCAATTTTGGCACTTTTTGATTCAAAATCAATTTTCCAAAACAATTTACCGGATTTGAACTCTTTGGTGTTTATCAGTTTTGCATTGCACTTGTGAAATTCGATTCAGAACTACGAGAGTCTGAACTGTAGGGCTTCTTTTTGAGTTTTCGAAATGGGGCCCGAAAAAGCCGAGCTAGACGTATCGTCGTAGTCGTGCTTGCTTGGAACTAGGAACAAAGGCAATTGAGGATACTTAGTCAGCACAAAAATGAACAATGGTTGCACATCCTTCCACATGTTCGTTCTCAATGCCAAGCACTTCTTTAGGTCCACAAAGGAATTGGTAAAATATCGGGTTTAATTCTTCAAACACATACTCTTACTATTACCATTCTATTTTAATTTACACATAACCAATATTTGTAGGCTTACTCTTACAACTTTTTCCCTTCAAGATGATCTATGTACTGATGAGGAATTAGAGGATATGCCTATGAGTCTAACGGTTGGTACTCGAGCACATATAAATTCATGTTGTCATTCTCTTGGTAAGATAAATGTATTATGTCATTTTTGTTCAGCATTACATTAGATGGATGGAAAATTAGTAAAATCATCTCCAAATCGTCCTCTATTCGAAACATGTTGTTCGAAAGGAAAGGTTAAGCTTTCTTCGCTTAATACACCCCCTTCACTTCTTCAAGCATTATATAATGAGAATGATAATAAATCAAAATCGTTTCAACGTTATACTCGAGTGTACAATCAACCAATGTTTTTACAAGTCTTGGTGTAACATTAGATCCAAGAGTACTTATGTCACGACTCCATTCCGCGCCTAGTAGAATAGTGCCATGATGGCCAGTAATCCGAGATTACCAAAGGCCAACTTACAAAGTCACACACAATCAGAGTACACATATGGGGCTCACATGTGCAGAAGCAATAAATTTAAATCTAAATAGTCCACAAGAGCTGTGCATAGATCAAATGAAATGTCATACATAACGTGGTTTTACAACTTGAGTACAAATAAAATAAATACATATTACATCTTGATCAAAAGGCTTCTCGAGCTGGCATATACAAAATGAACTACAATGACCAAGCCAAGAAGGATAATCTTCAAGATGCTACAAAATATGAATCCAAACAACTTGCAAATAATCATCTAGGCGTCACCGCCTTCTTGCTCGTCACCTACATATATATATGGAGAGGGTGAGCTTAGATACTCAGTGAATGATATTAGAAATAAAGGTTTAAAATGAATGACATCCGAGATCTTTATCAAACAATACATAGCATATCTTATACAAAATCAAGGGATGAACCAAGTTCATCTGTCAAATCTTTCAAAGTTTCAAGGGTACTTACTAGCATCAATATAATACAAGGGATGACATTCCTGACAAACCCACGCGGTAAACCGCCGGTGGCAAGATGATGGAGATATCTCAAACAAGGGTGCTAGTTGCATTATAGTCCCCTAGCACTAAGGACTTTCAAAACAGGGGTACTAGTTGCATTATAGTCCCCTAGCACTAAGGACTTTCAAAACAAGGGTACTAGTTGCATTATGGTCTCCTAGCACTAAGGACTTTAAAAAATTTCATCAAAACGAACATAATACTTGATATAAAAATTAGGGACAATCATTCATGCTTGATCAAATACTTTTCCAAAACGAAGCAAGGCTTTATCAAAACTTTATAACATAACTTTATTAACAATACCACTCACATAGCTCTTCGGGTGTGGGGATTATAAGCAAGGATCCAAGGCCTACAAGCACATAATAAATCCCATTGAATGTATTTCAAGAAGACAAGAAGGGATGCTCAAAGATGGATATGAAATGCATTCCTAAAACAAGCTTTGCATGAGTGTAAATGATCTCGACGTTTCTTTCAAAACTAAGTCAAGACAAAGCAAAACATGTTCTGGGAGTTAAATCACTGTTTCTCATCTCGAGAAAACATGTTGGGCACCAACCAGGTCTTGGCCGAGGTGTGGTCCCGATGACCACACTCAAGGAAATGAAGTCGGGAAAATCTGGGTTTCCCTTTAAGGAACATAAAGAACATAAAGAACATGAATGCCAAAATCTTAACTTGTTATTACAAAATCTAAGATTTCATGAGATGAGTTCGAAAATATGGACCTGGGTACCCATACTTGAAGATCTTATGAAGACAAACACAAAACCATGGATCTTGATACAAACTTCCAAATCAAAACATGATTTTATTTCAAGAACACAAGAACATCATTTTCTCTTTCTAAAACAAGCTTTACCTCAATGCATGGCTTATGAATAATGCTAGATCATGCAATGTGATTAGATGAACATGGATAACAACAAGAGCACATCAAAAATCTAACCTCAAAAGCACGGATCAAACGGTTTAGACTCTAAGGATTAAGCTTGAAAATCTACTTCTCTTTCAAGAACTCCCTCTTCCTCTTCCTAGAGCTTCTCTCTCTTCCTAGGACAAAGATACAACAAATGATATGTTTTCTCTACTGCCAGCTAACTTAACCCTCTGCTGGGGCACGTGGCAACGGCTGGTTGGCTCTCCTCAAAAGGTGATTGACTGACAAGACAAGAGCATAACAAAGTGTATACAACAAGCAATGTGACATGGGCACTCCGGCAGGTGGGGTTAGGACAAAGGCTTCGGCAAGTAAGGTCTCAATGATCTCGGCTAGGAAGGATAACACTTGGCCCAGATGTAGCCACACCTCGGTCTAGGTCATTCCAGTCCTGGCACAAGGTCACTAGGTGCAAGGTTCAAAGATGTCGGATGCCTAGATAATAGCATCTCGGCCTAGATGATGACATCTTGGCCAAGATGCCAGGGTGAAGATGGAGGTCAACCAAAGTGGTTCCAAAATGGTCCTAGGTGTAAGAGGTTCGAAGGTGTGACCTAGGCTTAAGATGACCTCGGTTTAACACACACTAAGCGAGAAACAAAACATGCAAGCAACACTCAGACAAAACAAATTAAGGTCTATAAATGCAACTTAACAAAACAAATTCATGTGTGTGCATGTGAGCACGACCAAGACGAAGTGAGGGTTGCTACAACTTACTAGAAAAGGCCCTACATCATTCACTATCTATGGGGAATTGCAACATCGAACAGGATCACTACTACCACAATTAGGGCAAGATGCAACTTATGCGCAATTGTACATTTATGGCCTTGATTCAGTTTTAAAAGTTCACAATCGTAGAAATCCTCAATTAAAAAGAGATGTTCTAAAAACTATTCAAGATAGTTTATTACAAGTTGATACATTCGTTGCTAAATTTCGCAGGCTCATGCAATTTTAAATCAATTAGCCTTGACAAGATAAAATTTACCTGCTCATCTCCACTATAGTTCAGCGATAGATCGACGACGGTATAACCCACCAACTACAGATGAGATTGCAGCTGTAATACTAGGTGATGGAACCAAGGTTAGTGGAATGAGAGATGTTATCTTACATCTACAAGGAAATAATGAGCTAATGCAAATCAATGAATGTCACCCAGCATATTTGCCATTACATTATGTTTTATTATTTCCACATGGTGAGCATGGATGGGAACCTGAGATAAAACTATGGGATGTTCAATGCGATTGGCCTTCAACTGATCGGCTTACTCAAAAAGATTTTTATAGTTAGCGTTTGTTTGAACGACCCACAGAGTATTCAACAATTTTGAGAGCTAAGAAATTGTTCTAAAAGTTTTTGGTAGATGCTTGGGTTACAACTAAACAAAATAGGTTGATTTACTATAAGCTAATTAAGGAAAAATTCGTGCTGAATTTTAGCAAGATTTGACAGATATTGATCCAAATGACCTGCGACCCAATCAAATTGGTTAAAGGTTTGTTTTGCCATCTTCATTTCCTAGAGGTCCTAGACACATGTTTGAAATATTTCAAGATTCAATGGCTATCACATGATACAACCAACATCTAGACATTTTTCTCACCATGACTGTAAATCCTAATTGGCCAGAAATTACTTCGGCATTATTACCACACCAAAAACCTATTGATTGTCCTGATTTAATTGCCCGTGTTTTTGAGTTTAAGAGAAAGTGCTTGATGAAGGAAATAGAAACAAACCAAGTGTTTGGTAATAAAGTTGTGCATGTTTTTACAATTGAATTCGAAAAATGAGACCTTCCTCATATGCATGCACTTCTATTTCTTAAGGGTCCAGACAAAATTCGGTCATGTGCTCAAGTAGACAAATTGGTTGGTGTAGAATTTTCATATCCAAAAGATGAACCTATGCTTTTTGAAACTATAAAAGTGTTGTATGGTACATAGACCATGTGGTGCTCGAAATCCACAAGCACCATGTATGGAAAATGGTAAATGCACTAAGAGATACGCTAGAGTGTTCACTGAAACAATTACTATGGATCAAGATGGATATCCTATCTATCGTCGTCGCAATAATGATCAAGTTCATATTGTTAGGGGTCAGGAAGTTAATAACAGAGACGTCATACCATACAATGCATATTTTTCTAAACGTTTCAACTGTCACATAAATGTGGAAATTTGTGTCGGAATGAGATGTGTTAAGTATGTACACAAGTACATTTACAAAGGTTATGATCATACAACGATGGTATTGGGATTGATAAATGAAATCCAACAATATCTCGATGCGAGGTATATTGGACCTCCAGAAGCTACTTGGCGAATAGTTGGTCATACATTACATGCAGAGATGCCAATAGTTATACGCTTAACACTTCATTTACCTAGAATGCACTGATTTTTTTTTTAATCCTGATGAATCATTAGAAGCAATTGTTTCTAGAGTTGGGCAATAAATGTCAACTCTGACTAATTCTTTTGCATATTGTGCTTTTATGGAAGATGAATGTCTATTCACTTACCAAGAATTTCCACAACATTTTGTTTGGCTTAATTTAGAAAAGAGATGGAAACCAAGACAGTAAGGATATGCATTCGGTGGAATGTACTTTGCTAGCCCTAATTGTGGTGAGAGATTTTATTTGCGTTTGCTACTAATTGTTGTCAATGGACCAAAATCATTTCAATGCTTACGTACAGTCAACAATGTTTTGCATGATACGTTTAAATCAACATGCGTCGCAAGAGAACTTTTAAAAAATGATGAAGAATAGATAAAATGCCTTAAAGAAGCTGCAGTTATGAAAATTGGTTATCAATTAAGGAGATTGTTTACTATTATTTTTACTCAGTGCTCTCCACTATAACCATATGTATTATGGAATCTATTTTCAATGCATATATGTGATAATCTTGCACATAAGATTCGAATATTGTTTGCCATTTCTGAACCAACTGAGGCTCAAATTGAAGACTATGGTCTATATTTTTTGAATCAAATGCTCCAAGAATCAAGAAAAAGTTTAATTGACTTCTCGCCAATGCCATAACCTTCTACAAATTAGAGTGCAGTAGTTGGTAACAGGTTTATATTCGAACATCAACAACTACATAATGAGGCACAACAAACAGATGCATAAATTATTATTGATCGCCTCAACAATGATCAATAAACAGTTTATCATGCAATAACTTCCTCAGTTTTTGAAAATAAAGGAACTATTTTTTTTTTTGAATGGAGGTGCCGGGACAGGGAAAACATTTTTGTACAATACGATTGCATTGAAGTGTTGCAGCCTTGGCCATATTGTTATTACTGTGGCTTCATCTGGAATTGCATCATTGTTATTGATAGGAGGTCACACTGCTCATTCAACATTTTCCATTCTGTTGGATGTATTGAAAAATTCAAAATGTGAATTTAGCAAGCAATCATTACAAGCAGAACTGTTTAGAAAAACAAAACTTATAATCTGGGATGAAGTTCCTATGCAGCATAGACATTGTGTTGAGGTGGTTGATCGCACACTTCGGGACACTTGTGATAGTGAAAAACCATTTGGGGGTATCACTGTTGTCCTTGATGAAGATTTCGACAAAATTTACTAATTATAACCAAAGGAGTCCGTGAGCAAATTGTGAATGCATCATTAAGACACTATTTTCTATGGAACGATATACATGTTTTGTCTTTAAATTTGAACATGCGCTTGAATCATACAAATCTTAGAAATGGTAATTTTGCAAAATTCTTGATAGAGGTAATATTTCTTCAAACTTTTTCTCTATTACATGGTGTTTTTAAATTGAGAAAATACATTTATGTTTATGTACTTTAATTGATTTTAGATAATATTTTATTCATTTATTTTTATAAATAGATTGGGACCAATCCTCAAAAAATTGTTAAGCTTCCATCAACAATACACAAATGCCAAGATCTAAAAGACATAATCTAAGTAGTTTATTCGCAACTGGATGTAGCAAAGGCATCGACTGCAACATTTTTAACTGAATGTACTATTCTTTATGCACGGAATGATGATGTCAATACTATCAATACTGTTGCATTGAATATTTTTCCTGATAAAACATATACTTATCTGGCAGCAGACAAGATGTCTGAAGATGATGAAATTAATCGTACTATAATAAATAAATATCCTAATGAGTTTTTAAATTCATTAGATCCTCCTAAGCTACTAGCCTTTAAGGTAAAGTTGAAAGTGGGTTGTCCTATAATGTTATTAAGAAATATTACACCTAAAGATGGACTGTGCAATGGCACAAGATTTATGGTTTCCATATGCAATATTCGCATAATTGAAACTCAAATTTTAACTGGAGAAAAATTTGGCAATTTGGTATTCATACCAAGGATATCCTTGACACCGTCTTCTTCAGGAATGCCTTTCTAAATGACAAGACGCCAATTTCCTGTTTGATTGACATATGCCCTGACTATTAATAAATCTCAAGGACAATTTGTGAAATTTGTTAGAGTTGATTTGTGCACACTAGTGTTTAATCATGGGCAACTGTACGTGGCCTTATTTAGATGCACATCTTTTGATCGTATAAATGTCCTCATTCCCAACAATGAGTCAGATTCTACTACAAATATTGTTTATCTTAATTTTTTTTTTATAGTGTTACTTATGGATCAAATCACTTTTGTTAAAAGGTACAATTTATTTATTGATAAATTTGCTTCTATTGATTACAAATTTTTATTTTAAAAATATTTTACTATATATGCCAACTTTTGTAGGATTAGGTTAAAAAATATATGGAGCTCAAAAAGATAAATACAACTAGATTGCTTCGATGGGGATGTAACAAGGTAATTTCAATTTGAATGTGTTTTGATATATATATATATATATATAGATTTTCTTTTATCAATATACTAACTTTTTTATTTTCATAAATTAGTAGATTGTCATGCATGCTCCTCACTGGAGATACATACAAGTTGATACAAAAATTTTTTGGAAAGTGATGAAACCCTCCTAGGAATTCTAAGAAAGGACAAGTTTGAAGATTATATTTATTTTTGTAAAAAGCATACATATGTTAGCTACGATCTAAATTTTTAAAGTTTCCTAACGATGTGAATTTTATTATTTACAATAGTTTTATAAAACCTTTTATCTATGTGAAATTTATAACCAAGTTTAGATGTAAGTTAGATAATATTCTTTTGAATTATTGACTTATGCTATGAGTTTGTTTTTGTAAATGTAACACACTAAGTGATATAGTTTTTTAATTTATTTTTTATTTTTTCTTCCTAATATCCTCTTGAATTAGATTAAAGAAAACTAATCATATTTTTATTTGGTTGAATTTGAATTTTTGCTTTCATATATATTTTTATCAGAAAGGGTGTTGCTTTTATATTAAGTTAATAATTTATTTTCATATAGGATTGGATTGTGTACGTATTAATCTATTTAAATAATTGTTCATTACACAATTTTTATCATTTTTTTTTATGTATTGCAAAGCATGGCTAGTGTGTTTTATTTATTTATCATTTTTTTTTGTATTGTAGAATATTGGTTGATGTTCTTAATTTGTTGTTTTGCATTTTTTTTGTATTACAAAACATTGGTTGATGTGCTTAATTTGTTATTTGGCATTTTCTTTGTATTGTAGAGCACCGGCTGGTGCTTAATTTGTTGTTTATTTTTTTCTAAGCACTGGCTGGCGTATTTCGTTTGGTTTTTATGATATGTTTATGTGTTGTAGGACTTACATTTTATTATTTGTTTAAAATCTTACATTTTTGTTGCGCTTGAATTTTACGTAGCATTTATGTGTTTACTTTTCACTATTTTGTTTACCTATAAATTTTGAAAATCTATGTTTAAATTGATTTATTTACCAAGTAGCGTACAATTTATTTATTTTTTATTTATTTAATTTTATGCACTGTAAAGTGACCACCAAACCATAAAAATTGGTAGATTTCAACCATTAGATTAAAATTGATGCAAAACTATAGGCATGAGATCTCTCTTATTTGTTTCAACCAAAACTCACTCTCTAAAAAAATTTGGAATATAGAAATTTATTTGGGTACTGTTATTGGCTGGGGTAATAAAGTGCTTATTTTCTGTTGCAAATTGCAGGTGGGTTAAAAAAATAAAAATACTACAATAGTAAATATTTGGTGATATGGTCTTTGTTTGCATTTGTGTCATCACTATTTTCACGTTTTCTTGATAAATTGTAGTAATTTTCATCATGCCTCCACCACTGCTAATCATATACACCGCCATTTTTTGCCATTTAAATTTTTGTTTAACGAACAAAAACGCATCTTTTTTTTGCGTTGAGAATTTAAGTTCAAATACTATATCAATCACAATGATATTATTGAAACTTGCTTATTGTTAAAAATAAAAATTTCTAGCAAAACTTATTATTAAATTCAATTGGACAGTTTTTATATGTTTATCGTTAAGTTTGCAGTACAGATAAGGAGGGTCTAATTTTTTTTATTAAGTTACATCTCTCTAAATTTTATAATTTTGCAAAGTATTTAGATTGAGTGGATTAAAAAGTGAAAAAATATTGATTAAAATATTTAAAAAGCTCACTAAAAATAATAAAATACAAATTAAAAATTAAAAAGTTAAAAACTGATTTTGGAAACTCCAAAACCAAGTAAGCTTTGGATTTTAAATTTATAAAAATTATTTTTAATATATACAACCAAATAAAATTTAAGTTTGACAAAAAATCTAATTATAAAATTTATTTAAAAATTCAAAACCATACAAATCATTTATTTATATATTCACCTCAAAATTTTTTTTTATAACAAATTAAATAAATTCTATTTTAACTCAATATTATTATATTTAATTACATTTTCATTTTAACAATAGTTTCATCCTACCTTCAAGCACGAATATATATATATATATATATAGTAATAATTTTGTTAAAATTCCCCCTTTCAAAATAAAGTGTATATGGACGTTTACCTGGCACCCGTGCAGTGTTTTGGTCAGCCCATACCCACATCATCAGCATCATAGAACTCCTTTAAATCATAACCGTGCGATCAAAATCTGATGAGTCTACCTCCAACGGAACAGCTACAATTTACTACACACCAACCCAACCTGTTTGGCTTCCTTCCTTCCATATAGGACAGACAAAGTGGACCCCAAGCAACATAAACCCAAAAAGTGGACCCCACACTGCAGTACATATCTATCTTGTTTCACAAAACCCAGTATAGTATAGCATACAGACTAGTAGTGATACTGTGTGCTGGATTCTCAAAATCAAAAAAAAAAAAAAAAAAAAAAAAAAAAAACCATCAAAGTGGGAATACAAAGCAACTCAACCAATCAATTCATTCATTCATTCATTTCTATTCTACTTTAAATTCAAAATTCAATTCCATTTTATGATTCTATGATGGGTTCCAAAATCCCCTAATTTATTTTCTTTCCTTTAATGCGGTTCGTAAATGCCATTTAATTGTTATGTATACGCTTCATTTGTGCTGTTGTGTTCTAGGGTTTTTTGATGAAGACGATGAGTAGAAGAAGTTCAACTACGGATGCAAAGAAAGGAAATTGATTGGGTGAGTTAGTGGTTTTAGGGCTCATGAAGACGGCGGCGAGCGGCGGTGCTGCGGGGGTCAATATGCCGGAATCGCAACAAAATCCGGCGGCGGCGGAGATGTTGGTTGAGGATCTGTTTGGTGGAAATGCTGGTGATAATCGAGGTCCGAACCAACTTTCCGTCGAGAATTACGGTTTGTTTGGAGGTGTTGAGAGTTCGGTGGTTGGGGATGACCCGGTTCTGGCTTGGTTCAGTGAATTCAACGTCGAGAATGGCGGTCCTGTTCTCTATGATGGGTTGATTCGAACCCAATTTGGTGGAAATGAAGTTTCAATTTTTGGGGGTGAAGGAATTCAGGGTATCTCCGGCAGAGCCCCCGACGGAGTAGCTAGTCTGAACCCTAATTCTGAACCATTTCAGGGACCCTCCGGTGAAATTGTAGGTACAGAGATCGGTCTTGGCGGCGAAGGAGGTCATGGTCAAACGAAGATTCTTGATGGTGGAGAAGTTCAGCGGCTGTTTGGCATACCCATTGAAGGCATTAATCAGTTTGGGAACCCCTCTGGTAGCAAAGAAATTGAGGTTGTTGAGAAGAAGAAGGATGGGCGCGGGAGGCCTAAGGGTTGGAGGAAAAAGAAGGAAATTCATGAAGGATTTGGAGAAATGTCAGTTGAAGTTGCTGTTGGTAATGTTGAGGGAAATGAGGTTGCTAAGAAGAAGGATGGGCGCGGGAGGCCTAAGGGTTGGAGGAAAAAGAAGGAAACTATTGAAGAATTTGAAAAACCGTCAGTTCAATTTGCTGTTGTTAATGTTGGGGGAAATGAGGTTGTTAATGTTGGGGGAAATGAGGCTGTTAAGAAGAAGGATGGGCGCGGGAGGCCTAAGGGTTGGAGGAAAAAGAAGGAAACTCTCGAAGAATTTGGAAAACCGTCAGTTCAATTTGCTGTTGTTAATGTTGGGGGAAATGAGGTCGTTAAGAAGAAGGATGGGCGCGGGAGGCCTAAGGGTTGGAGGAAAAAGAGGGAAATTCATGAGCAATTTGGAGAAATGTCAGTTGAAGTTGCGGTTGTTAGTGTTGGTGGAAGTGAGGTTGTCAAGAAGAAGGATGGGCGAGGCAGGCCAAAGGGTTCAACGAATAGGAAGAAAATTGGACGAGGCAGGCCAAAGGGTAGCAAGAAGATAATTCCTCTGGGTGAGGAAAATGAAGGAATGGGTTGTGAATTTGGAAGCGGTGTTGACGGTGGAGATGGGATTGTTAAGAAGACGGATGGGCGTGGGTGGCCCAAGGGTTCATACTCGAAGAATGAAAAGAAGTTGATTGTTGAAGCTAATGGGCCTGGTGATGGAGTTGAGGATGTGTTACATTGGGTAAACAATGAAGAACCAATTATTTGTGCTGATGTAGATGTTGGCGGAGATGAGAATGTAGCTTGTGAGTCAAAAAGTGAAAACCCAATTCTTTCTGCTAATGGAGATTGGGGTCAAGTGGCTGAAACTTACATTGGAAATGATAAAGGAGAGGAGAATGTAACTGCAAAACGAAAGCTTGGCCGACCAAAGGGATCTACGAAGAAGAAGCCGCGGGTAATTATTGTTGGTGAAGTCTTGAATTGTTCTAACAAAGAGGAGCAAGGTTTGGTTATGAACAAGGATGCTGGGGAGTTATTGGTCCAATCTAGCACTACTCAAAAAAAATGTGTAGGAAGACCTAAGGGGAAGAGAATTCATGGAATTAAAGTTGCCGTTAATGCTGGTGTAAGTGCTATTGTTATGCGCAAGAAGGGGCGAGGCAGGCCAAAGGGTTCAACGGGCAAGAAGAAAATTCTTCCATCTGAAGAAAATCAAGCAATGCCATGGGGATTTGGCAGCAGCATTGACAGTGGAGATGGCATTGTTAAGAAGAAGGATAGGCGAGGGCGGCCTAAAGGTTCAAAGAATAGAAAGAAGTTATTCGTTGCTTTTACTGAGGCTGGCAAAATTGTTGGCTTCAGAAATGATTGTAGAGAGGTGGACCAGCTTTCCAAGATTGAGACTCAAATGGCTACTGATAAAGAAGATCAGAGCCAGGATGATGGATTTGCTCACAAAAATGATGGCGGATTTGGGGTTGTGTCTCATTGTGTAAAGGATGAAGATCCAATCATTAGTGCTAATGGAGATGCTGGCACCCAAAACAATCATGGCGGAGATGAGAATGTAGCTTCTGACTCAAGAAGTGAAAAACCAATTCTTTCTAGTAACGGAGATTTGGGCCAAGTGACTGAAACTTCCAATGAAAATGATAAAGGAGAGGAGAATGTAACTACAAAGCGAAAGCTTCGCCAACCAAAGGGATCTATGAAGAAGCTGAAGACGCCGCGGTTAATTATTGCTGGTGAAGTCCTGAATTGCTCTAACAAAGAGGAAAAAGATTCGGTTACGAACAAGGATGCTGGAGATCTATTGGCTCAATCTAGGAGTACTCAAAAAAGGCGTAGAGGAAGACCAAGAAAAAATGTTGATGAATGTTACAAATCCATGAACACAGATGAGGAAAAATCCACGGAGGGCTTGGTGAATTCCGGATTGTCAGTGAGTTCTTCCCAACTTATTCATCTCTTCTTGATTTCTAATTTGGTCAAGCTTGTTTATATTTACTTATGTAATGGATGGAAAATTTAGGGGTCAAGGGCACATTATACTGAACCTGAAAAATTTAGGGGTTAAATGTCATCCAAAATAGTAAAGCTGAACAGGAACAATGCCAAAGGCACATTATGAGCTCAGATTATTTGACAAAAAGTGCCTTTTTATAAGCAAGATACAGTCCATACTGTGGATCTAATGTTGGAACATCTAGACCTGACTTAATATTTTAGTTACCAGTTAATTCTGCACCAATGGAAACTGCCAGTTGTTTTCTCAACAGGCTTTCCAATTGGACTAGATTCCAGACCACCACAAATAAAGCTTAAAGATTACTGAATAATTTCCAATAATGTATAATCCACATCCTACATGGACATTTATTAGGATACTAAAATAGAAACCTTTTCCATTCAGAAAGAAATATTTGGGCATTGAACGACAACCATCATCGACTTGGAACGCAATTGGGGATAGGCCATTATAAAAATTTGCAAACTGACTGCAATAAAATATAATCAATACACCCCATGTCATCAGTGCAAGAAATTTGTTTGAGATGCATGCTCATATCTGCAAAATGTTCTTTGAGTTTATCTTTGTAAGTTGTCACACATTATTTTATATGCTTTTGCAGTGGCTTGTATTCTGTTATGTTCTAAGAAGCATCGATACAGACATGGTTCACGACAATTTTGAATAAATCAGACAAACACTATGGGGATATGGCAAATTTTTTTTTTAAAAAAAATAAATATATTTCCATGTATTTTACTGTGACTCCAGATTGGTTTTTCTGAAATTATAAAAAAGAAACTCACAAAGGTGTCTTGAGCATGTCTAAACACAGGACGCGTGTTTGTGAAGTGTCCTCAAAGTGTACTGCAACAAATAGTAATTAAAAACAGTAACATGCCTTCTGGCCTGTTCGCCATGTGGACATCTATGAAGCACGGACACAGATACGGGACACAGTAATTTTCAAAAAATGGGGACACAGACATGGTGAATTTTATTTTATTTATTGTTAGAATTGATGTATAAAGAGAAATAGAGAATTGTATTATTGATTGATATATTGATATTTTTTGTCTATTACAAATGGTTCCTTATATAGATGTAGGTGTAGTGGATGGTGTGTAGTGGATGGTGATAGTGGTGTAGTGGGTTAGGTTTAGTGGAGTAGGTGAGGTGGTAGTGGTGTAGTGGGTTAGGTTTAGTGGAGTAGGTGAGGTGGTAGTGGTGGTAGGTGATGGTAAATTCTAACAGCCCCCGCAAACTCAAGGAGGATAGAAACTAACCAACTTGAGTTTGAAGAGAAGAACAAAACAAGAAAATACATAAAAAAAAAAAAGGATAGGAGACATTGTATGGTCGTGTCAGACCGTTGGTGAAGACACTGTATGGTGGTGTCATAACGTTGTAGATGACACTGTATGGGGGTGTCATAACGTGGTAGAGGACACTGTATGGTGGTGTCAGACCGATGTAGAAGACAGTTTATGGGGTCATGTCGGACCGTTGTAGAAGACAGTTTATGGGGTCATGTCGTACCCTTGTTGAGGCCAATCAGTATACTCTGAAGTCATGCGTGGAAACCATGACGGCGGTCACAAATTTGTCGCACCAGCTGCAGAGCAGGACAAATGAGGTGCAACAGTTAAACTCCCAGCTGGCTCTGCTCCAACGCATGTATAAGGATGCGCGAGCAGAGATTAGTGTGCTAAAGGCGGAAAATAAGGAGCTGAAGCGGAAGGCCACCGTTATGTTCCGATTTGAAGGGCCGCCATATGCTGCAGTGGAGGAGCAGGGAGTAGTGATCATGCCCAGTGGAGTGGGAAACACGGAGGCAATACCGGCAAGGGCCGCTCAGGACGGAAGCAAGAAGAAGAGACCGGCGGCAGAGTAGAGAAGAAAAATCCTGCCTGTGGATGTGGTTGTTTTGTGTGTTTTTTTTTTTTTTTTTTTTTGGGTGTAAAATGCTGATCGGGGTTGATCCCGTCATGAAAAAAAATGACAAGTTTGTGGAATGAAAACCGAGGTGGGTGTGAATGGTTTTTTTTTGTTTTTTTTTTTTTTTGTTGAAAATAATAATAATAATAATAATAATAATAATAATAAAAAAAATAAAACGAAGTGGTGGATCAGCAAGAGTTGTGAATCAGCAAGATTTTTTTTTTTTTGTTTTTTTTTTTTTTTTGAAAATAAGAATAATCATAATAAATAAAATGAAGTGGTGGAAGCCAGTGGAATCCATGAAGGCTAGTATAATGTTTGGTAGTGGGGAAAAGAATGATGGGTAGGTTGAGTAGAGAATAAAATAAAAAGTGAGTTTAAAGAAAGTGAGGGACGTGGGCGGTGGATGAACAAACAAATAAATAAATAAAGGAATGAAAAGAAAAAAATAAATAAAGAAAGAAAGAGAGAAATAAATAAAGAAAGAAATAAATAAATAAGTAAAGTTGCCCTTTTCCCTCTGCTGCTGCATGTGGGAGACAGAAGCATGTGAGTATGTATTCATCTCCCAAGGCATGCCGTGTGATGCTGAGAGGGAGAGCTTTTTTTTTTTTTTTATTTTATTTTATTTACAAAACCAGCTGGATATATAATGGCCAATATAATATATCATACTATAATAATATAATATATTATAATAGAACATATTGCTTACAAAACCAGCTGGATATATAATGACCAATATAATATACCATACTATAATAATATAATATATTATAATAGAACATATCAGCCCACAGAACTTAGAACCTAGGTCCATCAATACGCAGAAGCATTTGCAGGAAACAGCTCTTAATCACGTGAAGAGTGTAGGACTTCTGGGTGATGGCTTTGGTTCAACTCCGGAGATGTGCAAAAAAAAAACCTGATTTGGGTGGTCACTAAAATGCAGGTTCTGGTAGAGCGCTATCCTACTGGGGGTGATGTAGTGCAAGTAGACACTTGGGTAGCTGCATCCGGAAAGAATGGTATGCGGCGTGATTGGCTTGTTCGTGACTGCAGAACAGGGGAACTACAGAGATGCTATCGACGAAGGATTTTTGAAAGCCTTGGAATTGGATCCAAATAATGATTCTGTGAAAGAGAATATTCGGGTGGCAGAGCAAAAAATTGAAAGAGGAGCAACGAAGGTCAGAACATCATCAGAACTCGAGTTCAGGAAGTCATCAAGAATCAAATCAGCAGCGGCGGTGTGAAGGCTCGGCCGATGTGACGAAGAAAGAAAGAAGAGGACTAATAGCAGAGTTCTTCAATAGTGAGGAGAGGAAGATGAAGTTACAGCGGAGTCAGGATATGTGTAGAGGTCCGGCGGGCGGCCAAGGCGAGGCTGCCGCCCGCCGGTGAAGCGGAATTACTAGGTTCTCAACCTTGCTCTGATACCATGTTAGAATTGATGTATAAAGAGAAATAGAGAATTGTATTATTGATTGATATATTGATATTTTCTGTCTATTACAAATGGTTCCTTATATAGATGTAGGTGTAGTGGATGATGTGTAGTGGATGGTGATAGTGGTGTAGTGGGTTAGGTTTAGTGGAGTAGGTGAGGTGGTAGTGGTGTAGTGGGTTAGGTTTAGTGGAGTAGGTGAGGTGGTAGTGGTGGTAGGTGATGGTAAATTCTAACATTTATTTTTTTATATTTGTGTGTGTTATGTAGATTCATATTACATTCATTCTAAATCAAAATTAACAAATACTAACATAATAACATTGATTCAATAAATATAACTACTACATTTAAACAAATTAATAGATCGTCCATTCACAAAAAAGCCATAATAAATGATAACAAGACCTACAATGAGAAGGAGAAAACATTCAATATCTAACAATATTCTTCACAAAAGTACTAAATAAGAGGCAAAAGAAAAAGAAGAGTAGCCCCGCTGAGTCCCATGCTGTGTCCCCATATGGACACGCGTGTCTCCTACAAAAAAATCATTAAATTAAAGGGACAGGCCATCTGGCGTGTCTCATATGTGTCCCCGGTGTGTCCCTGTGTCGGACACCGCCACGGCACTAATTTTGGAGTGTTCATGCTTCATAAGTGGACACACATGTCCCCAGCTTGTCAGTGTTCTATAAGTGTCCGACACAAACACAACAGCCATTTTGAAGTATCGGTGCTTCATAGGTTCTGTTATTCTATTTATGCAAATTACTAGTAATAAAAAGAGAACATTTAAAGCTTAAATCTTCAAAGGGAAAAAGTTTCCTCCCCAGAAGAGGGAAGAGCCAAAAAAAGGAAAAGCATAACTAACTTTCTTTCTTTTAATAATTTTTTTTTATTTTTTATTTTTTGTTAGTGAATTTTTTATTGTTATATTGAAAAAATAGTTTCCAAATGTGATTATTTTAGATTATGCATTTGCAGATTTTCTTTCATTCTAATAAGGTTTCTGGTTTAGGATGCTAACAGTTGGAGAAAAGAGCAGGGAAGCTTGATGTGTCACCAATGCTTGAGGAGCGATAAGAGTCGTGTTGTCTTTTGTTTAAATTGCAATAGGAAACGCTATTGCTATGAGTGCCTTGCAAAGTGGTAATGCGAAATCCTAAAGCTTGCTTGTTAGTAAAACTATTTAAACTGATCTCAGTCTTTCTCAAATTTGGTAGAGATGGAATGTATAAGATATGAAACTAAAACTTTATTTTCTAATTGTTTGAATATAATTATTTTCTTTATTATTTCAAGCTTAAGAGCTAGACAATGCAAGTAAATGGTCTGACTGAGTCCATTTTGCAAACATTTAAAAGGGCTGAATAGGGTGCTGCTAAATGCCCCCACACCCTAAAATTGCTTCCTACCTTTATTTTTTTTTTGGAGCACCCATCATACTCCCAACCCTACCCTCTCTTTGGAACCCCACCCTGCAACCCTTCTTTCAGCAGCCCCCACTGGCGACCCCCCACCCCACTGTAGACCCCCCTCCATAGCCCCTCTCCTCCTCGACAGCCCTCTACCCCTTTCCACCTTCATCACCAACCTTATCTATCTCAGCCCACCTCTGGCGCCACCCCCTTCTTTTTCTCCCTCGCCGCGATCCCCTCCCTTGCAGCGAACTCCCAATCCAGATCTAGATCTGGGAAGAAGAAAGAAGAAGATCTAGATCTAGATCTGGATTGGGGGTGTGGGGCATCAGGAGGGAAAGGAGGCTGGGGGAGGGACAAGGGTGGTGGGGATGTGCTGGAGAGGGGTGGACGGGGGGGTGGGGATTGGCAGGGAGGTAGCTGGAGCTGCTGGTGGCGGTGTGTAGGGTTGGGGTAAAATTGTAATAAAAAAATGGATGAGATGGTGAAAGATGTGGGGCCTATTAGCTGCTCCTGCTGAATATTTTATATGCTGTGTACAATCTTTTGTTGCGGATTTTTGTTGTCAATATAAATTGGGTATATCTAATTGTTGTATAAATGTTTTGAAATGCATGAAATAGGTACCCAGAGAGAACAAAGGAGGAAATTGAGAAAGCATGCCCATTTTGTCATGGCAATTGTAATTGTAGGGCTTGCCTTCAAGCCGATGTAGTTGTGAAGGCATGTTACTCCAATTTTTATTTTATTTTATTTATTTTTAAAGTTTCCTTTTTATTTTATGTATCTTTACCTTAATGCAGTTTGCATAATATTCAAAACAATTTGGTTGTAATAGGCTAGTCTCAAAGAAGCAGATGAGAATATCAGATTGCAAAGATCGCTTTATTTGCTACACAAAACTCTGCCTCTTCTCAGGCACATCCAAGGAGAACAGAATTCTGAGCTAGATGTGGAAGCTGGCATACGCGGTACTGAAAAATTTAATATGATCACTTAAGATGGAGGATACCCATTCTTTGTGTATAATTATGGTTAGAATATTTACCAGTGTGTTTCTTTATTTTGTTGTGCAGGTATTCAATTGACAGAAGCAGATATAGAGAAGTCTATACTTGATGAAGATGACAGAGTCTACTGGTATTTATCATGCTCACAATGGGTGTTCATTTAAGGGATAGCTGTTTTGTCATTAGTGTTTTAGCATTTGTTGTCGGTGGCCATGGGTCAGACTTAATGCTTGACCTTTCACAGTGTGTGGAATGGAAGCACCACAAGCTATCTCATAGTCATTGTTAGCTGAAATCCAGGACAAACCAAGTATTTTGCCACCTTGTATCAATTTTATTTTCACTTACACATACAAAAAGATTTGGTTTTTGACAGCGGCATTAGCAGCATGGTGGTGTCATCCTTTTTTAACTCTAAGATTGTTGCTGAGGCCATTCAAGGAAATCTTGGTTTTGCTTTAATGTAGTCGTTTTCAATATGAAATTCATCAAATTTGTGTCTTTACACTTTTGAATGCAAGGCTTTACTTTCCAAACTCAGACCATTGGTCTAAAGGTATTAATGTTTGGAGGTTGACATCCTTAAACTGAATTCACAGGGCCTACAGGCATATATACCTTTGTTTGAATGAGTTGTAGATTTTTGATGTGATAAAGCTCAGTTTCATGGCATACTTCATGAACGCAACTTTCTGTGACTTTTTGCTTGGAGCTGACATTGTATCTAGGTTATTTGTGTACTAGAAAAGCATGATTTACATCTTCCAATGCTATATCTTGTTTGATAGGATTTATTTCTTTAATCACTAATGCATTGAACACTTTAAATATCGTTAGTAGCTCTTTAATGCATTAAATACTCATACATTGTCATACAGAAACAAAATCTGCGTTAAGTTAGAAGATTGAACATAAGATGTTCATCTCTGAAGTTGATGATTAATTGAAAAATTTTCAGCAAAAAATTATTCCTAGATCTCTAGCAATGTAGCTGAGAACATTTGACACGGACAGTTTTATTCATTCGGTATTACAGTGTTTCATTACATCGACACACACTAGTGTTCATTTAGTGGGGAGAAAGATCCCATATCATCAAATATTTAACCTACTGTTGCATTTGCTACCATCATGTTTTGGTGGCTTTAAATATTATCCTTTATCTATCTGAGACTTGGAGAGATTGTTATCTTTTTCATGCATCTTGCTATAGCTGATTTGTCATAAAAAAGTTCTTAGATTCTCTAGAGAACATTTTTTTTGGGTAAGTTTCTCTAGAGAACATATCTGCTCTTTCCAAATTTTTATTCATAATGATGAAAACCTGTAATCACATACAAATTCTTATTCAACAGTGACAACTGCAATACATCCATTGTCAATTTCCACAGAACCTGCCCAAATCCTGATTGTTCATATGACCTGTGTCTCAATTGTTGTCGAGAACTCAGAAAAGGTTTTCAGCCTGGAGGTAATGAAGCAGAATCTTCAATTCATCAGTTGCTTGAACGATCTTATGGTCATGGTATGGACATGAAGCCAAAGAAACACGCTTGGGAGGGCCAAGTGACACTCCGAGAAAATGATTATCAAGCTGATATGTATGGTGACTTTCCCGATTGGAGCGCAAAGATGGATGGTAGCATTCCTTGCCCTCCAAAAGGACGTGGAGGTTGTGGTGCTGGAATATTGGCACTGAGACGCATCTTCGAAGTTAATTGGGTGGATGACCTAATTAGGAGTGCAGAGGACCTTACAATCAATTATCAGGCACCAGATATTGATTTTTCTCAGGGATGTTCGTTGTGCTTTCCTGTCAGATCTGCAGGAGGTGATGGGAATGATTTTGGAGTAAGGCAGGCATCTTTTAGGAAGAGCAGTCATGATAATTTTCTTTACTGCCCAAATGCTGATCACATGGAAGATAGTGAGTTTGAGCATTTTCAAATGCACTGGATGAGAGGCGAACCTGTCATAGTTAGAAATGTACTTGCAAAGACTTCTGGTCTTAGTTGGGAACCAATGGTCATGTGGAGGGCTTTCAGAAGTGCAAAAAGAAAATTGAAAGAGGAGAGCTTTTCCGTTAAGGCCATTGATTGCTTGGATTGGTGTGAGGTAGGTGTTTGATTCATGCAGGTTTCTCCTTTTCTTTTGTGCTTTCCACTGCCCATTTATATTTTTTTCTCTAATGATGCTTAGCATATCTCATTAGTAGCCAATGTTCTTGCTACTTTGTTCTTTCACTATCTCTTTTCAATTAAACATATATAATCTAACCTGTTGTAACCATGCATCTTTACACAAAATCTTGAACTTAAAAAATCACAACTACAGTGTGTCTAATCTATTATTTTGTAAATTCAAAGATGCATTTGAAAATTAGCTAAGGAAGAAGATGATGAGTATTGTGTTTTTGTGCATGATTGTGCCTATAAGTTTAACTCTATGGATTGAAATTAACAATGTTGGGTTTGCTATAGTTTGTACATTGATGAATCATGTAGTGTGTGTTTTGCATTTAGCAAGTAACAGAATCTGTGGAATATTCTGGCTGGTGATTTTACTTATATTTTTTTTGCTGAGCATAAAGCCCTTGACAGAGTGGAATGGCGAAAAATGATTCATGTAGCGAACCCCACTTGATTGTGACCCGAGGTTTAGTTTGGCTTGGCTTGGTTTGGTTTGGTTTTAGCTAAAATTTTTCTTTACTTGAAAATCATGATGGAATTACATATTTTATTCTTGTGCTGCAGGTTGAGATTAACATTCACCAGTTCTTCAAGGGCTATTTAGAGGGTCGTAGGCATCAGACTGGGTGGCCTGAGATGTTGAAGCTGAAGGATTGGCCGCCAACAAATTCATTCGAGGAATGTTTGCCAAGGCATGGTGCTGAATTTGTTGCTATGCTTCCCTACAGTGATTATACTCATCCCAGATCTGGTCTTCTGAATTTTGCTACAAAGCTTCCTGATGGTGCTTTGAAGCCAGACTTGGGGCCCAAAACATATATTGCTTATGGATCTCCAGAAGAACTTGGTAGCGGTGATTCAGTGACTAAACTTCATTGCGACATTTCTGATGCGGTACTTATTCATTCTGAAAAACTTCTACTTGAATTTTCTTGTTAGTCTTGTTTAATACTGTAGCCACCTTCATGATTCTCGCATCATGTATTTCCTCCTCACCTTGGCTTTTAACATATTTTGACTATATGATGCAAATAAAAAATCTTGTAAGTGAATGCATTTGTATTTTATTGATTGGATAATAGATAGCGCATAGCATAACCTCATACAATTGCTTTCTATGTTACGTGGACTCGGGTGTGACTATCGGGTACAGTTGTGTGTTCAAGCATCAGACCTTCCTAGACCCTAAATTTTAGGATATTGGGAAATTTATCCAAATGTTGGTATGGGAGCATTTAAATGTATTGTATGCTTTTCTGACACGAGATATTGTAAATTATTAGGAATGTACGTACTTGAATTTAAATGGGATTTAGGGAAAAATGAGATTTCTATCTTAGGGATTTACATTGATTCATGTCCTGGTTTTGATCATGCTTGCAGATTTTTTTTTTTTTTAAACTTATTCACTTAAGTTTCCTCATGTTTATGCTGCTGTCTTAAGTTCTCATGAAAGAAAGTGCAAATCCAACTGCTTTCTTTGATCAGAATCTTCTATTATGTTTGTCTGATCTTATTAACATTGCGGTAATTTGTACATGCATTCTGTTGATTTCAACTTATATTTTGGACATTCTCTTCCTATATAGATCCAGTCTTCCAAATTCCTATTCCTGTCCTGTTACATAACGACAAATTTTAAGCTATTCTACCTACTATTTCATATCGCAAGGTTATGATATGTTTTCTTTTTAAATGTCTGTCTAGGTTAATGTACTGACACACACGGCCAAGGTGAAGATTGCTCCACAGCGACAGAAAATCATCAAAAAATTGCAGGAGAAGTATGAAGCTGGAGATTTGCCTGAGCTTCATGGTGGAACAAACGATGTATTGGGCACACTTGATAAAATGCTACCAAAGCAATCTGACAAAGTTGAAAACATGGGTTTTGAGTATGCGGAGAAAATGGACATCAGTGAGATGGATGCTTTCTTGCCAGAAAATTTGGAGAAATTGGATGAAGAACATGACAAGAGAACATTGCCCCTGTTAGATTCCATTGGTTTGGGAACACACACTGTTCAAAATACTAGTGGGCAATCTGTTGGAGATTTGAATACAAGGGATCAGACAAATGGCATTTACATGCATGCATTGGAAGAATCCAGGTCAACTTTTCCAGAAAGACATTGTGAAGGGAAGAGTGATTTTGATATTGTACGCCCTGAGTTTCAAAGACACTCATCATCACTTCACAGTGGTCAATGTGATATATTGACCAACTTTGTTAATGGGAATTCATCTTTTGTCCAAAAGTGCAGTGGCAGACACATGGATATTGCTGATAGGAATTCTTTATTTGACGCAATAAATGCAAACACCATCTGTCCTGCAACCGAACGATCATGTTGTGCTCAAAAACATGATACAGAAGATGCTTTGGTTTTAAGAGATCTGCTAAATCAAGATTATGTTGATTCTTCTAGCAATCAAAAATATTGTCAACCGTGTGATCTGCAGACAATGAATCGCATCAGTGGTGAAGATGCTAAGGAGGCAGCCTTTTTGGGCAATAGACTTATCAGTTCAGCATCAACGAGGACAAATTCTGTTCCACTGGATGATACTTTTCAAAGCAACAACTGTTCAGAGGTCGTACAACAAGGAAGTGCCGTTTGGGACATATTCCGTAGGCAGGATGTGCCCAAGTTAATTGAATACTTGAAGAAGCATTGGAAAGAATTTCGCCACATCAACAATTGTCCTGTGACTTCTGTCTGTATTGTTTCTTGTTAGTGTTAGTGTTCAACAATACTAATTTAACTTGAGTTTCTGACTTGACTTTTTACACTTGCCTTAGGTGGTTCATCCTATTCATGACCAGACCTTTTATCTGAATGAGAAGCATAAGAAACAGCTGAAGGAAGAATTCAGTAAGAAATTGCTTATCTTCACAACCTTTTTTAATATATGCCTCACATTCATTTATCATACTGGCTTTCTTATCCAGATATAGAACCTTGGACATTTGAGCAATACCTTGGAGAGGCTGTGTTCATTCCTGCAGGATGCCCGCATCAAGTGAGAAACAGACAGGTGAAGTAACTCCTTTGCTTTCGTCTTTCCTAGTTAATGTTTCAAGTCTATGATGCAATGTTCATTTCTTGGGGATAAGTTTATATTTTCAAACTATACTTTTGAACTAGTTCCATAAAACCTATAAAGCCTGTCCTTTAATCTATGTCTCAGAAAAATAAAATCAGAAAATCCTATGACAAAGGTGGAAACTTTCTTTATCTACATTCCCATTCATTTTTAGTTCATTATTAACCAACTTCTCCCCTCTTTGCAAGATCAATGCAGGGACTTACTGTTCTCTTGTTTCTTTTCCAGTCCTGCATTAAAGTGGCCCTCGATTTTGTATCCCCTGACAATGTCCAAGAATGCATCCGGTTGACAGAGGAGTTCCGATTGCTTCCAAAAACCCATAGATCTAAGGAAGATAAATTGGAGGTACATGTACTTTGCATTATCACCCTGTACTTTGCATTGTAAGTAACTTGATTTCATGGTGTGAATAGGGTTACCCATTTCGTAACATCTTGAGACAATTGATGATTTAACACAAGTCTATATCTTACCAAACAAAACATCTGTTGATCTCTACATTCTGGTTATGCTGTGTATTAGTTTGTTAATCAGTATGCTTGTGTATTTTGATTGGTAGATTCTATGGATATATGTTTAATTAGGCTGAAGCATTAGGATAGTTCAAACCTTCCCTAGTGGATATCAACAGTTATCGTATCCTCGTCATCTTAAAAAAATATACATGAGCAATGAAAGCGACCATGTAAATCAAGTTTTTATCATGACCAATTCTTTTCTCTATTTAAATATGATACTCTTTTTATCAGAATCATATACAAAATGTAAATGTTGCAAACAGTACAAAGTTGGTTTCTTGAAAATGCGAGTAAGAGTGCTTCTTTCAGTTCAAAGCCTAGTTTTTTATTTTTGTATTGCAGACACATTATATCCCTGGTCTTCATATCAAAGATTGAACGTATACATAGTGAATGAAAAACTAGATTCGTTTTTCTCTGAAGTAGGTGATAGAAAGCCTCCTAACATATGTTATAAATGGACCATATCATGAATTGGGTTGACAAAACATAAAAGGGCAACTGATTTCATCTTTCAATTTATGAGTGATTATACATACTACCTGATTATCTGGTAATTCTTTTGAGGACATATATATAAGCATAGCATAGAAAACATCTTTGATTCAGGGAAAATCTTGAATTTACATATTTAATCAGAGGTCACATGCAATGTAATATAAACTTGGTGTGCAATTTGGGTGGACTCAACCCAAGTCCAGCCTGAATTTTTTTAGGGCTTGGGTAACATGTTTTTGAATGCACTGAGGGCTTGGATAGAGACATCAGGCAACCTAAAGCCTGAATTATATCCCATATATCATGTACACAAGTAATACAAAAGAACCCTATTTTTTATTTTTTGCTCACTCAAAATGACAAAGACCACCACAACAGTGCATCATTTCTTCTCTATAGCTTTTTCTCATCATATAAATTATTTGTTTTATATGTTATTAATAATTTTATTAAAAAAAAGTGTGCACCCCCCCCCCCCCCCCAAAAAAAAAAAAAAAAAAAAAAAACACAAATTTATTGGTAATTCAGGCCTAGATTGAGTTAAATTTATTATTGAGTTTAGGCAACTCTCAGCACGACTTTGGGCCTGGGAAGCCTCTCAACCCACCCGAACTTACCTGAGTTGCACCCCTAACATAAATAGTGATGTTTCACACAGTCAATTCTATCTGTTTATAGGTGAAGAAGTTGGCACTGTATGCTGTAAGTGTCGCTGTCAGTGAAGCCAAAAATCTGATGTTGAAACTCGAGTAAGATTTCTGTTGCTTTTAATCTCCTTTTACCTGCACTTGTTTCCATGTTTAAATGGCTTCTAAGTGTGACATCTGGTTGTGAGTAAAATGTGATGTATTTTGAATGCATAATCGCAATATTGGTTACTGGATCCAATTCAATACCATGTACTGTAATAGGATGAAGAATGCTGATTGGTTAAAAGTGGTTTTATTTATTTCATGGATAAAAGGTAGTTGCTTTGAGCATATCTATGTCATGAACTCAACATTTGATAAGTAGTCTATAACTTGAAATTTTGTCATACTTCTAACAGGAGCAATATGAATTGTGTTTATTAAGCATAATTTATTCACTTAATACCTTCAGTTTTTAACTGTTGAATTGGGTCATCAAATACTACGTAAAAGTAACGATGATAAGAGGGTGTACAAGTTATGGTTTAACCAATGAATCATATGGATTACAGCCCTACAAAAAATCTCAAAGAAATATAAATATATATATATATATATATATTTGAAATGATAGAGCAGCACATATTGGTTGGTGATTTGAAAAGCCACATTCAAGAGTTTTGAACACATCCCTTCACAACAAATTAATATACGTCAGACAGAACAAGAAAGTGCATAGGTTTGTTTGTGAAAGCAACAGAAACCTTTCGTTATATGTAGAATATGGACGAAATTGTTTTTTTTTTTTTTCAAAATTGTTCATTGTTCATCATCTATCTTCTTTGTAAAAGTTTCCAGTGGCAATCTTGCAGCTCAACAAACACAGTGGGGCAGGACGAGTCACAAGACAAACCAGCTTTTTGTAACTGAGGGCTCTCATTATTGGTACAGCCACAACTGAAATTAGTTCAATAGCTGGTGTGAACATGTTTTTTTTAGATGCCTTTGGTATGTAATAGGCATCGGCAATCTTTGCTGCGCACTGCCTTGTATTGTAAAATAGCATAATTTAGGTAGATGATGTTCTGTTATTATCTATCTGGTCTGCATCCAACTGAATTTGTAGTCTTTTTGGTTGATGCTTTTAAAAATCTTAACTTTTGGCTTTTCAACCATATGACAAAAGGGTGGTGTAAATAGTTTATTAAGTAAATGCTCAAGAATTTGTGGTCGTGTTGTTTCATCTTTGTGAAGCATTTTTGAGGAGCCATATCATAGCAGATGTGAATCACAATTTGCCTTTTTGAAATAGCATGCATGCTTGGGAGCCATCTTCATGTATGAGCGTTCGAGACTCATTTTCAAGTTAAATTACCCATTGAAGGTAATGCAATATTCGCTTTAGCACACTTCTGAAAAATAAAGATGCCCTGCAATTAAAGTTAAGCTTTGTAGCTTGTTGCTGAGAGCAGGCTATCAATGTTTGAGGACATAGGAAACCTTAGCAGGGATTTGATAATGGAAAGTAAGTATATAACATTAGACAAAACCACCCGAACTCCCCTATCTCAACACACTTGCTTGGTTCTCAGGATACTTGATTGGAGCTTAAGTTAAGAATTCCCCACCTTTTTTGTGTTTTTTTGAACATAAGACTTCCCCTACCTCAACTCACGGCCTTGCTTCTCAAAGGTGAGGAAGAAAGGCAAAAGTACTACTTCGTTGGAAGAGTAGGTATAATTGTCCGGATTACAATCAAGATGAAAGTGGTTAGTTTAAATGTTTGAAAAAAGATTCTACAGGAGGTCATAACAAGAACAAGAAAAAAATTGAAATTCATGATTTGGTAAATAAGTCACTAATCGGCATCCAAACTTGTGAGGGGCTGGCAAGCATATGTACCAAGCCATTCTAGGGTAACCAAACAAGCAAAGACAGCTTACGGTTGAACCCGGTCCCAAAGAGTGCATTCTTCACTTGGGCCTTTTGGGAATCAGATGATGAGAGGACCAAGGCTAACGATTGTATGGTGGTTGATGTATATATAGCAAAAAAAATGATATACTTTCATTGCAACGGCCATGTTTATGAGGAAAAAATGGGCGCTTAGACGATATATCTAATTCTAAATTCTTTTTGTCCAAAGAGCGAAACGCTTAAATAGTAGGTCTTAAGGACATTATTCTGCGAAATGACCAACCTGCCGAAAGAAGTTCATGGGTTATTTGTTTGGAACAATTCTGTTCTTATCTGTTCAGATTATGCTCCTCACAATCAATTTGCTCTCTCTGTCTCTCTTCCCAACCCTACGAAACCCCCCCCTCTTTCTCTTAGGTCTTGTCTCTTTCCTCTCCGATGCCACCATGCAACATAAGCATCTCTAGCTCAGCCGAATCCTTCGCCGGTGGTTCAAACGCCGCCACCGCAGTCTATAAAGGAACCGGTGCAGCCACCTCCTGTGTCGTTGTCTTCCTTGTATTTGCTCAACTTCGATTCCTTTCCCCTGAAGGACTACGATAAGCTATGGAGGATCGTCTCTGCCTCGGTTAAAGGTTTCACCGAGATGTGGCCAACTTCGGGTCTAGATCTGAGGCCAACTTCGTCGAGAGATCGGTGTTGGTGCTGTCGGCAGGAGTCAAGGACCAGACGAAGAGTGAAGTCCACCAATTGGAAGACCCCATCGCCGCCGTACCTGTAATGGTGGTGGTGGATCAGTACTTTCTGGCATGGCATTGGAGGCGGAGGTGAAATTTCAATCTGCTGGTGATAAGAATTATATATATATGCACACTTGTGATGATAATCATGTGACCTCTTTTGTGTTTTTTGTTCATATATGACGGTCCTATTGCTACTATTTATTGAAGATTTGCTATTTCAATTCAAGCAATCATTAATCATACTGGTGGCTTTTGTTTCGAGGGATTGAGGGTGTGGTTGGATTATTAATTTATTCGGATTAATAATATGTTGTTTGGTTTAAAATTTTTACATTAGATTATCAATTCTAAATTTATTAGATTATTGTATCCCAGGAAGGATGGGACAAATGGGAAAAAAAAAGTAGTATGAGATTAGATAGTATTTAATTATGTATTATATTTAGTAAGATTTAAATGTCTCAATTTAAAAATAAAATTATTTTATTTAATTTTTATTGATGTTTTATATATTTAATTTTTTTACATCATCTTTTATAGATATTTTATTGATACTTTATTTTAAAATTTTGTTTATATTTTATTAATTTCATTATTTAAATTTTAATAGATGTTTTATTTAATCTTATTATTTTTTAAATAAATTTATTTAAAATTTTAATTAAAAAATAACATATATTTTTATTGATATTTAATTTTTAAAAAATAAATTTATTTAATTGTGTAAAAAATAAAATAAAATAAATTTTTATTTGATCTAATTAAAAATAATTAAAATATTAAAGATATATTTAATATTATTATTACTTAATAAATAATTGAAAATGGTAAAATAATCATTTGAACATTTATCCTTTTTCATAATATCTCAAACAAACTTAAGATTCATATCCTATCTAACTAAATAATCTTTTGTTGACATTTAATTTCATGACTAAACAAACATGGGATGTAAATCTAACCCAATCAAATAGTTCGGAGATAATATATCTCAAAATTAACATTCTGGTAAATTCCAATCATTCCTTATCCAGTCCGTCCAAATAAACACACCTATTTTGTTTCTTGTTGATATTACTCTACTAGTTGTTGTTTGTTTGATGATAAGCATCTAAAATATGATCTCTGGTTCGGAACAGTTGATTCCTTTTTTGATCGATGTGATCAGAATATGTAAAGTTACTTCTCTGAATAGATAACTAGCTATGTTGATCATCTCCTGTGGTCTTTCACTTTCAAGTTATTAAAATTTATGATCTGCTACTGATGAGAATTATACATATATACATACTTCCGACAATAATTAAGGGGAAAAATCACTTCTTTAAGCAAAAAAAATTCTTCTCTCTAATCCAAGCAAGTAAGTGGTCTCTTTTGTTGAAAATCTAAGAATCATCAATCTTATTATTTTGTTTTTAGTTTAACAGATCATCACCACTTTCACACAGATCATCTCTTGTTTCAACAGATAAAAAAAAAAATTGTGATTGCTTGTTGAATTGTTATTTTAACAGATAAAAAAAAAATTAACAGATAATGTCACTCAGATAGGAAAAAATAAAAAAAAATTGAATAGATAATTTCAACAGATAGTAAAAAAAAATTAAACAGATAAAAAAATTACATAGATAAAATTTGGATAGATAGAAAACTTACAAAGATAAAAATTTGGACAAATAGATATAAATTTGAATAGATAGAAAATTTGGACAAATAGATATAAATTTGAATAGATAGAAAATTTGAACAAATAAAATTTAAACAAATAGATATAAATTTAAATAGGCAATCAACAAAAAGTCAACAACTAAATCAATGGGTAAAATTAAAAACAAAATATTTTTCAAAACCAACAAAAGGATCACTAAACTATTTCACAACAGCTCTGCTACAGAGCCCGAAAGGGTTTCGAGCCAAATTTGGCTCGAATTTGAGAAGAAGGAGGAAGAAGAAGAAGAAGAAGAAGAAGAGAATGAGGAAGAAGAGAAGGAGAAGCAGAACTGGAGGGGGCCCTAAAAATAGGGTTGGAGGCGGAGGCGGAGGCGGAGGCCGGCGGAGGCAGAGGCAGAGGCGGAAGCGGGCGGAGGCAGAGGCGACGATCGGCCGACGACCGACGAGCTGCGACAATTGGCTGACGAGCGACGACGAGCTCCCACCTCTCCCCTCTGTTTCTCTCTCTCGCCTCTGCTTCTCAGGTTCAAAACGAAAAAGAAGAAGAAAAGAAAGAAGAGGGAAAAAAAAAAAAAATCAAAACTCAAAACGACGTCATTTTGGATTTTGAGCCAAATTCGAGCCACTAATTTCGGGCCCTCAAACATTATTCATTTCACAAATAGTGGACCTTTCACCAATAAAAAATATCCATGGGATCTAATGGCTTGGACTCACCTTAAGTTAGACTTTTCAACAATTTTCTCAAAAAATAAATAAATAAATAAGAAGAATGAACTTCTTTAGGTATTCCTCAAAAAAAGAAAAAAAAAAAAAAAAAAAAACCTTCTCTAGGTGCAAAACAAAAAGTCATCCTAACATTGATAGGTTTACTCCTGCAACTATTTCAAAACTTCAGTTTCTCGTCGTAAATTCTTCAAGGAAAGATGATTTTAACCGGTGTTTTAACACACGTAATTTGCTAGGTTTGCCTTCATTTAGCATGTCTAGTTTTTTGACTTTTTAATTGTTTTAGTCATAAAAAAAATAAAATAAGTCTTTTAACTTAATAAGACAAAATATCACATCTAAATTATAATCATTTTATTTTTTCTCTCACGAAAATAAAAAAAGTCAAAAAATTTATTTTAAATGAGACTTTTTAATCCCAAATTAAAATAATTAAAAAGTCAAAAAATTAAAAAGAGAACTCAAATCTCAAATGAACCCTTTATAAAGGACACAAAGACTAAATGAAAATAACAGAAAAATAAAAACTTACTGCTTCGACAACTTTGACATATAATGCGCACAAAAAGCAAAATGTGGTTAAGAAGTTGGCCATAATCCATTGCAAATGTTGTGGTGTGAGTTTCAGTCATAATAACTCTGAGCCATCCTTCTATTACTTCGACACAAATAAAATGGACCTTTTGCGATTTTATAAGCCAAAACAAAAAAAATACAGAAAATGTTTTATATGTTGAATTGAAAGTTTTATTTAAATAGAAAATATTTTTTATTATTGCCGTGGCCACTTTCACCGCCACCACACCATCACTACTACTATCACCACCACAACACCACTATCGTTACCATCTCTACCTCCACCACCACCACCACCTCCATTTTCAATTTGTTGCTCCCATTACTACCATCACTAATGTAACTATTAATACATTAATTTTAGAAACGCAACCAAATATAAGAAAATATTTTTTATGAAAAATATATATTTTTAAAAGTTCTGTAAAAAAAATTTTTTACCAAAAATAAACGAAATGCTACAGTGTATCATCTATTTTATATTTTGAGGATTAGAAGGATTACTAGTTCAACGATCAAGTAATTAGGAAATTTGGTTATTGTTAATCACTTAATTATACATATTAATTAGGGCATATTACACTAACCGTCCTTATAGTTTGGAGTTTGTGTTACTTTGGTCCATAACTTTTTAATTGTGACACATTTGACCGTGAATTTTGAATATTGCTCCAAACAAACTGTCACGGGTCAACTCCTTTAGAGGCGCAGCGGATCAATTTTCGCCCGTGTGGCGCTCAAACTCCACCAAGTTTAAGCCCGCCATAGCTCATTGACAAATCGAGTGTTGATGATCTCACCCATTTGAACATTAGGGCCCAATGCTTTGTCAAGCAAAACAACTTCACAAGGAAGCTCCGTCTTCACCCGGATGCCACAAGTAGGCCTGACACCTCCAGTGCACCAAGCACGGCATAAGTCGCTTCATAGCGCCAAGCTTATCTCAAGCAAGGTGCTTGCCCAACTTAGGTTCATGTCATCAAGGTGCCTAGCCACACAACAATGTGCTAGTAAAGGTCCTCAACTTAGCCGACAAGCCAATGTTGCATGTTGGGTCTTTAGTAGCATTTCGAAGTGTCGTAGGGTCTAGCATGCCTCAATAGATGCATATTGGATGGCCACTTGGTCATGCGAAGCCCACAAGCCACCAAGGGTCAATCTCTCGCCCACGGTGTAGTTCTCGTGCCAACACGTGTGTTAGATTCCGCCTAAGGTCATTGCGCACCTTAGCGTTGCACCAACGTGTAGCATGAATAAGGCAACATCTCAATCCGTAGCTTGCTTGTAGCATAATGTAGTCCCTCAATGGACGTAGTCATTGCATAGCTTGATGCCTTCATTCAATAGCCCATATATGCGGTGTCGTCTTTCAACCGCTTGGCTTAAGCCACGGGATCCCCTCGTGCAAGGTTGAACCCAAACCAAGCACTAGAGTTGGCACACGAGGCCTTTAGTAGTGCCTCGATAGCCCATTCGGTCCAAAACGAGTCCCAAAGATGCCATATTGTGTGGCATAATGGAAACAACGTAGTGGGCCTCCCCCTCGGGAGGACACGCGCAGTGCTTACATTATTGCACCGTCCACGGGACTCCCAAACCCATGTGGAGACTCTAGACACCCCTCTAGATGCCTAAAGCCCGCCTTTGAGTTGCCCCAAGGTTGCTCACTTGAAGCCCAGTTTGGGCGGGGAGGTAGGTAGGTAGCACACCTTGCCCCCTTATATATGCTTGTTAAGCAATTTGCCCTCTAGCAGGAGGAAACATCATACATGTCCGAGGAGTCATAATGATTTTTCATAAATTTCACAAATTGAGAAAAATCACGAAACTTGGTCGAGAAAACACTTCCCCTAAGATCTATCTCCAGTAAAAATTTCAGCCCGAAACTCCTTCGTTTGAACGCCGAAACAACGCGCCAAAACTCTGTACTGTTGGCTGCCACTGCTGCTGGCAGCGTTGGTTGGCTATTGGCATGGGCTGTGGCTTTGCCGTCTGCTGGCTATTAGTGGCCTACATGCCTTGGGCTACTTGGAGCCAAAGTTAGGCCACGTTGGGGCACTTCCAATGGCCACTCTTGAGCACTCAAATGGCCACACCATCACGAGCGAAACGTCACGGAGTTAGCCTTGCAAGGCAACCCGTGACACTCTCCTCCACTCCAACCATCAACGTCCTCGTTGATGTAGCACAAAGCTGATGCTGATGTGCGTGTACCGGCTCCTCTGATGAGTCCAACACCTCTGTGTTGATGACCTACCTTCAACGTCTAACTCTTTTAGCCAAGCTCCCCTCATTGTTCTCTACTCAAATCCAGTTGAAATGCACTCCACTTGTTGCACTCTCTGCTGGCAACTTTTCTAAAATGCCCTCTCTGAAAATGCCCTCTGCCAAAGCTCCTCTGAGCGTCTCTAAACTCTGCTCCTTGCCAATGCTCTTGAAATGCCAAGCCCTCTTCTCAAATGGCCTCTCCGCCAATGCTCCTCCGAGCAAATTCAAGCTTCTTTACCATTGCTCAATTTCAAGGATAAAGTCGTCAATTTAATAAAACATAAACTAATTTGACAAAAATAAATGTCAAAAAAATATTTTTAAATTTTTAAAAATTATTTCTACTCACCAAAGATAAAATTATATAAAATTAATAAATATTTTATGCATTTATTTATTTATTTCACCAAATTAATTTTTATTATGTATTTAAATAATAATCATATAATATGTGATTGTTAGACTTTTAATATATAATCAATACATTTAATATATGAAATATTTTAAAATTTAAAATTTTTAATTTAATAATAATATTAAAATCATCTTGATATTTAAATTTTAAAAAAATAAAAACTAATTTAATAGAAATAAGAACAAGTATGATCATCAATACAAAGATATTCCAATCATCATTGTGTGTTCTCACATTTTTTTCCTTTTTGTTTGTCCTACGTCGGTGTATAACTCTGTTCAATATCTATTCAACCGTCTAGAAATCCTCATTTAAAGACAAATCTTAAAAATCTAACCAAGACCCACTTGAATTCACCTCCAATCCTCCGAACCCATGTCTCAATTTCACTTCTCGTCCACTACATGAGCGTCAAAAATTCTGTCTTTATAATTGAGTTTTTCAGTTTTCCTTTCACTTTCTCTCCGTTTCCGGGACAATCCCACTCATGGCTGCTGCACTAAGATCAAAATCATGCAGAGACACGGCTTCTTTCACGGTCTCGCAATTCAGATACTTTATTCTCAACCACATGCACTGTGGTCGTGTGCTTGGTTCCTATTCCAATTCCAGAACCAAATGGGACGATTACTTCTCCAACACCCCTTACCATTTCACCTCATTCAAACCCGTTTCGCTTCGCGGCGAATTCGTCGAAAAGGGCACTGGGATTAGCGATAGTAGGAGGTTTTGGCCTAGTTATGTTAAGAATAGGAGGAAATCTGGGCAAGTTTTTAGTATATTGAATTCTTATGGGGAACCCCCTGAGGTTTGGCAACCTCCTGGGGATGGAATTGCGGTCCGGCCTGGTGTGAAACTGGTTCGGGCGAACGATGGTGGCGGTGGGGGTGGTGGGAGCACGGGTTCGGGTGGAGGGTATGGGGCCAATTCGAAAGATGGGTGTTGGGGAGGATTGAATTTAGGTGGTAGTTTTCCGACCCCGAAAGAGATATGTAGAGGGCTTGATAAGTTTGTAATTGGGCAGGAGAGAGCTAAGAAGGTGATTCTGAATTTTAATTTGATTCACAGCTATTGTTGTTACATGCTGAATTTGAACTTTTTTTTTGTTTTTGTTTGTTTTGATTACTAATGTGAAGATGTTGGATTGAAATGCAATTCATGAAATATATCTTAAAAAGGAATTTGCTTATGTGGGGGACACTCATTTGTTTCTTTTCATATTCTTTATGTTTAGATAAGTATTTGTATTCAATTCAATTATTTCTGATTGTTGTGCCATCTAATGAAATTTTTGCTATTTGCTTTGATGGGCTTTTCTGTCATTGCCTTTTTTAGTGGTCCGGCATTGAATACTTCACTTGACACAACTACAGGGACTTTTTGTATTGTAAAACAATTATCTGAGTTGATTTGTATGTGTAATGTACAATTGCTTGATTTCTGTCTGTTTATAATGTCATTTAATGCGATTCTTTTGTTTGGAAAGAGTTTGCCTTGTATGAGCTCTCTAACTATATGATATGTGCTGATTACAGGTGCTTTCCGTTGCAGTTTACAATCATTATAAGAGGATCTCTAATGACCCTTCACAGAAGTGGTTAGCTCTAAACCTTTGGTGGACATCAATTATCTTTTCTTTCCTGTATAAACCTTTTGGAAAGAAATAAAATTATTTGACATATGAATTCGTATGTTGGAATTATGGACATTGAAATTTACTCTTTCGATCTCCTTATATCCCTGACGGGGCCAATGTTCTGTTTGTTTATTTGTCTGTTTGGTTTGTAATTCTGATGGCCACGTTTATGATGATATATACTTCTAACATTTGTCACTACAATTTGGAAAGTTAGGCCTGCAGGAGATTCAGTCAATGAAAAAACAGATGCTTCTGATGATGATTTGGTGGAACTTGAGAAAAGTAACATTCTTCTAATGGGGCCAACAGGTTCAGGTAATATGCTGTCGTATTTTCCTTAATGCTCCACTGATGTTTGTACTTAAATATGAATACTTTCTGCCAGAACATTGAAGTTTGGTAAAAAATCTTTAAGTAAAACTTCGAATTTAATAAAGACTAGTGGTTTGAAATTTATTGGATAACTATAAGTGTCAAGACTGGTGCCAGGTGTTGCATCAAAATCTCTCTCTCTCTCTCTCATGGTGCATACACTCACTACATGAGCAATGAGTATCATATTGGATATCTTAGTTGCAAACATCTATTGTGAATGCTGGTTGATCTAAAACTGTGAAGCATCCATGCTTTAGAGTGATGCTGTAGTTCTAAGTGTCAAGATCCATTTTATACACGTTTCACTAATACAGTACTTTCTTATTTGTTGTTGCCACCATGTTTTGATAGGGATAACAAATCTCTAAAATATCAATTCTCTCTTGTTTCATGAACATCCAAGTTGATGCTAAAAATTAGTTTGTTTAATTTTCATTTAATTTATTTTTTATATAAGAAGTTGGTATATTGTTGGTTTTTAGTTAAATTTGCAGGGTTAAAATTGAGGAAAACAAAGCTTGGTTAGATACGTCTTCCACTTTTCTGACACCTTACTTTCAGTTATTGGTTCTCTTTCTTACACTTCTGATGTTGTTTCAAGGACAGGGAAGACATTACTAGCCAAAACATTGGCAAGGTTGGTGAATGTTCCCTTTGTTATTGCAGACGCCACTACACTTACTCAGGCAAGTTGGTAGCTCTTCACCATCGCCATGGCTCTAATTTTGTCGTCTGCTTATTTTTAAGAAAAATAATAGCTTGGTTCCATGCATTTAGCTTTTCATCTTTCGGTAACTTTGAATGTGCGGAATAATTGCAAATCTCTATAACTTGCACATGAATTGTCATGTTTGTAACCTGAAGATTTAGGATCATGTATTCTTGTTATGTGCAAATTATTCACTTTGGTAGAGTGAAATGGAAGTCTAAGGTAGCGTTTGGTTTAGTTTTAGAATTATAATTTGAAAATGAAGTTGTATTTTGAGTTTGTGAGTTGTTGAATCATGATTTGAAAAAAGAGAATTTGTTTGGTTATGAGTTTTGAATTTTTGAAATGAGTTTTGAAGTGAGAAAAGTTGTTTGGTTATGAATTTTGAAAAGAGTTTTGAGAACTTAATTAAAAAATTTATAACTCATAACCAAACACACCACTCAAAACTCTATTGAAAATTCTATTCAAAGCTCATAACCAAACTCTTTTTAAAATTTAATTCAAAAAAATAATTATTGAAAAAAAAAATTTATTTTTAAAATTAAAAAAAATCTGAAAATATTTTTTTTATTTAAAATATTTAAAAAATTATTTTTTGTTTAAAAAGTTATTTTTTGTTAAAAAAATATTCAACTGGTGTTTTAAAATTACTTTTGATTGTATATTTGGTTGGAATTTTTTTTTTTAATTGTTTTGTTTAAAAACGGTCTAAAAAAAAATAATTTCTATATTTAAAAAATATCAAAACAAATATAAATTTTTTGTTTTCAAATAACAGGTTGCAATTGCCAAAAAAAAAAAAAAAAAACTGTACTGGTCAATTGGCCGGACATCCGGGGGATATCCGGGCGGACGACCGGATAGACCCAATCCGCAAATTCAAAATTCAAAAACTCTACTCAGCCAAATATGCATTGGAATGTGTATTCAAATGTGGCCTTGGAATCAATTTTTGAAAACTTAAATCAAACATAGCATTCAAATATGAGGGTGAAATTATGATTTGAAACTTAAACCAAACATAGCCTAATTTATTCTTGGAATGTGTTCGATTCATGTTTAGCCTAATCAAAATGATTAACTTGGCGTCTTTTTTAAAGAGCTCTCTCTCTCTCTCTCTCTCATTGAGTTGTGAAGAACCAATCTGAAAATAATTGTCAAAATCAATTTTGATAACCTTTGAGTGACCTAAAAAAAAAGAGAATGAAGAATGAACAAAAGAAAAATTATGGCTGTGTTTGGTTAGACTTTCAAAGTGTGATTCCACCCTTTGATTTCAATACAGTGTTTGTTTACAGTTTTCAAAAATTAATTCCACACCTACTTTTCAAAACACGTCTGCCCGTTCATTCTCTCGGACGTTCGGCCGGATGACCGGAACAGTGTTCGGGTTCTTTATTTTTTTTGCTCCTGTTGTTTTTATATTTTAAATAAAAATTATTTTAGGAATTTTTTAAATTTTTTTAATGAGTTTTGAATAGAATTTTGGGTTGTGTGTTTAGTTATGAGTTATAAATTTTTGAATCATATATCATATATCACATCACTCAATTTAAACTCAATTCAAAACTCATAACCAAACAAATTTTCCACACTCAAATCATAATTCCGAAGTTCACAAACTCAAAATACAATTTTATTCTCAAATTATAATTCTAAAACTCTACCAAACGCAACCTATGTCATCCTTCACTCTTAATAAGTTTAAGTTTTTAATGCTTTACCTTATTCTTTCTGTTGAGAATGTAGACAAATTATATGTTTTGGAATTCTTCTCTTTTTTTGAGGTTTTGTTGTGATTTTAAGGGAAATAATGGAATATAGAGTTTTGTGTTGACAGATCTGGTTTTGTTGAGCTCATGACAACATATTGTTCTTTGCAGGCAGGGTATGTTGGGGAAGATGTGGAGTCCATATTATACAAGCTCCTTATGGTAAAGTTCCATGAACATACTCCTGAGTTTAAGAATATACATCACCAATATGTGTGGTTATTGCTTCAAACAGTGCCAGCATGAATTGCAGTTTCATATCTTGTCTGGAAGTTACTGAACTTTGTCAATGCTCATCATGGATAAAAGAACATCGCCCCTAATGATGTAGGATGCTATTTTGGTGACCAGGCAACCATTTCTAAGCATTCAGTGTTGGCCTCTGATTTTCGATGACAGTCTCTGGACTTTTGGATCATATAGTTGCTATAAAGCTATTCTACATCCTACTTGTTTATGATTTTAACTAATATTGTTTGTTGCATAATTGCCCAACTATGATTTGCTCTCAAGCTTGAGACCAGTGTAACATCCTTTTATGTTGTAGTTTTTGGTTGTGAAGCCTTTATTGTTTTCCTTATTTTGTCACTTGTTGAAGCCTGAATGATCTTTTGCTGTTTTAAAATTCTCGCATTGAAAAATCATGATAGCGTTGGTAGAGTTTTCTAAATATGATTTAAGAATAGGAGTTGTATTTTGAGTTTGTGAATTTTGAAATTATGATTTGAGTGTGAAAAATTTGTTTGGTGAATGAGTTTTGAAAAGAATTTTGAATTGAGTAGGGAATTTTTGATGTAACATATGATATTTAATACAAAACTTACAACTCATAACCAATCACACAACTCAAAATTCTATTCAAAACTCATAAAAAATTTAAAACAATTCCATTTTTTTTTTAAAATTTAAAATATAAAAAATAGCAGGTGGCAATTGTAAAAAAAAAATAAAAAATAAAAAAAATGCACTGTTCCGGTCAATCGGCCGCACATCCGGGAGGACAACCAGTTAGCCCAAATTTTCCCGCCTTGGACAGAGTTTTTAAAAGTGAGTGTGGAATTAATTTTTAAAAACTGTAAACAAACATCATGTGCAAACCAAAGGGTGGAATTAAAGTTCCAGAGCTCTACCAAACATAGGCCATATTTCTTGCAAGAAGTTCATGTATTTTACATTTTTATTGGACTACATGTATGTTCCAGTGAAGTATAAAAGAGAATAGGTTTTGCACAAAGTACCATTTTTACTTGCTTTGTTACTATCTTTGTTGCCTTTTAAATTTCAATTTGAATGTTTCTGTAATAACTTTTATGATTAAATATGATCTTTTGTTCTTATCCTGGCCTGTTATTGCCTCAGGTTGCTGACTATAATGTGGCAGCTGCCCAGCAAGGCATTGTGTATATTGATGAAGTTGACAAGATTACAAAAAAGGTTTCTCTAACACTGTTTGAGGGTTGAGAATTATCTTTTGCTTATGTTCCAAATGCAACATAGCTTTCTTCTGCACTCTTGCTACAATTTTCCATTTTCGTATTGCAGGCTGAGAGCCTCAATATAAGCCGAGATGTTTCAGGGGAGGGTGTCCAGCAAGCATTACTTAAAATGCTGGAAGGAACGGTAAATACATCTTCTACTTGGTTCACCTTGAAAATGTTAAATGATGAATACTTTTCAATCCCCATGGAGGGAATGCATCTGTTGCATTCTATTGATGATTTGTCCAATTTTTTTCATAAATTTAAATTGAGATGTTTGCTGGAGTTGGTCTTGGTGAATCTGCATGAAATTATTTTGAATTTGTAATTTATTGGCTTCATGATTCTAAAGTTGGTTCTTGGGTAGTGTTTGACCCCTCGTTGAACTAATTTTTGGATTTTGTAGAGATTCTTGAATATTTTTTATATATAGGTGTTTTTTTAACAGTTTTGATGTAGAGGTGTTTTATTTCTGGTTATTCTAGCTTTATATACTGGTGGCACCCCCTCAGTGCCTTCTAATAAATGTACTCTTTGCTGGCCCACCTAGCAAAGGAAGAAGGCTACTAGACTAGTATAAAATGAATAGAAAAGAAGAAAAAATAAATTCACGAAACTCCTATTTTTGGTCCTGTTATGACTAGTTTTATGCACTTATTTTGGCTACTGCATTGGATTGCTGATTATTTCAACTTGGTAATTTATATATTGATTCATCAAAATTAGTTGGAAGAGTGGAGTCTTCTTTTGCACAAAAGGTTTGCTATTATGATGATTGAATAGTGTAAAATATATTGATAGAGATAAATTGTATGTATTATTGATTGATGTATTGATTGTTATATGAATAAAGAGGTACACTCTCCGTTATATAGGAGAGAAAATTACAAACATCATCATGCCAAAAGTGGATCCACTAACCGAAAGTAAAGGCACTAATCTAAAGCCTAAAGCACTAACATAAAATATATTAACAGCCCCCCTCAAACTCAAGGAGGATAGGTACTAACCAACTTGAGTTTGGAGAGAGTAACAAAACAGAAAAATAAGCTGACAAATAAAATTAAAAATGGGATAGGAGACACTGTATGGTTGTGTCAGACCGTTGTAGAAGACACGGTATGGTCGTATCGGACCGTTGTAGCAGACAGTTTACGGGGTCATGTCGGACCGTTGTAGCAGACACTGTGTGGTCGTGTCAGACCGATGTAGAAGACAGTTTACGGGGTCATGTCGGACCGTTGTAGCAGGACAGTTTACGGGGTCATGTCGGACCGTTGTAGAAGACAGTTTACGGGGTCATGTCGGACCGATGTAGCAGGACAGTTTACGGGGTCATGTCGGACCGTTGTAGAAGACAGTTTACGGGGTCATGTCGGACCGATGTAGCAGGACAGTTTACGGGGTCATGTCGGACCGTTGTAGCAGACACTGTGTGGTCGTGTCAGACCGTTGTAGAAGACAGTTTATGGGGTCATGTCGGACCGTTATAGCAGGACAGTTTACGGGGTCATGTCGGACCGTTGTAGAAGACAGTTTACGGGGTCATGTCGGACCGATGTAGCAGGACAGTTTACGGGGTCATGTCGGACCGTTGTAGAAGACAGTTTACGGGGTCATGTCGGACCGATGTAGCAGAGGTTGTGGTGATGCACAATGCGCCATGAGCGACTTATACATGATACTGTGTATAACCCCCCCTCAAACTCAAATAGGTGTGAAGATAGAAACCTATTTGAGGTTGAAACAAAGGGATTGATAAAGCTGACCGGTGTAGAAGACACTGTATGAGTGTGTATATAGGCTGCCCAAAAAATATACATGGATGTAGATATCGAGCCCTCAAAAGTCGTGCCCTCAAAAGGTGTGCCCAATCTGTCAAAAGGCGTGCCATCAAAAGGCGTGCCCGATGTATCAAAAGGCGTGCCAGATATGATGGCGAGGCACGTGAGTGCCTTGGCTGGCGTGCCCGTTTGTCTGGCATCAAGAGGCGCGCGATGCGCGTGGCTGCCTCGGCTATTTAACCAAGACGGAGGCGGAGGCCGAGGCCGAGGCAGAGGCTGAGGCAAGAAACTGAGAGAAAACTCTGAAAAAAATCTTCGTTGTGCTGAGAGAGAGAGTCTGTAACACTCTGTGGCGAGAGATATTCTGTAACACTCTGTTGCCTAGAAAATGGCCTCTTCGTCCCGTGGTCTGCTTACTCTCTTTCCCGATCTCAACGAGTCAACAAGAGAGATAACGGGTGCGGTGTCCCGTGAACCCCAACCAAACACCACTGGGTTTGCTCCGTTGAACTTTCCGATGCAGTCGGTGGAGCAAAAAATGGCAGTGCAAACGGATGTGGAGGCGAATCAGTATACTTTGAAGGCATGTGTGGAGTCCATGACGGCGGTCACAAACTTGTCGCACCGGCTGCAGAGTAGGACAAATGAGGTGCAGCAATTAAACTCCCAGCTGGCTCTGCTCCAACGCATGTATAAGGATGCGCGAGCAGAGATAAGCGTGCTAAGGGCAGAAAACAAGGAGCTGAAGCGGAAGGCCACCGTGATGTTCCGATTTGGAGGTCCGCCATATGCTGCAGTGGAGGAGCAGGGAGTAGTGATCATGCCCAGTGGAGTGGGAAACACGGAGGCAACACCGGCAAGGGCCGTCCAGGACGGAGGTAAAAAGAAGAGACCGGCAGCAGAGTAGAGAAGAAAAAATCCCGCCTGTGGATGTGGGTGTTTGGTTTGTTTTTTTTTTTTTTTTTTTTTGTTTGGTCTGTAAAAGTGTGATCGGGGTGGATCCCCAAGATGAATAAAATATGGTGTGTTGTGCAAATATGGAAATTGGGTTTTCTTTTTTTTTGGTTTTAGATATATGTATATGTTTACATATTAAAATATAGTGGGTGGAAAAAAAAAATGATAAATTAGTGTAAGAGATAGTGGGTGGTGCATGTGAGTAGGCTCGTGGGTGAGAAGAAAAAGAGGGAGTGGGTGATAAAAAAAAAGAAAAGAAAAAAAAAAAGGTGGAATATGGATGATGAAAAGTGGGAACCAACACATGTGGGTGGAGGTGTTGTGGTGTTGTTTCGGTTCCTTTTCAAAAAAATGGAGTAAAATAAATATAGAAAAAAAAAGAAAAGCAAGTGGGGTACATGAGGATGTTTTTGAAAAGAAGAGATAAAAAATAAAAAAAAAATAAAAACATAAAGAAACAAAGTAGTAAAAGAAAAAATGTTGTTCTCTCTCTCTTAGCACCGAGAGAGATGAAATCACGTGGGTAGCTTTTCTTTTCTGTGTGATGGGTGTGTGTGTTTATGCCATCTGTGTCTTTTGATAGAGCCAGGGCATCTCCTTTTCCTTGCAGCTCTAGTCGCTCAAGACATTCATTACCCAAAAAAAATCCTTCTGAAACTGAGAATGAGAAAGAATGGGAGGAAGCTCATGAGAGAACCAGGTGAAGCCAAAGTTGGTGTGTCCCCTCTGTCGAGGGCAGATCACGCACGTCGGAAACAACTCTATCGTATAAATCAGCAGCACGTTAAACGCAGTGCACGCACTGAAGAATGATATCATCTCCAACCCAATCTGGAACGCCCTCCACCACCAACACCACGAGGACGTCATCAAGCTACTACGTTTTGCAGGGGTTGCAAGAGTCTTAAGCGTGGCGAGGAATTCTTGTTTACGTCCTCGGAGGCAGAGCCATCTGGGAGACTCGAGGGCTAAGAAATGAAATAAGACACAGTAGAAGATTGCCGGAACACATGTCCACAGATACAGTAACCTCCATGAAGAGCCCCTGGGGTCGCCAGCGTTTCCCGACGAGCTCCGTGGATAAGACGAGAGCGCAGGTTCCAATGGTGGAACGGCCAAAGCTGCTAACAAATCTGAGGGCTGAGTAGATCCAGATGTTGGTGGAGAAGAACACTGTGGAGAGGCCAGCAAGTGACATGAGGAGGCAGGATAGGAGTAGCATGTTCTTGCGACCCAGTGATGAGTAGCATGTTCCAGAAGAGTATTTCAGGGACACCAAACTCTGGAGCAGCTTTGAGAGTGAAGCTCATGCACCCATCGGAGACGATACACGTCACCGGCGGCACATCCGATGATGACGATGACGATGACGTGTCATCGAACTTGGAGAGTAAATTGCGGAAAGGAACTGTTAGAATTTCCCATCTTTACCTTCACCTACTCCACTACACACAATTTCCCATCTTTACCTTCACCTACTCCACTAATTTCCCATCTTTACCTTCACCTACTCCACTACACACAATTTCCCATCTTTACCTTCACCTACTCCACTACACACTCCACTTCACCTACCTCCACTTCACCACACACTCCACTTCACCTAACCCACTATCACCTCCACTACACCTACTACCACATTTTCTTCTATATATAGATTGTATAGGAATTGTAATTAATCAATCTTGTAATACAACAAGTTATCAATACAATCAATCAATAATACAGTATTTTTTCACATGGTATCAGAGCAAGGTTAAGAAGCTAATAATTCTGCTTCACCGGCGGGCGGCAGCCTCGCCTTGGCCGCCCGCCGGACCTCTACACATGCCCTCTCTCTCTCTCTCTCTACAAGTCTTGTTTGATGACGTTACTACTCTGCATGGTATGTAAACAATGTTCAAAAGCTGCTTCTCTCTCGGACACACACACGGCAGAACTCTCTCTCTCTCATTTTTTTTTTGCAAACACTTTATTCCTCTCTCACACCATTCACACTGCCACATACACAGCACATGCACGACACCATTCACACCCATTCTTGTTATTTTAATACACACATCCACTACCTCACCTTTATTTTCATTATTATAAAACACTATCCCCAATTTTATATAAACTTTTCTATTCTAAACTTTTCTCCACCACCCAACACCATCATCACATTTTCCACCACCCACCTTTTTCTCTTTTATTTCATAAATAAATAAATAAATAATACATTAATTTTAACCAAAAAAAAAAAAAAAAAAAAAAAAAAAAAAACTAAAAATCCAAAACCGTGGGTTTTACCAAAACCGTGGTCCCATCTTTTTTTAATATTTCAACTCCACTTGCCATAATGATGCTGTCCATGCCTTGGATCCTCTTCTTATTCTTATTACAAAAAAAAAAAAAAACAAACCAAACCAATTTCCATATTTGCACAACACACCATATTTTATTCATATTGGGAATCCACCCCGGTCACACTTTTACATCAGCAAAAAAAAAAAAAAAAAAAAACACAACAACCTCATCCACAGGCGGGATTTTTCTTCTCTACTCTGCCGCCAGTCTTTTCTTCTTGCCTCCGTCCTGGCCGGTCCTTGACGGTGTTGCTTCCGTGTTTCCCGCTCCACTGGGCACGATCACTCCACCATACTCCTCCACTGCAGCATATGGCGGCCCTCCAAATCGGAACATCACGGTGGCCTTCCGCTTCAGCTCCTTGTTTTCTGCCCTTAGCACGCTTATCTCTGCTCGCGCATCCTTATACATGCGTTGGAGCAGAGCCAGCTGGGAGTTTAAATGCTGCACCTCATTTGTCCTACTTTGCAGCCGGTTCGACAAATTTGTGACCGCCGTCATGCTTTCCACACATGCCTTCAAAGTATACTGATTGGCCTCCACATCCGACTGCACTGCCATTTTTTGCTCCACCGACCGCATAGGAAAGTTCAACGGAGCAAACCCTGGTACGCTTGGTTGAGGTTCCAGTGCCACCGCACCAGTTGTCTCTCTTGTTGACTCATTGAGGTCGGGAAAGAGAGTGAGCAGACTCCGGGAAGATGAAGCCATTTTCTGGGCCACAGAGTATTACAGTGTATCTCTCTCAGAAATCTCTCTCAGACAACAGAGTGTTACGGACTATCTCTCTCAGCAAAACGAAGAAGAGTTTTTGTTTTTTCCGAGGTTTTTCGCAGCTTTTTCTCAGCCTCAGCCTCAGCCTCAGCCTCTGTCTTATAGCCGAGGCAGCCACGCGCATCGCGCGCCTCTTATCACCAGCCGACAAACGGGCACGCAAGCCAAGGCGCCCACGTGCCTCGCCATCATGTCCGGCACACCTTTTGATGAATTGGGCACGCCTTTTGAGGGCACATCTTTTGATAAAGTGGGCGCGCCTTTTGAGGGCGCGACTTTTTGAGGGCTCACTATATATATCCATATATCTATATATTTGGGCAGCCTATATACACCATCATACAGTGTATTTTTTATGGGTCCGACAAGACTCTGTAAACTGTCCCGACATTGATTCCGGTTAGCTCCTTTATGGGTCCGACAAGACTCTGTAAACTATCCCGACATTGATTCCGGTTAGTTTCTACAAGGGTCCAGCAAGACCCCATAAACTGTCTTCTAAAACGGTCCGACATGACCCCATAAACTGTCTTCTACAACGGTCCGACATGACCCCATAAACTGTCTTCTACAAACGGTCCGACATGACCCCATAAACTGTTTTTCTACAACGGTCCGACATGACCCCATAAACTGTCATCTACAACGGTCCGACATGACCCCATAAACTGTCTTCTACAAACGATCCGACATGACCCCATAAACTGTTTTTCTACAACGGTCCGACATGACCCCATAAACTGTCTTCTACAGCGGTCTGACACCGCCATCCAGTGTCCTCTACACCATTATGACACCACCATACCGTGTCCTCTACAACGTTATGACACCCCCATACCGTGTCCTCTCCAACGTTATGACACCACCATTCAGTGTCTTCACCAACGGTCTGACACGACCATACAGTGTCTCCTATCCTTTTTTATTTTTATGTATTTTCTTGTTTTGTTACTCTCTCCAAACTCAAGTTGGTTAGTTTCTCTCCTCCTTGAGTTTGCGGGGGGCTGTTAGAATTTCCCATCTTTACCTTCACCTACTCCACTACACACAATTTCCCATCTTTACCTTCACCTACTCCACTAATTTCCCATCTTTACCTTCACCTACTCCACTACACACAATTTCCCATCTTTACCTTCACCTACTCCACTACACACTCCACTTCACCTACCTCCACTTCACCACACACTCCACTTCACCTAACCCACTATCACCTCCACTACACCTACTACCACATTTTCTTCTATATATAGATTGTATAGGAATTGTAATTAATCAATCTTGTAATACAACAAGTTATCAATACAATCAATCAATAATACAGACAATGCAAAGAAAGAAGGGATGTCTTGGGTGGAGTCACCACAGAAAAAGAAATTAGTGACGATGAAAATGAGAAAACAAGAAAGAAGAGTTTCTGGTATGTGTTTGTGATATGTGTTGAAAAAACTCCCGCGGGCAGCGAAGGCAAGGTTGCCGGCCGGCTGCCCGCCGGAAAGAAAGGAGTATAGGCTTAAATCTTATAGCTCTGATACCATGTAAAATATATTGATAGAGATAAATTGTATGTATTATTGATTGATGTATTGATTGTTATATGAATAAAGAGGTACACTCTCCGTTATATAGGAGAGAAAATTACAAACATCATCATGCCAAAAGTGGATCCACTAACCGAAAGTAAAGGCACTAATCTAAAGCCTAAAGCACTAACATAAAATATATTAACAAATAGTTAATTCATTATATTCTGATTTATGGATTTTTCTGTCCAGGTAGTCAATGTCCCAGAGAAGGGAGCTCGAAAGCATCCTAGAGGTGACAATATTCAGGTACATGTTCATTAGTTATTGTGCAAGTATTGAAAAGCATGATGGCTTAAATAATGTGCAATTTATGCCTGTTTGGATGTGGTAATTTGCAGAACTCATTGTGAAAGTGTAATATATAAAATAGCAATGGGTTAACTGTCTCAAAAAGCCACGAAAAAAGAATTTTATCATCTTCTTATTGGCCATATCATTCTCATGCTTTTAGTTAATAAGGCATAAGAAATGATCTAAAACACTGTACAGTACAAAGAATAAGAGGCTACTGAGCAAATTATGGCTTTGTGATGTGAGAAGTATTTGAAATGAAAAATCTCACGATTCTTTAGCGGTTTTTTGGTTTGATGGAGTTTCATCTTGAATTTAATATGTGGATAAGGAGTTTAATTTATCTGGATCTGCTAGAAAAAGAAAAGTTTCCCCAGAAAAATTAACAAACAGTTTACTTTCCTTTTGGTTTTCAGTTTTCTATCTTTTGTTTTTCCTTAGATTGTCCAATAGATACTACTTGATAAAGATGGGAAAAAGGGGGGAAAAAAAAAAAAAGGAAAAAAGAATTTAATACTAACTTAACTTGAATTAGTTAGACAGCTCTTGCATTCGATCTTTCTTGAAAATATGTCTGATAATAGTTTCCTTTGGTATCTGTGTTTTATAGAAATATCTTTAGTTCTCTTCTTAACCATACTTCCAATCTTGCTGTTTCTAAGACATGTTCATGTGTTTATACTTTTAACAGATTGACACAAAAGATATTCTTTTTATATGCGGGGGTGCCTTTATTGACTTGGAGAAAACAATCTCAGAAAGGTAATTACTGTTAGAAAATTATGATTTCACCCTTTCTTGGTGATGTTACCTTTAGGCTGTGTTTGGATTATGGAGGAATTTGCAGATGGAAAGAAAAAACAAAAGAAAAAGTGAAAACAACCCTTCGCTTTTCTATTTCCTTCACAAATCCCTCCCTGAATCCATGATCCAAACACAGCTTTATGATCTTTTCTGCTACTTGAAGTGCTCTGCATCCACTTTCAGGCGTCAAGATTCTTCTATTGGGTTTTCTGCACCTGTGCGTGCAAACATGAGGAGTGGTGGTGTTACAAGCGCTGCTGTGGCATCATCTCTACTGGAAACTGTAAGCTCTCTCCAAAGTGATGGACTCTCTCTCTATATATATATATATACACACACACATGAATATATGTTGATTTTTTTAAGGAGCAAAGTCAGTCTTTTCTTGCTTGCACAATGAAGTATGAAAGATACATTCATGTTTGGCAGGTTGAAAGTGGTGATCTTATCGCATATGGTTTGATACCTGAATTTGTTGGACGATTTCCCATCCTTGTTAGTTTGTCAGCTCTCACTGAGAACCAACTTGTTCAGGTATTTTTGCAGAATGATGTGCATGGGTTAGTTGTCATGTATACCTAGCCACTTTGTTTGCATTCTTACTAGCAATAATGTTTGGTAGGTGCTGACAGAGCCAAAAAACGCCCTAGGGAAGCAGTACAAAAAGATGTTTAAAATGAACGGAGTAAGTTTTTCTTTACAGGTCACTCTTCTTCCAAGTTAGTTTGAAGAAAACTAAAGGCATTAACTTCAAATTTTTGACCCGATGTGTGGGAATAGGCATCATTCATTTTGTTCCCACACATCTGGACCAGTGTTATGCTTTTATTGATATGGTAAAAGTACATGTTGCAGGTGTAAATTAATTGTTCTTGGATTTATTTATCAGGTAGATCTGCATTTCACAGAAAATGCATTGAGATTAATTGCTAGGCAAGCGATTACAAAGAACACGGGGGCTCGAGGACTAAGATCCATCTTGGAGAATATTTTGATGGATGCCATGTATGAGGTATGTCAGATCTCCTTTGATAACTAAGCCTATGTATGAAGTTTGAAAAGCATGCGAGTGTTGGAGTTGCTCTACATGCTGGCTACTATAAAGCAGAAATGTACTTGAAATTAAACAGGATTTAGAAAAAGGGTGGCTCTAATGCCACCCTTTTTCTAGGAACACAACTTTTTACTTTTATCTGTTTAGAAATACAAGATTACCCTCATACATACTACTAACAATCATATACATCTTTCTTTGACAATTTGATTTGGCTCAGCACTAAGGTCACCACTGTATGTATGGCTAGGTAACAAAAAAACCTTGTGGTTTGTTTGTTTGGGATTGAAGAATTATTGGTTGGAAAATCAGTGCACCGGTGAGATTATAAATCAAAGGAATGTGAGAAAGTGATCTAGTTTCAAGACATGAAATTAATGCAAACAATAAAGAGGTCTGACGTTGCAATGTTGTTACCCAAATAGGCTGCAATCTTGGATTAGGGCGTTTCATCTAGAATTCTAGATTGAATCTTCTATTGCTTTTTTTTCTCCATAGCTTCTCTTCATTATAAGTCCCAGAACCTTAGGAAGGGAAAAGCTATTATCACTATGGTATCATCCAGCTCCAGCACTGCACAGCCATAGCTACAAAGAACAACCTCATAATCACTCAACTCCTTTTGATGTCATCATTGAACAATTGTCAAAGGAAGAAATAGAAGAGTCCATGTATAACCCGGTTTTTGTACTTGCTAGACCTCTGCTACACTTTTTATACTGGTCAAAGCAATTGATGATTAGGGGTCTAAATTAATCCCAGTCTTGGCAAAATAATGAGACCCATTTCTCTGTTCTTATGGCCTTTTTTGTTCTGAACCTGATAAAGTTCTGCTTATTACTTCATACCCTTAACGCCCTGGGACTACAATTTTTGGCTAATGTCATATTAAAACATGTTTGTTGTTCAATGCGGCAAATTCTTATTAAAACAAATTCTTTTGACCCTAATGTCTGTTATAATGCTACTGATAGAATATTAAGATATAATTCTGAATGTGATTTCATCTTTGAATCTTTTGCAGATTCCAGATGTGAGAACAGGCGATGATATAATAGATGCTGTTCTAGTTGATGAGGAAGCTGTTGGGTCGGAGGGACATGGGTGTGGATCAAAAATCCTTTATGGCAAGGGTGCATTTGACCGCTATCTTTCACAACATAAATTAAAAGATTTAGAGGTGCATATTACTCAGCCACATGTATCTTGTCAAATTAATGTTGCTTGCTCATACGTTTTCAATAATCTGAAAAGAACTTAAAATTTTTTTTTACACCCAACATGCTTTGGACACTCGGGAGACACACATATTCATCAATTAGATATGAATTAAACTTGTTATACGTTTGAACAAAATAACTTAAGATATAATGATAAAAAGAAAAAAAAAATGAGGTAAATTTCTATGAATTTATGTTGCAATTTTTTATTATTTGTGAAGATATATTTGTATATATGCCATATAATAAATATATATAATTTTTTTGTGTGCACTGTGTTGTTTCTTGCATTTTTTGTTATATAATTCTCGTGTTGGCATATCCGTATCCATGTCCGTGTTTTTTAGCCAATAATGTTTGGGACATTTGTGTTTCTATTGTGTATTGCAGACAAGTGCTGAAGGGTCTGATGCAGAATCTGAGGTGGAACCAGAGCTTCCTTCAATTGTTGCTTTGTAATCTTTTTTCCTTGAGGTTTATTTCTGGTCTCTCAACCCTGTACAATATATAAATTTAAATGAAAACAATAATCTAATAGATTAAATATGCAATTATTTGTATTTCTGGTGTTTTGTTTAAATTATCCAGCAACCCAGTCCCACTTGAATAACCAGTATATATTAAAATTTGCAATTTCCAAGTTTTTAAAGTTCTCACCTCTTTTTCTTGGGCACTTGTTAACACGCTTAAAATGGTTGTATATCTAGCTTTTGCTGAGTATTGAAACTCTGCTTTGGGTGTTTTACTTGAATTAAAGTAGTTCAATTTCTGTTGGGATGTCTCGACAGTTTTTTTGTTTTGCCAAGGGGATATCTTGCCAGTTGATACCATAGAATCATACATTCTGTTTGGTCTTGAGTTTTCAAAACAGTTATTTTGAGTTTTCAATCCATATTCTTTTGTTTTTGGTGAATTTTTTAAAAATAATTTAATCAAATCTTGTTTTTTTAGTTTTTGGACCGACTTAATTTAAATACACTTAAAAAAGTAAAATATTGGAAAGAAATTTAAAAAAATTCAATAAATATGAAAATATATTGAATTTTTGTATCTTACGAATTTTATAATTTTAAAGTGTATCTAGATCTAAAAGTTAAAAAAAAAAAAAATGATTAGAATATTAAAAACGTTAACTAAAATCCAAAAAGAATATATATTGCAAATTAAAAAAATTAATTTTAAAAACTTAAAACTAATAAATATTGTAATATAATTCAAGTTATCAGACTGGGTAGATGATATTATTAGAGCATGTCTGTCTATATTGCATTGTTGGCAAACAAATGTGAGGTGCATAATTATGTGAAAGAATGAGAATAATCAATTGCTAGACATACTTCATTGCACCAATCCAAGCATTTTAGACCTGATTGAGGGTTCTTTTTGAGAGTGTTCATCTACTCTGTTTTTTTGTACAACTTCATTGTCTTTTATATGAAGGGTCTGGGACTTCACCACAAAAGAGCATCTCTTGTGATTTGTGTGTTCATTTTTATATACAATTATTTTTTAAAAACTCTATTATGTTGTATGCAATATATATATTATTATTTAGTTGTTAAACGAATGGAGATTAAAGTTTAGTATCATAGATTTTAGCTAATACTTAAATTGAATATTTGTTAGATTCATTTATTTAAAAATTTGGACAAATTACATATGTAGTCCCTATTATTTGCTATTGTGAAAATTTATCTTTATAGTTCTAATTTTATCAATTTTATCTTACAAAATTTACATTGTGTTAAATTAGTCCAATAGGGCCCTAAGAGATTTTGTATGTTTCATCTTTATAAAATTTCTTTGATTGCTTGTTCAAAAAAAACAATGGGAAATTACCCATAGGTCCCATGGGAAACATGTGATCTCCATTTAATCCCATAACTTTTTCACTACACCCAAAAGTCTTTTCCTCTCTCTCTCTGCTTTTTGCTTCCCTTCCTCTCTCGTTTTTTTTTCTACATTTTTCTGTCACCGTGTTTGTCATGGAAGAGGACCACCGGTGATCATATCTTTCTCCATTGATCGGGGTTCATTGATAACCACCAAGCATTGAAATCAACTCCGACGAAGAAGATGATATATTTTCCGACGAAGAAGATGAATAGATCTACTTAGATCTGATATAGATCTACTCAGATCTACATCAGATCTCAGATCTACATCAGATCTGAGTAGATCTACACAGATTTGGTTAGACATCCGTCTTTCCCCTTCGATCTCTTTTTTTTTTTTTCCTCTCTCTGCTATACACTTCTGTTTTTCTGTTCTAATGGAGAAAATTTTCGAATTCTGAACAAGCAGTTTTCGAGTTTTAGTTACAGGCGGTGAAAACTGTAAAATTTTGCAATTTCAAATTTTTTTTTTGGTGCTGGAATGAATCATGGTTTAAAACTGTAAAATTTTGCAGTTTTATAACATTCTTTAGAACTGTAAAATTTTACAGTTTCATAACATGTTTTTTAATTTTTTTTTTCCGGCAATATTCTAGACATTCCGGTGAGTCTCCGGCGACCGTTAAACGGAAGTCCGACGGTAGTAAGATGTGAACAGTGTCTATAAATTTAAAAAAAAAAAAAAAGATTTTTTGGTAACAATTAAAAATGTGTTGGACTAATTGGTGCAAGTATTTTGTTTTGGGATTAGTTGGGTTTTGAATTTGTTACATGGGACTTATCAGTAAGTTCCCCAAACATTATTGTGATTATTATTTTGGTTATGATTGATAATGTCTTTATATGTGTGTTTGGTTATGCCCCATTATTATTATTATTATTATTATTTTGAAAAAATTCTATTCATACACAAAAAAAAAAAAAAAAAAAATTAATAGATGTGGTAATGTCATTATTGTAAATAAATTTATCTTCAATAATATTTTATTTTGAAGTGAAAGGTTCACAATAAGTCACATTATTAATTTATTATGAATGAAAATCATGTATATATTTTTTTGTTTGTATAATAGTATTAACTTAAAAGAATTTAAGTATGACATTTGTAATAATCAATATCACAAATAACATAACTAGCATGTGGTAGTACATCATTACATTAACATAACATAAAATGAATTCAGCCTAGCCATTGGATATTATAAAATAAAAAAAAAAAAAAATTGATAGTTTAGTTTCCTTTCCTGGCCAAAAATATATATATATATATATATATATTGAGGTGTATTGTTTGTTACCCAGGTGTCTCTGTTTGCTATGTTATGATTCCTAGTTTTTCATGTACCCTTATTTGGTCAAATTCTCAATATTGATTGGGGATGAAATGGAAGTTGTCACAATGTTTAATTGTGCTAAAAAAAAAAATTAAATTAAATTTGGGTGGAAACAGTCTTTAAAGGTTTTATTTTCAAGGAACAAAGGATGAATAATGGGGAAGAAATTTATCATGATTTTCTTGTAATAATCAATTTTACATGCAAGAAGAGGACATGTACACAGTTTACCTGTTAAACTTGCTTATGGTTTATTTTCAACTTAAACATTTGTTTGTTACATTACAGGTGGTCCATATTACGGACAAATTGGCAAAGAAAGCTTCAAGCATTTATTCTGTTGGTTTTGCTTTTGAAGAGAACAATAGAGAAGGGAATTATGAGTTCAATAAAGGTAAGATTTATGCAATTAATGTTGTGATTTTTCACTAAAATCACTGGAAAAAAAAAAAAAAAAAACTCCTTTTAAATTATTCTTGTAGATCATAGACCTCAATACAAAGATCTCTTTTCATCTGCATGTGTAAAATTTTTGGCAACAACTCTTTTTCTCTCTCTCTATATATATATGTAATTTAAAGCAAAGATGATCGACTTTTGAATAAATATAGTTAGTCTGTTACGTCTTTCTGATTCTATATAAAAAATAACGCTCAATTAATACACATTAATATGTTTTTGAAAACGAAAAGATTAAGTATACACCTAACTAACTTTTAGGAGATGGTTTACAAGACAGAATGATATGAAGCCACCGAAAGGTAGCAAAAGGAAAGGAAAAGCAAGCATCTCTGTGCTAGCACCAACTATGCAACAACTAGCAAAAGGAAAAGAAAAGAAAGCATACAACTATGCAACAACTATCTACAGATATTATCTATTAAATATAATATCTACATATATTATCTACTATTATAATATTAACATCCCCCCTCAAACTCAAGGAGGACAAACATCAACCAACTTGAGTTTGGAGACAACGTCAATGAAGCGGCCAGGAGAATGAGCTTTGGTGAAGATATCAGCAGGTTGATCAACAGAAGAGATCGGATGGAGATGGACAGTACCATGAGTAATGTGTTGCCGAATAAAATGACAGTCAGGCCAAGTTTGGGAAGACTAAATAAGTGCACTTTTTGTCTTTTTGGACTAAAAAATTGAGGTTGAAAATATGGATGTTTGGGTTAACTTTTTGACTTTTTATTGAAAAATGTGTAATAAAAAATTGTTAAAATTGATTTGTAGAGAAAAATTTGAATTGGGAGTTGTGCAGCCGTAATTGTTGACTTTTGGTGAATAGTGTTAACTTTTTAACTTTTTGAGTAACTTTTTGGCTTTTTGGCTTTTTTGGAGTGCTTGGTGCGATCATGAAAAACATCATTGTGAGCAATTTGAAGAGCACTGTGATTGTCACAAAAGAGGGCAGTAGCGCCAGAGGGAGTAACACCCATGTCAGCAAGAAGCCAACGAAGCCAGAGAAGCTCCTGAGTAGTATCAGCAAGGGCACGGTATTCGGCTTCGGTACTAGAACGAGCAGTAAGAGATTGTTTCTTACTGCGCCAAGAAATAAGAGAATCACCCCAAAAAAAGCAAAACCCAGTAGTAGAGCGGCGGTCAGTAGGATCGCCAGCCCAATCAGCATCAGAGAAAGCACGAAGCTGGAGAGAGGAGCGGGCGGAATAATGAAGACCATGAAACATGGTGCCTTTGAGATAGCGAATGATACGAATTAAGGCAGCATAATGTGTGGTACGAGGAGCCGACATAAACTGGCTGACAATATGGACGGCATAGGCAATATCAGGACGAGTAACAGTGAGATAGACAAGACTGCCAACCAGCTGACGATATAGAGTAGCATCAGAGAGAAGAGTGCCATCAAGAGGGGTAAGACGACTCTGAGGCTCCAGGGGAGTTGAGGCAGTCTTGCAATCGGTAAGACCAGCACGGGTGAGAAGATCAGATGTGTACTTAGCCTGAGAGAGAAAAGAACCCGTGGAATCATGGAAGATTTCAAGACCCAAGAAATAGCTGAGAGGACCAAGGTCTTTCATCTCGAAATGATGGCTAAGAAATTGTTTAAGATGAAGAATACCATTGACATCATCACCGGTGATAATCATATCATCCACATAAAGAAGAAGCAAGGTGGTCCCTTGAGCAGTTTTGCGGATAAACAGTGCAGTATCATAAGAGCTGGAGGTGAAACCACAGTCATGAATAGTAGAGCTGAACTTGGCAAACCAAGCGCGGGGAGCTTGTTTGAGACCATATAAAGCACGTTGAAGTTTGCAGACTTTATGAGGTGGATAAGTAGACCCAGGGGGAGGTTGCATGTAGACCTCCTCAAGAAGAACACCATTAAGAAAGGCATTTTTCACATCCATTTGATAAAGATCCCAGTGTCGGGTAATAGCAACTGCAATGAGGCTGCGAACAGAGGTGAGACAAGCAACAGGAGCAAAGGTCTCCTCATAGTCAATACCATATTCTTGATTGAAGCCTTTAGCAACAAGGCGAGCTTTATAGCGCTCAATAGAGCCATCAGAACAGGTTTTGATTTTGTATACCCATTTACAGCCAATGGCAGTCTTGCCAGGAGGAAGATCAACAATGTCCCAAGTGTGAGTTTTGTCTAAAGCCTGTAATTCATCAGTCATAGCTTGCTGCCAAAGAGGATTAGAGCGAGCCTCCCGATAGGAGGTGGGTTCATGAGTAGAAAAAGCAGTAGAACCAACAATAAAGTCACGAAGACGAGTAGAAGGTTGGATTACCCGGTGTGGTCGAGCAGGAGGAGGAGGAGCCACAGGAAGAGACTCAACAGGGGGTGAGGAGTCCGAGGGAGCAAGATCAGGACCATCAGAGCTAGCAGGTGCTTGAGAAAGACCAGTAGGCAAGGCAGTCTCAAGAGAGTCAGGCATGGGCAGTGAAGGAAGCTCATCAGAAAACAGATCTACAGAAGGGTTAGTAAAACACAGAAAGGGTGAGGGAACGGATAAACGGAATTGAGAGAGGGAGGAAAACATTGTGTGTTCCCAAAAGACCACATGACGAGAGATACGGAGACGCTGGGAGAGAGGATCCCAACAGCGATACCCTTTATGTTCAATACCATACCCCAAGAAGCAACAAAGGCGAGAACGAGGTTCAAGTTTGGTACGTTCATGAGGTTGGAGAAGAACAAAACAGGCAGAGCCAAAAATCCTAAGGGTGTCGTAAGGGGGACGGGTGCCATGTAAACGCTCATATGGAGTGTGATTATGAATGACTGGTGTAGGGATACAATTGATAGTGTAAGCAGCAGTGAGAGCGGCTTCACCCCAAAAATTTTCGGGACAAGAGGAAGAGAGAAGGAGGGCTCGAGTAGTGTCAAGTAGATGCCGATGTTTTCGTTCAGCACGGCCATTTTGTTGGGATGTACCTGGACAGGAACGATGAGGTTGAGTACCATGACTCCTAAGGAAAGAAAGAAAGTCAAAATCTTTATATTCCATGGCATTGTCGGAGCGAAAAATCTTGATAGTTTTAGAAAATTGGGTTTTAACCATTGCAGCAAAATTGTAATAAAGTTGTTTGAGTTCAGAGCGATTTTTCATAAGAAACAACCATGTAAAACGAGAAAAATCATCTATAAAAACAACAAAATAACGTGCGCCTCCCATAGTAGGAGTAGGAGAGGGTCCCCAAATATCAGAATGAATGAGATCAAAGGGCGCAAGAGAAACAGAATCACTTTTATTAAACGACAAAGCAGGTTGTTTTGCAAGTTGACAGGACACACAATTGAAAGCATCAGAACTTACAGTACCCAAATGACCACTAGAAATTAAAGACTTCAAACGACCAACAGAAAGATGGCCCAAACGATAGTGCCAAAGCTGAAAATGAGATAAAGGAGGAGCAGTGGTAGCAGTGGTAGGAGCAGTGATTTGAGAGGAATCCGGAACATGAAGATGGATAAGTTCGTAGAGACGTCCTTGCTTACGGCCGATCCCAAGAGTTTGCCCGGTCCGAGGGTCCTGCACCAAACAACCAGTATGGGAAAAGGTAACAGTTAGACCATGCTCACATAATTGACTAATGGAGATAAGATTTAAAGTGAGAGCAGGCATAAGATATACATGGGATAAAGATAAGTGAGAGGTGGAAACAGACCCAACATGACTTACAGACAGAAGAGACCCATCAGCAGTATGGATAGAAGGAACATGAGAAGTCGAAGAGAGAGGAGTAAAAATAGTAGGATCAAAGGTCATGTGATTACAACAAGCGGAGTCAAAGTACCAGGAAGTGTTACCTGCGGTGGTAGACAAAGCAGGAGATGGAGGAGTACCGGAATGCTGCCAAAAATGTTGAAACATGGCTTCAACATCGGTATGAGAGAAGATCGGAGTGGAAGGATCTACAGGGACAGAAGAAGGTGAATCTTCGGAGGCGGCAGCAGCAGTGCGTGGAGCAGGCATGTTTTTAAATGGAGTCCCAGAACGGTGAGAGTTGTTGCGGGAAAGATTCCCGGTGGAAGGACCATGGCGAGAGGCACAGGTAGGATTGCGGAAGCAATCTTGTTGGAGATGACCGGGGCCAGTCTTGTTGCAAAATCGACAAAGACGAACGGGACAATGAACCAGAAGATGAGTCGATGGAAGATTGCGGTTGTGACAATAGTTGCAGGTAGTGGACCGCTGTGGTGAAGGAGAACTCCGAATCTGGGGAGTAGCAAGAACAGAGTCCACAGGGTGTGGATGGAGAGTACCAAACCTGGTTTCCTCGGACAGGAGTTCAGAAACGGCTTGCCCAAGAGTGGGTAAAGGAGTGCGATGTAGGAGAGATGCGCGGACGGGCTCAAAACGAGGAGTGAGAGCCATGAGAAACTGAACCAAGCGTTGTTGGTCACGGTAGGTAGTAAACAAGGCAGCATCCTCAGTATGAGGCCATGGAGGCTCAGAAAGAGCGAGTTGATCCCAAACATAATACATTTGGGAGAGGAAATCATTAATGGTCTGAGTGTTTTCTTGGCGCATACGGTGAAGATGACTCAGAAGCTGATATTGGTGAGCAAGACCGGTAGTCTGATAGCGTTCTTGCAAAAAATCCCAGATGGCTTTGGCTGGAGAGGAAGCAGACTCAAGTTGGAACCTACCAAACTGAAGGCTGATGGATGTAATAGAAGTATTGCGAAGCCAGGTGATGATCTGATAATTTTTACTATCCCAATCTTCTAGTCGGTCGATATATTTGGCAGCGGAGTCCGTGGCAGCGGATTCCGTGGTTGTTGGGACTGGTTTGCACACATCCCCAGTAATGATACGCCAAAGTTTCTTGCCTTTGAGGAAGCCAGACATGGCTTGTGCCCAAAGGACATAATTAGTCCCGTCAAGAATAACGGAAATAGGGTGATTAGAGGAATCCGGGCGATCCATGAGGGAAAAATAGCACATTGGCGGTAGAATCTGAAAAAACCGAGGTTACCAATAAATTCAGAAGGCCGAAATTAGTGGGAAAAGGAGTGAAACGACCCAAAATATGACCACAGAGGCACAAAAATGAGAGGCGAAGGGGCGCGGCGCACGTTAGCAAGAAAGGCGCGGCGCACGTTAGCAAAAACAGGCAGGCAGTGCACGGTAGCAGAGAGGGCTGACGTGTGCTGACGTCAGAAACACGCGGCGCACGTTAGCAAGGTAGTGCGCGGTGCACGTTAGCACGGGACAGTGTGGAGGACGCGTAGAGCGCGTGTGTGGCGGAAGGCGGAGGCAGGCGACGCGCCGGTCACAGAAGCGGCGCGTGAGAGCGCGTGTAACGTCTGATGGGGCTGAAATTGGTGGCGTTAGAATCGTCCGGAGGAGACGAAGGCTCTGGTGTGGTGAAAAATGTATTTCAGAGATGGACGAAAAAGGGATACAGATGAAATGCAATCTGTAGAAAAAAAAATAAAATATGTTGGCAGAAGAGGCTAGGCAGAAAACCTGTGCTCTGATACCATATAAGAAAATTGAGAGAGATTGAGAGAGCAATTTAGCTCTGTATGTTTTTGATGTATTTAGCAATCAAATGGAACCTCCATTATATAGGAGATGGTTTACAAGACAGAATGATATGAAGCCACCGAAAGGTAGCAAAAGGAAAGGAAAAGCAAGCATCTCTGTGCTAGCACCAACTATGCAACAACTAGCAAAAGGAAAAGAAAAGAAAGCATACAACTATGCAACAACTATCTACAGATATTATCTATTAAATATAATATCTACATATATTATCTACTATTATAATATTAACAGATATAGTGCATAAAATGGTGGTCCTAATACTTAAAATTTGAGAGAAGCAATGTCGGCTTAACCAAAGTTGGACAATATGCTGAATATCATCCCCGAAGTGGCTCAAGTTGTGTTCCGAAAAGTGGGAGCAGATGAATTTTAGCAAAAACGACATTACGAAAGTTTTTAGTTGCATGCAGAAGAGGTGGATGAGGTGTCCGTCTCTCTTTCGGAAGGAGAGTTGTACCTACTTAATCATGAAATGTTGACAAATGACAATCCTGAAGAGCTAAAATATACTTGCCTAGTCAAGGTAAGATAATATATTCTAACATTTATTTGTTTTTAGATGTAGTCTTGAAAGATTACTAATTGATATTCTAACATGAATACAAGTCAATGATTTGGGATATTTAGGAAGAGATTTTTTAAGTTTTTTAGGCTAAAATAATAACAAAGGCGATTTTAACAAGCTAGTTAAAAGTTAATTTTTTGATTTTTTAGTTTTGTTTAGTCACATCACCTTTTTACTTTTTTATATATTTTAAAAAAAAATCAAAAAGTTAAATTTTTAACTAACTTCTCAAAACATTCTTAAAATACAAAAGAGACTAAAATAATCAATAAGACAAAGTATCACATCAAACTCATAATCATTTATTTTTTGTCTTACAAATCTCACATCCAATTACAAAAAAATTCAACAAACTTTCCAAATAAATTATTTTAACCTATTCAAATAGATAAAAACTAAAATAACCTATTAAAATAGCCAACTTTCCAAACAACCTCAAAGATTGTAGATGCATGTGTAGCCAATGATTCGAAGATCGTAGGTGCAAATGTAGCCACGACTAGTCTGCCAAGATTAGCAATACAAGCAACTACAGAAGCAATGCTAAGCTTGCAGCTCTGTCACAAGCAGCAGCTCTACCACCAAGTTCGAGTTTTAGTAGCGTTTTAAAGCCTAAAAAATGCCGTAAAAATTTATAGCAACATTTTTTAATATTTTCATCACTGATATGGTCGCCGTAATAGTTTTACAATGTTTGAAAAACATTGCTAAAAATATTAGACGGCGTTTTTTAAAAAGCCACAAAATCTTTGACGCCTGTTTGAACTTCCGTCACAAACTAACGTATGACATCATAATAACATATTTAGTGGCGTTTTTTCACACAACGCCACTTTTTTTTTTTGGAAACATAGTATAAGCCAAAGAATTTAACTAATTCCTCCAAAAAAAGAAAAAAGAATTTAACTAAGAATACAAATGGCTCAAATTTACATATCCATAAGCCAACCATGCATTGGGCTAATCACAATTTTTATATATCCAATATAATTGCACATTTCATGATATTTTTACTACACAAAATATATGTATTCTTCAATCCAAAAATTAAAAAAAAAAAAACAAACAAACAAACAAATCACCAACTTCTTGCAGAGCTCAAATGCTTGAAACAAGAGAGAGGTGTTGTGACTCCGACACATCTGAGTTTGTTGATGGAGAAAATCTGCTTGCCATGAAGGGTTTTGATGCCATATCTAAAGTCTTAATACACTAACACAAATCTTTTATCTCCAAATCCTAAAATTTTCACACAACAACAACAACAACAACAAAAATGAAAATTCAGATGCTGCATTAACATTTGAAATAGGGCAAAATTTGTATAAATAATCTCAATCAGCTTCCTTTTCACTTGCTAGTTTATCAAGTATTAACTTGAATCTTGCGATTACAAAAATTGAAACAAGTTTGAGAAATGAAAGAGTTGAAAAAAAATTTAATCGAAACAAGTTTGAGAAATGAAAGAGTTGAAAATAAATCAAACAGAGTGAAGTTGTATAAGGTGGAGCACAATAAATCAAAGCCTTGAAACTCAATTGCAAAAATGGGCTAAAATTGCATTGAATAACACACAAAAATGCTTTGATTGTCATCATATCAAATCGAATCGAGCAAATAAAAACAACATTACAGTTGGTGATGAAAAAAGCAAAAAATTACCTCATTTACATACGTCATATTTTTCAAGTTGAACATTGAGCCAATTTAACTGCAACTTATCAATAGAAACACCATCAATGCCAATGCCACAACCAGTCATACTAAAATATAAACAATTATAAGCATACATATATATACATGAGTAGTGCCACATAAAAAATATATTATACAATGTGGCTTTCTGGCCTAAAAGTAAAGTACTAGAGTCAGATTTTCAAGTTGAACATTCATTGGGCCAATTTAACTGCAACTTATCAATAAAAACACCGTCAGTGCCATAATGACAGCCATACTAAAATACAAACAATTATAAGCATACATATATATATATACACAAGTACTGCCATATAAAAAAACATATTATACGCAACAATGTGGCTTTCTGGCCTAAAAGTATTAGAGTCAGATTACAAACGAACCATTAGAGTTACAGCTCAAGCCATGAAATTGATGCTATAAATCTACACATCAAATAGTAGCTACAAGTCACAAATACAACTATAACTCTTGTGAGACAAAAAGAACAAAACTATTAATATGTCTAAATGCTTGGTCATAAATTAGAATCTAGTAACTGTTTTGATCATCACTTTGGGATCAAATGCTGATTTTCCATTTTTCTCTTCAAATTATATAAGGAAACACAATAACTAATTTAAAGAAACCAAATAAATACATCTATCTAATAGAATGGTTTCAGACAGTAAGAAATTATATATATATATATATATATATATAATATCCATAGCAAATGCTGATTAGTGAAAGGATTGAGTTGTTGGGTAGATGACCTCTGTAATTGCTCCGAGTTTCAATGACAATTTTCTATAGAGAAAAAAATTACATACATATATAAACCTTGTGAAGGCTATGCAGGAAAATTTAAGGCCTAGCATGTTGCCAAACTTGTGCATTGTTCCTACAGTTAAATTATAAATATCCAAATGCAATATCAGTTCTATAATATTCAATCAATACCCAAATCTGATAGTTCATCCAAAGCAATATCTAGGCAAACCAAACTAATAAATTCTAATAAGGAAACAAATATAAACTAAGAATAAAAGCCTAAACAAATTCAACTTCATTAATAAATTAAAATTCACAAATAAACTAAAATTAAGAACACTTCTAACCTTGAATTCAGTAGACTTCAGTGGCCTTCTTTTGTTGAGTTTGTCCTATCTACTTGTTCTTCTTTTTTCTTTTCTTTGATATGTGATCCTGCATTTGACAACAACAAATAACATGAATAAAATGTCAAATTAAAAATTTCATAATTAATTATTTACTCACTTCCTCGGACGAATGATGGCAATTAAACGATGAGGTGTATGCATGGGGTTGTTGTAAATACGCATGGTTTGTTGAGACTCTAACTGCTCTATTCATGCTTGTTGAGCTTGGATTGTGCTTTGCATCTCCATTTGTACTTTCTGTCGGTTAAGCATAGCATCCATTTTCTCCTTTATTTGCATCTACATTTGTGCTTTATATTGGTTAAGTTGCTCTTGGACTTGCATTTGGATGATACTAGTTTGTTCTTGTGATTGCCTATATCCACCTCCAAAGACATCTGTTGGAAAAGGACCCAATTCATATGTTCGAACAGGACCAGGTCGCTCAGGCCCTAGAACCTGTGTAATAATCTCTTCATCTGTAGCATTGGATTGCTCCCCAAGCTCCTTCATTTGTGTCTATAATTGTTAATTAGTTAATTAGTCAGCAATAAAATTTATATTAACAAAACTAATAAGAGAATCATTAAAGCAATCACAGCTACAGCCACAGCTAAAGCACTAGCAGCAAACACAGCTACAGCCACAGCCGCTAAAGCCCAAGCATTCCTCTCTTTTAATAGTGTTGCAAAGTATATAATAATGGTGCTGTAAAGTATATGATGATGAGCCATACTGAGAGAGAGAGAGAAAGAGAGAGAGAAGCAACCAAGCTACATATCATGACCTCAGCAACTTTATCAGTACTCAGTTTGTTATGCTTTGAGTACCCAGCCATCCACACCTCTAAGCGAGTTGTAGAAACTTCATTCTTATTATTTGTTTCCTATAATTACAATTACAATTAAGTAACAAAATCAAAATATACAATTTCAATTTGAAATATAAAGAAACTATATACCTCTACTCAAACAACTGAGAATGGTTTTTTGCCGGTTATGTGATTTAATGTCTTCTTCTTCCGAATTTCTTTGTTTTTCGTCCTTTTTGCTATTACATATAAACACAAACACAAGATAATTTATTAATTAACAAACTCATCTTATGATATTACAATAGAGTTCAATAAACAATGTAATACAAACAATTCATTGAACTAGCAACATTAAATGATACATGTGCCTTCCGAGTGCCCCAATAATAGACCAAGCTCCGCCATCGATGCTCATGTACTCTTTCAGATCGATGAGTTAACCTATCAACATCATTGCCGAATGGCATATACCCCATTTTTTTAACTTTAGCCTTTCATTCTGTCCATTTTTTTCCCAATAGATACCAAAATAAACTTCTTCATCGACTCGTCAGCATTTGTATTAACCTGCAAATAATTGGCAACTTTAACTATTAAGTACTCAACAACAGTATACACACAACAACATACCAATAAATGAGCATACACACAGTAGCATACCAACTTTAACTACTTGTAAATTTTGTAGTCTCTCAACTGACTCCTAAAATTTTGTTGTCATAGTCCAATAGAGAGCTAAAGTGAGAGGAATTTGAATTTCTGGAACAAACAGTACCCACGTATCGCTTTAAAGCATGTTGGCAATAGCTTGGGTTGGGTAGGCAAGGTCAATGTGGGTTGGCAATAACATAGCCCCAAAAGCTCACTAGCTCTCTTTATCCAGTATCCATTGCCACCTTCTAATACCGATTACCATTAGTTAGTAGCCACTAGCTATAACAACCACAACTGCTTAAACAAATGGTGCCTGTTTAAGTGACTAATCAAAATGTTCTACATAGATGCTTTCATGAATTTTATCATATCATTCTCCTCTTTAGAGCCATCTTCAACTTCATTATGGATCACATCGACTTTGTCGATCCCAACTTTCTTTTTCTTCTATTTTTCCTCAATTTTTTATCTTTCTTTTTCTCCTTCTGTATGCACTGTATTATGTTCCTCAAAGCCATCTTCCACCTCATTATAGAACTTAAATTTGGTCAATTTCAGATTTATTTGTTTCATCATTTTTTTCTTTTCTTCTTTCTCAACACACAAAGTCACAAAAACATCATGAGAAGATAATCAAACTCTAAAATCCTATCAAACACAAAATTAGTTCATCAAAGATACTTTCACCTACAATGATTGTATTCATCAACTTTAATGGCTTCAATTTTGTGTTACCTTTTTTCTTGCCTCTTCTGCCTTGGAGATTTGCTCTTTTGTCTTTTCTTCGTTCAGTTCATACAAGTTTGGCTATGGAACAACAAAAAGATAGGGAAAAATATCATTACCGACATTCATGTTAGCTTCTACTGTTTTGATATTTGACAGTACTGGTTAAGCATGCAGTCTAACACATTCATGTCAGCTTCTAACAAAATGTAGAAGACACAAACCTATTATAATTTAATTCTACAGCACCATTTGATATCATGACAAATTTTAGTGTTGCCAAGCCTCAAATTTCTATGCAAGTTGAATGTCAATTAAAAAATCTCCAACACATTTATCAATAAGAAATGAAATAATTTTTTTACCTTTTCTTCTCTCCAAATTCTCTCTTTATTTTCCTTCGGTACATGGCTCCAAGTTTTATAAGTAAGGGGCGTAAGGTTCCCATCTCAAGCTAAAACACCCAAACGAGAAGCCAAGTGTGTATACCCGTTAACCACTTGGTTCAACTCATTAGGCACAATATGTAAAATGCCACCACTTGGGTTCCAATCACTACCATGCATGAGTGTCGGGCCTCTCGAACTACGACCTACTCATCCAAATATCAATATCAAGTTAAAAGATACTAGAGAAAATGATAAAACATTAAAAGGAAAAGAAAAAAAAAACATAAACAGAAAAATATAATAGAATTAATGCAATTGAATAAAATAATTTATACTAGTTATAGTGTCATGTGTTGAACCAGTACTTGATGATGTACTAGGCAAACTACGTGGAGGATACCATGACATGGGTGGATCAAGTATGATGCATGTACTCTCCTCCGAACTCTTATCTGAACTCCCACTATAAGAACTCTCATTTGAACTCCCACTATTAAAACTCTCAGAATTTGCAAAGGCTGAACGTTGCCTCTGCCTTATAGCGATCCTGGTTTTCCCTTGTTGTTTAACTGTATTCCAGACTCGGTTCCGTAGAGGGGTTGTTGTCTTATTCTCATTTATATCCTTTAGTCTTTGTATTTGAATCTTAGGTTATGTTGGGCAGGTTTGAAACAGGTTGGTTGTGTTTAGAAACCCAAGGTTGATGCCCAGATTTTGGCTTTGACGCTCGAGCGGGGCTTTTGTTTTTGCTTCTCCGCTTGAGCAGAAGTTTTGACGCTCGAGTGTGATTTTCCTTCTCCCAGTATGTTTTTCTCTGCAGGTCATCGGACGCTCGAGCGGGGCCCTTTGATTTTGTTCCTCCGCTCGAGCAGGGACCATGGTCTGCAAAACTTCTGGAAGTGCGCAATCGACGCTCGAGCGGCGCTTTTCACGCTCGAGCGTGAGTCTGTGTCTGACGCTCGAGTGGGGAGGTCCACGCTCGAGCGGGGTGACTTTTATATCAGTCCGAAAAGTGACTTTTGGATCACTTTTCTTTGACTCTTTCTCTCTCTAACTTTTCAAAACCTCTATTGGAGAGCTCCCCACTCTAAACTTCACATTCTCTCTAAGAAATCATCTAGCCCTAGTGATCTCTCACCTTTGGGCCTTTGTAAAAAGTGTTGAGCTTGGCGTGGGCTACATTTTGATCCAAAAATCTTGGGGTTTGGAGCACTTTGAAATTCTTCATCTTCTCCTTTGAGCTCCGAATTTGAGGTAGGGATAACTACTCATTTTTATGATCTTTGACTTAAACTTTTAGTCATTTTGATTTAATGTCGGAGTTGGGTAATTTTGGGTGTTAGGGTTTCAAAATGAATGATGAGGAGTTCGTTAATTTGACCAATACATGTGTATTTTAGGTCTTGAAATGAGATTAATGATGTTAGTTGTTAATATTTGGACCTTGGGTCAATGTTGAGAAAAGAGGGAGGAAAGCCCCAATTTTGTTATAAATTAATTTATGTAATTAATTTGGGAAGTTACGGAAATGTGGAATTGAGTTGGAAATAATAAAATTGGCTTATAATGAGATTGAATGGTGGAGTTGGATTGATTAATCACTCACTATTGATAATGTCGATAATTTATCCGTTGGATGTAATTATTATCTGTTTAGAAATAATTGTTTTGGGGCTATCGGTGGAGAATAGTCTTGATTGTTGTAGACAATGCATGATGATTAGGCAAACTAAAACTAATCAATTGAATATGTCATGGAATATGACGGTTGGAATAATACATCAAATATGTGTATTGATTGATCATGTATATGATAATTGTTTATATACATTGTATTGTGCTGGAGGAGATAGGGGATGTACTCCATGGTTTGAGAGGAGATAGGGGATGGACTCTCAAACCTGTTTGGGAGGAGATAGGGGATGGACTCCATTAGTGCAACAAATTTGTGTACTTATTGAAGTATGGAAGTGTTTGAATATGAGTTGATATTTCATGTGAATTGTGAAGTATGAGAGTATTTTATTGTGAGTTATAATCTCATCTTAATTGTTGATATTGGTTTTAATATGAGCTGTAGTCTCATGGGAATTGTCTAGTCAGATTCTGAGCCATGTTCATAAACTGTAAATTTGATAAGTGAAAGAAAAATGGAATGAAACATAGACATCGTTGTCATGGATCTGAAATGTATTATGAGTCTGTTTATATGAGTTAAACATTGATCTAATGCTAATATTTTAGTTATTGCTCATACCATGTTTAGCATATCTCTACTGGGCATTGGCTCACCCTATATGGGACATCATTTTCAGGTACAGGTGATATGCCACCTCCAATGATGTAGCTTGGGAGGTTGTGGGAGCTGAAGGCTTCCTTTTTGTGATTAATTGCGTATTACATGTAAATCAAGCCAAGGGCTTATTTTGTGTTTAGAGTTAGTACTTTTTTTTTTTTTGTAACCAAATGTTGGCTTGGAAAGTTGTAAGCCCGTAGGACATTTACTTTTGATATCAACATGTAATACTTTTGTAATGAATACTCTGATGAATGAAATAATGCTTTATTCTCTTATGTCTAATCATGTCAAGAATGTATGATTTATGGGTTCATTTAGAGGGAGCCACGGCCTAGAGCATCGCCAATCTGTCATGCTAATTTATAGAAGACCACAAGCATAAGTGTAGAATTTTATAAGTTAGCAATGAATATAAAGTACAATAGATACAATAATGAATACAAAAACAAAGATTTTATTAACAAAGAAAACAAATGACGCATTATAAAAGCAAAGGTTTCATTCACATTAATATCCATACTAAAAGCACAAATGTAATAGTGATATGACACAAAATTACAATATCATATCATTTCTTCATCATCTTCAAATTGTGTCTGTGTCGATATCCCAAGAGGTTCAATAGTTTCACCAATAGTTGTTCCAAATTCACCTTGTCTAACCCAATTTATTTCCTCTTTACAAGCCAAACGAAGTTGCATTTAACTCTTGGTCGCCAAATCCTTCCACTTCATTGTGATGTACTCCATCATTAGTTGATTGTTCTTCACACATCTCATACAAGTCTCTAGGTTTCATCTTGACTACAACATCCCAATCAGCTCCAACAGATCATTAACATAGAAGACTTGTTGTGCCTGAGATGCTAGGATGAATGGCTTATCGCTATTTTGTTTCTTTGTATATAACAAATGATTGAAATTAACAATTGTGAAACCAAAACCATCCTACTTCAATCCTTTGTTGTTGTCAATCTAGTCGCACATGAATAACACATATCTATAGTCGTATGAGTAATACAATTCAATAATATCTGTCACACATCCATAGTATGCTACTTTACCTTCCACAGGATTCATTTCTCTAGTATTTGCATAGCTACAAGTCTTTCTATTAATTATATACCCATTGAATCTCGTGGCCTTTTTACTAGGTCCCAATGCAAAAGTTTTAATCTCATTTGACAATATAACATTTTCAATAGCTAAAAGCTCTTCAACCTATTTTTAAGAAGTTAAAAAAATTAAATATCGACTAACAGAGAATTAAAAATTGAAAACATGAGAATTGAAAATTAGAAACATGTAAGTTATTAGTACTATAACTCAATTTTCCTGTAGTGTATGGTAGGTGTATAGATATGTGTAGGTTAGGTATAGATTAGTATATGATAACAAAGGCATAAATTAGTGTAGGTTAGTAAAACTCTTGTAATAGATAGATATTTATGTTAGATTAGCATATATAGATAAACTCATAGATTTTCATTCTTAAAATGATACAGATTGTAATAGATAGATATTTCTATTAGATTAGTATATATAGATAAAACTGAAATAGATTTTCTTTCTTAAACTGAGAGATTTTCATTCGGTGAATAATATCATTTTGATTTCATTACAAACACTACTTGGGTTTCCTACCACACCACCCTATTTCTACTACAACACTACCCTACTTCTACGACACTTTTATCTTATTTCTATGTTAATTAAAATGAAGGTCTTCCCTTTATATAGTTACGGCACTTTTATCTTATTTCTATATTAATTAAAATGAAGGTCTTCCTTTTATATAGTCTCTCACTCTACTACAACACTTTATCTTATTTTTATGCTAATTAAAATGAGGGTCTTTCCTTTATATAGTCTTTCACTTCCTTAATAGATGGCTATGATCAACTTGATCCAAAGACCATCATTAGTCTTATAGAATATTCTAAGATCTTTTTACCCTTTTATTATATTCTAGAATTCTCTAAATTATTTTAATACATAGTGAAGTTTTCTTTACTTTTTTAGAATACTCTATAACCTTCCACAACCGTTTAAATTTGTCTAGATTTATCCAAATTTCTCCAATAATCCGAATTATTCTAAGATATTCTAGAATCTTTTGAATTTCTGTAAAACTTTATGGAGTCTTCTAGATTCAGGTGGAAGACTCCCAAGAGTCTATGTTGAATCCCAACACTCCCTATCAACACTGACTCTCTATCTACTATTCTTTATTCATGTACATGTAGATCCTGAGCTCTCCAATTTGCTTTGATAATTCTTCTTCGTTCCTTAACTTGCTATATAGTCAAACTTTTTCAGTCCACGAACACATTTTCATAACCATCTTTTCCTTTTTCTAGTCTTAAATTGTGCCGACTATCTTTGTAGTCTCATACTGCACGATCTCTTCAACAACGTCAATATATTTCATGGTGCTTTTATCAGTAGTTCTAGACCAATGAGCGTCATACTCCCGCATCGGGCACTCTCTGACGGTGCCTTCACTAACAGTCCTAACTATTTCATTTACTTGAAGTGCTTGAATTTCTATAAATAAATTTCATACGGATCATTTAATTTTTAGTTAAAACACACACTATTAAACCTTTAATTACAAGTATGCAACTACATCAGTCTATGTGCACTTTGGGATTATTTGAGATGATGTAGTGTTAGGTATCCCTAATATTTTACCAATATTTTTATCAAACGTCTCACATAGGTGTGAGACTCACATGGTGTAGGTCTCACATCTATGTGAGACATTTGATAGAAATATTGAAAAAATATTTGAGGTCTTTAGCATTTTCTTTTGAGATGATCTAAATAAGTGTATTTTTTTACTTTTTACGAAAAATGTGTAGAAAAGTCATAAAAAGATATGTAAAAAAGTAGAGAGGTGATGTGACCCAAATAAATGCACTTATTTAAAGTGTACTTATTTAGGAGATGCCAAAAAAGCTATATGTTTGTAAAATCACTTTCGGAAAGCAAAGGTAATATTGATTTAGAGCTCAATTAATTAAGATTAAATATGGGAGAATTGTATATAAAAAAATGGTATTAATACAAAATAATTGCAATATCGTGGAAGTACAAGTAATTTATGTATTAGATTGTACAACTAAGGGTTATATTTCGATCTCTTTATAATTATTTTGACTTTGTACAATTTGAATGCAATTCTCCCATTAAATATTATTTTTTGAGTTTATTCTTAGCATTTGGTCTAGTGGTTGTGTAACACATTTTATGGTGTGAGATCTCTCATACTTGCATTTGGCTTAGTGATTGTGTAACATTTTTTTATGATGTGAGATCTCTCTTACTTACATTTGGCCTAGCAGTTATGTAACATTTTTTTTATGGTGTGAGGTCTAACTATTGTATGGTGGGAAAAATCATTTTGTTTGGTTTTGAATTTTCAAAAATATTTTTGAGATTTTAATATGTATTTTTTGTTGGACAATCTTCATTGTATTTAAAAAGATTTAATTCTGTTGTGTATAAAACAACAACAAGAATAAAAGAAATAGAGAAAAGGAGAGAATTTGTTTGATTACAAAAATCAAACTCGAAATAATAAATTATATAAATAAAAAACAGATTTTATTTTGTTACAAAAAACAAAATTAAAATCTGAATAAATAAACAAATAAAAACAACACTGAAAGTAAATTAAATAACTTACTTGATTTAATTTCTTCGAATTATTTTTCTGATCAAGTCCAGTGTTTGACACTGTGTCCTTAAGACAGATTCGTCCTCTCCACGGTGCTTTCAGAATTTGGACGTCTATCTCCCAGGATGAAATGATCTACCACAAACAATAGCAGCACTACTAATTGTTTGCCTTACGAACACACTAAGTGTTTACACTCTTTCTTTTGAAAATAAAATGCAGCAAGATGAAGAATAGAAAACAGTAGTGAAATACGAAATTTCTGAATTCAAAATATCAAATGAGGGTGGTCCTATTTATAGATGTGAAGGTGGCTCTTCATTTTGAATTAAACAGGTATGTAGCTCTTGGTTTTGAATTGAACAGGTATCATACCTGTTGGGTTTTGAATTCAAACAGATTTGAATCAATTCAAACAGATAGTAAAACGGGAAGGGCCCTGTTTGGGTGTGCATTAATTCCAAAACAGTTTATTTCTGTTTGAAACCGGGAAGAGCCCTGTTTGGATGAACAAAAAATCCAAACTAATTTAATTCTGGATTTTATTTTAATAAAAAATGAAATTAAATTCAAATGTTTTTGGCCCAAAAAGATTAGAAGCCCAACCCAACCACACACCACGCACCCGCGCCCAAGCCCAGGCCCAGCCCCGCCCGCCCGACCGACCGGACGGACGGCGGCGGCGGCGCGCGCGTGTGGTGATTTTTGGGTCCAATGGGTCTAGCCCATTTTGCCCATGACCTCTCCCTCTAAAACACTTGGGTACCCCTTGGGGCACACCCCAAGTATCTCACCCTAAGCCTTATAAACCCTTTCAAAACCTCCCACCAAATCAATGTGGGACAAGCCAATTTACAACCTTAAGGGATTTCCACCAAAACTCCATTTCCATGGAGCACACTTTGGCTTCAATTTCCCATTCACTCGGTAATGGTTTTGAGCAACCAAATATACCACGTGAATCACAACGCGGCATAGAACACGTTACCACTTTGACCCGAGTAAATCGACACTCGGGGCCCACCTAAAAAATAGACCAAACTTGAGGAAAAAATTAACCATTTCCAACAATCCCCCACATGAATGGAATTTGATGACAACGGAAATGCAACAATATGCAGACTTAACGAAAGAGTATAAGTCGAAAATATCTTGCATCAGGATAGGTAGTTTTCGGCTTTGAACCTTCTCTAGTGATAACCTATCGGACTTACTGGCTAACCAATGGACGCGATGCCTTGAATTGTTCAGCCGTTTGTGTAAGCCAAGACAACAGATTTCACACAAAATATCTTCTAACACATCGTGGTTCTCACTGTTGTGTTCATTTTGGCCTTGAACGCGCCTGGTTTTCATAAGTGTTTCTAGAGAATTTAGCCTTTGCATTCTCATAGAACCGGCCCCAGTTCAACACTCATATAGGTGATTCTTATTGTGAGTATCTCTTTATACTCGTCTTGATTTTATGCCTTAATCAAGATATAAGTAATCATTAAAAGCAAAGCTTATCCTTATACCCCTGCAGACAACATATGTTGCAGATATCACTCTCACCATAGGAATGGGTAGGAATTTTAATCCCTTGGTGATTTCTGGCGAGCCATACATAACTTAGTTGTCCCTTTGAACTTAGTTCTTGGGATCTCCAGTCATATAAGTAGGGTTACCATTATGACGACTCTTATGTAATAGGCTTTAATCCCATCCCCTTTGATGAACTATACACTAGCTCTTTTGTCAAACCTTTTGTTAACGGATCCGCAATATTCTCTTTAGATTTTATATAATCTATTGAGATTATTCCGTTTGACAACAATTGCCTTACGGTATTATGTCGACGACGTATATGTCGTGACTTACCGTTATACATGTGATTCTGTGCCCTGCCTATTGCAGATTGACTATCACAATGAATACAAATAGCTGGCACAGGTTTTAGCCACATTGGAATGTCTTCTAAGAAGTGACGAAGCCATTCTGCTTCTTCACCTGCTTTGTCTAAAGCAATGAACTCAGATTCCATTGTGGATCGTGCGATTCACGTTTGTTTCGTGGACTTCCAAGAAACAGCAGCGCCTCCTAGAGTAAAGACATATCCACTAGTGGATTTTGAATCTTTAGTATCCGATATCCAATTGGCATCACAATAGCCTTCGAGTACTGCTGGATATCGAGTAAAGTTCAAACCATGATCACGAGTAAATCTTAGATATCTAAGAACACGAATGATCGCTTTCCAATGGTCTTCTCCAGGGTTACTAGTGTACCTACTCAATTTACTTATAGCATAAGCTATATCAGGACGAGTACAATTCATTAGGTACATTAGGCTTCCAATGATTTGGGAGTATTTTAACTGAGACACTGCATCACCTTTATTTTTCGATAAATAAAGACTGATGTCTACAGGTGTTCTAGCTAAATTCAAATCATCCTTGATAAATTTATCAAGAATTTTCTCAATATAATGAGATTGAGATAATGCATATCCGTCAGATGTTTTAGTAATTTTCATTCCTAATATAATATCTGCGACCCCCATATCTTTCATATCAAATCTTTTGTTAAGCATCTGCTTAGTTGATTTGATCATGTTTTGACTGCTTCCAATGATAAGCATGTCATCCACATAAAGACAAACTATGACATATCCTTGGTCAGTGTTCTTAACATAGACGCATTTGTCACATTCGTTTATCTTAAACCCATTAGTAAGCATTGCATGATCAAATTTTTCATGCCATTGCTTAGGTGCTTGTTTTAATCCATAAAGGGATTTTACAAGTCGACAAACTTTCTTTTCTTGCCCTGATACTATAAACCCTTCGGGTTGTTCCATATAGATCTCTTCATTTAGATCACCGTTTAAGAAAGCTGTTTTAACATCCATTTGATGTATTTCTAAATTAAACAACGCTGCTATAGCAATAAGCATGCGAATGGATGTTATTCTTGTCACAGGGGAATATGTGTCAAAATAGTCCAGACCTTCCTTTTGTCTGTAACCTTTAACAACAAGTCTTGCTTTATACTTGTCAATTGAACCATCTGCTTTCATTTTTCTCTTGAATATCCATTTATATCCAAGAGGTTTAGAACCTGGTGGAAGATCCACCAATTCCCAAGTATGATTTTGCATAATGGATTCAATTTCATTATTAACAGCCTCTTTCCACAAAGGTGCTTCAGGACCTGTCATTGCTGCCTTAAAGCTTTGAGGTTCATTTTCTAACAAGTATGTCAGAAAATCTGGACCAAAGGATTTTGATGTTCTCGCTCTCTTACTTCGTCTAGGTTCATCATTAGTTAAATCCTGTTGGTCAAGACTATTATTAGTCTTTTGTGTTTGATTGTCATTAGTCTCTTGACTTTGTGTACAATCATAAGTTCTTTTCTGTGAACTTAATTCATGTCCTTTCTTGTAAGGAAAGACATGTTCAAAAAATACAGCATTCCTTGACTCTATAATAGTGTTCACATTTATATCAGGTATATCTGATTTATAAGTCAGAAACCGATATGCACTACTATTCTGAGCATAACCAATAAACACACAATCTACTGTTTTTGGTCCAATCTTAGTCTTTTTAGGAACAGGTACTTCAACTTTTGCCAAACACCCCCACACTTTTAAGTATTTGTAGGAAGGTGGTCGACCTTTCCACAATTCATAAGGAATGCTTTTGGTTTTCTTGTGGGGTATTCTATTAAGAACATAATTAGCAGACAATATTGCTTCCCCCCACAAGTTCTGTGGTAAACCTGAACTTAGTAACATGGCATTCATCATTTCTTTTAGGGTTCTATTCTTCCTTTCAGCAATTCCATTTTGCTGTGGAGAATAAGGGGCTGTAGTTTGGTGAATAATGTCATGTTGTGCACAAAATTCATTTAATGGTGCATCATATTCACCACCCCTATCACTTCTAACCATTTTAATGGTTTTACCAAGTTGATTTTCAACTTCTGTTTTGTAGAGTTTAAACATTTCTAAGGCTTCATCTTTACTTCTAAGTAAATAAACATAACAATATCTTGTGCAATCATCGATAAATGTTATGAAATACTTTTTGCCACCTCTAGTTTGAATAAACTTTAAATCACATACATCAGTGTGAATTAATTCTAGAGGTTCGGTTTTTCTTTCAACCGATTTAAATGGAGCCTTAGTTAGTTTCGCTTCTACACAAATTTCACATTTATGATTAGGATTAATTTCAAACTTTGGTATATAATCTAAACCAATTAATCTACGCAAAGCATCAAAATTCACATGTCCTAATCTACCATGCCATAAATTTGACTCAAGAATATAAACAAAAGATGTGTTATTCTTATTCATAGCAACTTTCGGTACAACTGTCATTACATTTAACTTAAAGAGACCATCACTCATGTATCCCTTACCAACATACATACCACTCTTTGTTAATACAAACTTATCAGACTCAAAAACAAGCCTAAAACCATTTTTACTTAACAAAGACCCAGAAACTAAATTCTTCCGGATGTCAGGTACATGCAGTACGTTGTTAAGGGTCAGTTCTTTCCCTGATGTCATCTTCAAGATCACTTTCCCTTGTCCAGCCACAGTAGAAGTAGAAGAATTTCCCATGAAAAGTTGTTCACCATTTGCTGCCTCATTGTAGGTAGTGAACATCTTCTTGTCCGCACATATGTGACGAGTTGCTCCAGTGTCAACCCACCACTCTTTGGGATTTCCAACCAAGTTAGCCTCAGACACCACAGCAGAGAGGTTGATGTCATTCACTCCGTCAGAGATGTAATCCAATTCTGTTACATTGGCCTGATTGGTGGTCTTCTTACTTGTACTTCCATGATTCTTTTTAGGGCGGCGGCAGTCAGAAGCTCGATGTCCAGTTTTGCCACAGTTATAGCATTTTCCTTTGAACTTCTTGCTACTATCGCCTTGTTTAGGACCATCTCCAGTAAACTTTCTCTTTTTGTTATGTGGTTTATGAACTTGTTCAACCACATTTGCCTTGGACTCAATGGGATTTTTCCCATTCCTCTTTTCAGCCTTTCGGTTATCTTCTTCAATTCTTAACCTTACAATCAATTCATCCATAGTCATCTCTTTGCGTTTATGTTTTAAATAATTTTTGAAATCTTTCCAAGCCGGTGGTAACTTTTCCACTAAAGCTGCGACTTGGAATGACTCGCTAAGAGACATACCTTCTGAATGAATATCATGCAAAATTATTTGAAAACTTTGAACTTGAGATATTACCGTTTTGGAGTCTACCATAACAAAGTCCAGAAATTTACCGACGACAAATTTCTTCGTGCCGGCATCTTCTGTCTTGTATTTCTTCTCCAAAGAATCCCACAATTCTTTTGCTGTTTTCAGAGGACTGTATACATTATACAGCATATTGTCAAGGCCATTTAGGATGTAGTTTCTGCATAGGAAATCTGAATGTTTCCAAGCATCTACAGCGGCAACAACTTGCCGATCACTTTCACCTTCTTTAAGTGCTGGAGCCTCTTCATGGAGAAACCGGGCCAAATTAAGAGTTGTAAGATAGAACAGCATCTTCTGCTGCCATCTCTTAAACTCGGTACCATTAAATTTTTCCGGTTTTTCTCCATGATTGATTGGTACATGAACATGGTTCTGGATAGGGACCGATGTAGGTGTAACAATAGGAGTACCACTGCCAGATGCAGTTTCAGTTGTAGTAGCCATAATCTTTGATTACAAAAATCAGAAAATATTAAAACACAAATTAATTTTCTAGTTACTAAAACCAGAAAATAATTATAACAACAAAATAATTTTATTTTCCTTGTTACTAAAACTTGAAAAATAAAATATCACAAGAATTTTCTGTAATACCAAATAATATTCTGAATTGTTAATGACACCAGTATCGTACTACTAGTAGTTGTCAAAGAAAAGAGACAGTATATTACTACTATCTGTCAAATAGCATAAATCACTATTTGTTTTTCCAACCAGAATATTAATTTGAAAACACAGAAAATTAAATACAATGAAGATACCCAAAAAGGAATCTGTCTTAAGATTGTTGGACAATTTTCACTGTATTTAAAAAGATTTAATTCTGTTGTGTATAAAACAACAACAAGAATAAAAGAAATAGAGAAAAGGAGAGAATTTGTTTGATTACAAAAATCAAACTCGAAATAATAAATTATATAAATAAAAAACAGATTTTATTTTGTTACAAAAAACAAAATTAAAATCTGAATAAATAAACAAATAAAAACAACACTGAAAGTAAATTAAATAACTTACTTGATTTAATTTCTTCGAATTATTTTTCTGATCAAGTCCAGTATTTGACACTGTGTCCTTAAGACAGATTCGTCCTCTCCACGGTGCTTTCAGAATTTGGACGTCTATCTCCCAGGATGAAATGATCTACCACAAACAATAGCAGCACTACTAATTGTTTGCCTTACGAACACACTAAGTGTTTACACTCTTTCTTTTGAAAATAAAATGCAGCAAGATGAAGAATAGAAAACAGAAGTGAAATACGAAATTTCTGAATTCAAAATATCAAATGAGGGTGGTCCTATTTATAGATGTGAAGGTGGCTCTTCATTTTGAATTAAACAGGTATGTAGCTCTTGGTTTTGAATTGAACAGGTATCATACCTGTTGGGTTTTGAATTCAAACAGATTTGAATCAATTCAAACAGATAGTAAAACGGGAAGGGCCCTGTTTGGGTGTGCATTAATTCCAAAACAGTTTATTTCTGTTTGAAACCGGGAAGGGCCCTGTTTGGATGAACAAAAAATCCAAACTAATTTAATTCTGGATTTTATTTTAATAAAAAATGAAATTAAATTCAAATGTTTTTGGCCCAAAAAGATTAGAAGCCCAACCCAACCACACACCACGCACCCGCGCCCAAGCCCAGGCCCAGCCCCGCCCGCCCGACCGACCGGCGTGCGCGTGTGGTGATTTTTGGGTCCAATGGGTCTAGCCCATTTTGCCCATAACCTCTCCCTCTAAAACACTTGGGTACCCCTTGGGGCACACCCCAAGTATCTCACCCTAAGCCTTATAAACCCTTTCAAAACCTCCCACCAAATCAATGTGGGACAAGCCAATTTACAACCTTAAGGGATTTCCACCAAAACTCCATTTCCCTGGAGCACACTTTGGCTTCAATTTCCCATTCACTCGGTAATGGTTTTGAGCAACCAAATATACCACATGAATCACAACGCGGCATAGAACACGTTACCACTTTGACCCGAGTAAATCGACACTCGGGGCCCACCTAAAAAATAGACCAAACTTGAGGAAAAAATTAACCATTTCCAACATTTTTTTAACATTAACTTTTTTAATATACTAGTCTTTTTTAATTGCCAAACCTGGTTAAAGATTGGGAGCTTGCTTCTTTGCCGAGTCTCTCGGGGCATGCCTTCGTCTCTTCTGTTATTATCCTTTCAAAGCGTGCTCTCTCTATTTTTTTGTTCCTTGGTTCTTCTTCTCTTATATATATATATATATATATATACACAAATCAAAATGACATCGTTTTGGTTCTAAGGCACTGCTCTAAGAACTCTTACTCTAGAGGATTTAAACATACTTTTCACCTAATTTGAAAAGAAGAAACATTGGTAATTATTTATTTTTTTATTTCAACAATACTACAAACTCACTCTTATCAACTCAGAATTTATCCAGAAAAATAAATCAATAACTCAGATTCATTTCATATGTGGACTCTATACTTCATTAATTCAATTCCACCACACAAACACATTCAAGATAAATTAGAGATCCATAAGGTGAGATCCTAGCATTTTTCAAAATTTAATAAAAGAATTTAAATAATCCATATCAAATCAAACTTGATATTCAAATTTAAAATTAAATTAATTTTAAAAAATTAACAAAAAATTAGAGTTGCGCTAAGTAACTTCAAGAACTACATTAATGATTTTACTTGTACTGTCAACGCTAACTACCGAGTAATGTCAGGGATACTAAATTTTCTACCAAATAAATGACTAAATGTCTCATATAGGTGTGGGGTCCACTTTGCCCACACCCGATATGAGACATTTGATCATTTGTTTGATAGAAAATTTAGAACTTATAACATTTTTCCTAACTACTCGCCTATGAATTAATATAGAAAAAAAAAATTATTGTAAGAATAATTTTGATAAATAATTACAAATAAATAATAAATTTTATATATACATAATTAAAAACATAAACTTTTTCTAATAAAATTTTGAAACAACACTGATTAGTAATTTTCCCATTAATATGGGGTAAACGTAAATTACATTTACATCTCTTGCATTCTATTAAACTTACACTGCAACCCCTCTATCTTCCGAAATTACATATCCTCTATCACTTTAAAAAAAATTCGACGGTCATCAGTCTCTCTCTCTCTCTCGCTCTCCTCACTGAAATTTGGAAGAGAGAGAAAGTGACAGCGAGATAGAGAGTAGTTAGAAGAAACGAACCACTTTTTCCGGGAAAGTGTTGTTTGTTTGGTGTGGATTTTCGGAATCGATCCGTCGATCTCTCTCTCTCCCAAATGTTTCCCCCCACATTCAGTCGGTTCTGTTTTTTTCTTCCTCCAATCGAACCCCTCGTGAATACAAGAAATGAAAACAAAACAAAGGAAAACGAAATAAACCCGTCGAATCAAACTTTTTGAGATTTGAATTTTGAATTTTAAAATTTGAAATTTATAATCTTTTTCGAAGTGGGTGTTGGAGAATGATGGATTTAGATAACATTGAATGCATATCGTCTTCGGATGGCGTGGAAGATGAAGAGATTCGATCTCACCATCATCATCATCTTCACAACCATCAGTTTTCTTCAAAGCCTCTCAGCAATCTTGGAATCGCTCCTGCCACCAGCGTCCACGAATTGCTCGAATGTCCTGTTTGTACCAATTCTATGTACCCACCAATCCATCAGGTCTGTTTCCCCTCACATTGGTCTGTTCTATGTATTATTTCTTTTTCTTTTCTTTTCTTTTTTGAGTATGATGGTTTTGGGGTAGGAATTTGAATTGATTGTTGATGGATTTGGTGGTGCAAGATTAGGTTTTGGTTGAATTTGATGATTATAAGGGTGGAATTGGGAAATGGGTTGTCATGGATTCATGATTTTGGGAATCTTTTTTATTGATTGGATTTTGCTTGGTTGTTTGTGTTTGGTATTTTGAGGCAGCATTGTGTTACTAGTTGTGGATCTTATTAGGATGAATGCATCAGAATGTTTGGCACTAGATGCCCCACCTATAACTCTAATCTGATGCAGCTTGACAAGACAAAAATTGAAAATATTGGGCAAATATGTTGGAAGGAAACCCAACATTATGTTCCAATATTTTTGGAGGCTGAGGTGCAGGTTTCTCCAAAATTGATTAGTGATTGAGTGGAAAGGGGGAAAAAAGAGAAGAAAAGAAATTAGAAAACTAAACACAACTATGAGAAAAGCACTAAAGTAGGCTTGCTAAATGCTGTTAAAAACTCATTGAGGCTTCCCTATTGGTTAGAAAATCAACTATTGAATTAGTCAAACTTGGAGGTTTAATATCACTCTAAGGAGGTTTTGTCCCCTTTATATGCCTCTTGATGGTAAACAGTTCATCATGGAAAAGGAGGGATCCCTACCGGCTAGAAAATCAACTGTTGTTCATTGTGAAAAAAGAAAAGAAAAATATAAGATAAATGAAGTAACTCTTCAGATGGTAGTACCTGGCATGGTAGAATGAAAGGCCCTCTTTTTTAATCATGCAACTTGATTTCAAATCTCTAGAAGAGTTGGCAGCTTGTACTAATCCTAATTCTAGTAAGTAGTAATAAATTTCGAGCTTCTCCATGATGTTCCACTTCTTAAGCTTGATGAATATAGAAATGCTTAGAATATTTGTCGTACTGCCATGGTTCCTTCTGCATTGGCCCTTGCCCGTGCCTTACCCGGTAGGAGAATCATGAATGATTTTCCTAGTCCAAAGCTTTTAAAGGTGAATTCATGACGTGATATGTTTTAGCCCTCATGGGGCAGGTTGTGAGCCTTAAAGGTGTCAAGCTGTAAGAATTTTGAATTTTTATATTTATTACTTAATAAATAAAATATTTTAAAATGGTAAAAAATATTAAATATAAATGTGTAAATATTTTTCTGTTTGAGGCATTGAACATTTCACTATAGAGAAGGAAGCTTTCTCTCATCGAAGTTGAAATCGACATTCTTAGTGTCAGTTATCTACTCTGTTATCAGAATCTTACGATTCACGATTCGATTCACGATTCGATACGCAATTTTTGCAAAATCGATACGAATCTATGAGTGAATCTATTTTGGAAGTGAATCTCTAGTGAATCGCACGATTCACAATCGATTCACGATTCGATTCACTTTTTACGATTCATGCAATTTTTGAAATTATTGTGTTCGACATATTTTCGACTCATTTTTTTCATATTTTTAGTGAAAATGACATAATACAACTTCTAATAATATTTAATACCAAAATAACCAACATATATATATGATTTGTTATTATTTTAGTGATCATGGAGTTTTTTATAGGATCCAATCAGATTCAGTCAGACCTAACATATTTTTAACCTTTCTTCTCATTTTTGTCCCCTTCAAAAAATTGTAATGTATCTTCTAAAGATGTTTAAGATTAGAGTTACACTATGAATTATCTATTACTATTTTATTAAATTGAATACTACATGTGTGAGGTCAGTTATACCTGTTAAAATGTTTTAGGCTTTAAAATAAAATATCCTAAATAATTCTTACTTATTATTTGCTCACTCTAACTTAGAAAAATATATATGCTTATTGTCCAAATATCAATATCGTTGTTAACTATTGTTACTTTAGAAATTAATAGTTTCTATTTGGTTATTACCTTTATTAAGAATGGTTGATAAAAAAATCTAAAAAAAAAAAAAAAAAAAAAGGTAAGATGGTGATTTTACATAGGAACCTTTGTTAACTTCTTACCTATTAAATTACGTGATTATTATTCAAAATAACATTTTTGTTGATTTAAGTCTAAATATTTTATATTCATAAGATACATTTAACATCTAAATGTGTAGATATATGTTTTTAAGTGATTTAGAAAAAGTGACTGAATCTTTACGATTCACGATTCGATTCGATTCGCGATTCGGTACGAGATCATTTCGATTCACGATACGAATCCCGATTTGACAACTATGGTTATCTAGCTTCTCACTTGGGTCTTAGTTTTGTGTTCTTTCTTGGTTGGGCATTTACTTAAAATTTTCCGCGGAAAATAGTTATAGAAGTTTTTTTTTTTTTTTTCAAAATGTTTGAACCATGTATTAGACTAAGTTTAACATCAGCCCAAGAGAAGCTATCCACATGTGTACATAAAGTTTTGATGCGTTTTGGCAAGCCTCAATAACATCTTTTAAAAATTTTCCCTAGTCTTACAAAGTTGAAGTTCTAGGCCTTTTAGTGTTTGAAGTTTCGTGCCTTTTAGTGTTTGTCCCATGGGAAAAAGGGAGGGGGTTTGGTTGAATCTACCTGTGTTTGTCATTGGCTGTTAATATTTGACTGATGTTATCTATTTTCATTGTTGGGTTGAAACTTTTTAACTAGCTACTGCAACAAGTTTTAGTTTTTGAAAGATTTTAAATTAATTGTTTGTTGTAAATGGTGATTGATCCCCATATGCCTTATGTGGATTATATGGGGTAGGTTCAAGAATTCTCTTGTAAGTTTTTTGTGTTGTTGACCCATCTCTTGACCAATTTTTGGATTTTGTCGAGCTTTTTATATCAATGTATATTAAGTGCTCCAACAGTTTATTGCAGTCCAGGGCCCCATGAGGATATTATTATGTCGATCTATGCACCTGCAATATTTCGTTTCTTGTGCAAAAAATTATGTGGCTAATTCCTTGTTTTCTCATGCCGTGACATCTTTGTAAAATCACATTCTTTCTCTGTTTCTGTGTCTTTGTTTAAAGTCAGTATGGTTTCTTTGTACCAAATAAAATGTCTGTCTGGAATGTGGAAATTAAGTTATTGGTTGGGGAACACGATGTTAATTATGGCTAGTATGGACCAGAAAAGAGCAAAAATAAAGTTTTCTGGTTTTCATAATTTGTTGCTTCTAAAGCATAGATTTTCAGCAGCTATTTTGTGACAAATTTGTTTCTTTGCAGTGTCATAATGGGCATACTCTGTGTTCTACCTGTAAAACAAGAGTGCATAACCGGTGCCCAACTTGTAGGCAAGAACTTGGCGATATTAGGTGCCTAGCACTGGAAAAAGTGGCAGAATCACTTGAACTTCCATGCAAGTATTATTCTTTGGGATGCCCAGAGATATTTCCATATTACAGCAAACTCAAGCACGAGTCAGTGTGCAACTTCAGACCATACAACTGCCCATACGCCGGTTCAGAGTGTTCTGTTACAGGGGATATTCCTTTTTTGGTTGTGCATCTGAGAGATGATCACAAGGTGGATATGCACACTGGATGCACATTCAATCATCGATATGTAAAGTCTAATCCTCGTGAAGTAGAAAATGCCACTTGGATGCTAACAGTAAGTATATTGTTGCCTTTAGATCTCAAATCCGAGAATGGTTGTAGAAATTAAATGACGAACCTTTTTCAACTATACATTCCATTTCCAAGGATAAAACCAGACCTTCCAGCAAGGCTTTGTAATTTACAGCCTAACTGTATCTAGTGTCTCATTTTTGTGGTTGTGCTGTGTTTTTACTGTTTAGCGGACAATTGAGGATAGTTTGTCTCCATGGTGTTAATGATGTGTCTGCTTATTAGTAATTGACAGCATCCATCAGATTTTTTATTTTCAGATTTTCAATACATGATGTTAATTAAAAAAATTCGCTATCATCCTTGGTAATGAGCATCTGTCTGTCTCTCTCACATGCATTCTCTCACATTGATTTCAACCTATGTGTCTTCAAATGCTATAGTATAATCGCATTTGCTGTCCAATTTTTACTGTTGGCATTTGTGCTTATATTAATACTAGAAAAGTAGGCACACTACCGTGTGCAAGAAATTGTGGGTGAGAGAGAGAGAGATAGTAGGCACACTAACATCTATATTGCCTAACTTTTGCAAGTAATAGTAGGCACACTAATATTTATATTGCCTAACGTGTGCAAGAAATCGTTGTGTAGTAGATAGCAGTAATTGGTTTAATGATTATTTTTTTATTTTTTTTTTTATCCGGTCCTTACAATAACTGTTAGGCAATATAAATGTTTTGGGAAAGTATAGTATTGCTGTGGCTTTATTTGGGAATCAAAATTGTTTGTCAAAGTTATTTTTTTGTGCTTTATATAGTAGTATATATAGTATAGATGCTTATCTGAATATCACTTGCTCTCTCCTACTTGTGTTAGGTTTTCCATTGTTTCGGTCAATATTTTTGCCTCCACTTTGAAGCATTCCAGCTTGGCATGGCTCCTGTGTACATGGCATTCCTCCGTTTTATGGGTGATGAGACTGAAGCACGCATTTACAGCTACAGTCTAGAGGTTGGTGCGAATGGAAGGAAGCTCATATGGGAAGGTACCCCACGGAGCGTCCGGGATAGCCACCGGAAGGTTAGGGACAGCCATGACGGTCTCATTATACAGCGAAACATGGCACTTTTCTTCTCTGGTGGGGACCGGAAAGAGCTGAAGCTGAGAGTTACAGGGAGGATATGGAAGGAACAACAGAACCCAGATGCCGGAGTGTGCATACCTAACCTCAGCAGCTGAGGCAGGTGGTCTTGGAATCATTTTTCATGATTGATTCGTGTGTTTGTATCGATCCGTCTCTCTGTGGTGTTGTAAGTGTGCCAACTTCTGTTGTGTTATGTACTGGGAAGTGCTTGGCATGTATATAATGTTGCTAAAGAGCATAGCTCTTCTTTTAATTCATTGTGTTTCCTCACATTGATCCTCTGTTTCTTCCCTCCAGCCAGCACGTGCCAGTATTTTTCACAATTTGTTGGTTTTATTTACAATCGATGTGATCTGTTTGTTATTAGTTCGCACTTAAAACAATTTCTGATGAGAATTCTGTTATGAAGGACGTAGTGAAGTGCGATGCAAAACAATTGACTAGTCATCTGGTTTATATATCATGCTTACCAAATCAGCTCATTGTGTTTTCACCATTTTTTACTGTGGCTCTTCTATTGTTGGAAGTACTGATAGAACTAAAATTAAGAGGTTGTTTGGGATGTCCTAAATAAGTGTACTTTTTGGTTTTTTAGACTAAAAAGTTGAAGAAAAAAATATGGATGTTTGGGTTAACTTTTTGACTTTTTATGAAAAAATATGTATTAAAAAATTGTATAAAGAAGTGTGTAGGAGAAGATAGATAGTACGCCGTACGGATGGCAGTGCAGTGGGTGTGGTGAATACATGGGAAAAGATTGTCTCCTTTTCGGCTTTTGATTGGACTGTGTTGTTCGGCATGTGGGGCTCACCGCGGGTCCTGTTTTTCTAATCGGAACCGTTAAATGTGTAGAACTCGTCGAGTACTATATATTTGTAAAAAATCACGTTGATTGGATATCGATAGCTATCTGATTGTGTTAGTTTTTTTTGTCAACTGTTAACTATAACGCCATTCAATTTTTTTTACAAAACTGATTTGATCATGTAGTTAATGATATCCGATAGACGTGATTTTTTACAGGCATATAATACTAGACGAGTTCTACATATTGAATGGTTCAGATTATCAAAACGGGACCCATGGTGGGCTCTCATGGGTCCAACTTTACCATTCAACTTAGTGAATGTAAACCTGTAATTTTTTTTTTCTTTGATTGTTTGCAGTGGGTTTGACATCAGTACAGTTTATGGGTAAAAAATTGATTTGTATTAATATTTGTATATTAATTTTTTTTTTTTTTTTTTTTGTGAATAGTGATAACTTTTTAATTTTTTTAATAATTTTTTGACTTTTTCTAAACTTGCCAAACCAGCCCTAACTAAAAGGCAACTGTGTGAAATGATAATGTTAGTGAAAATATATTTTTTATCTTTTTATAAAATGTCAAATAAAAATATTATTTGTAAGAGGTGTTTCAGGAAGATGGTTAAAAGTTTTTTTTTTTTTTTTTTTTTTTGTGAGAGAGAGAAGTGGGTTAAAAGTTAGAAAGTGACTTTTAACCCACTTCCCAAACACTAGGGTGTATTTGTTTTGAAGGATTAGGAGGTGAGATTGGACTATTAGTCCCATCGGACTAATAATCCATTGTTTGTTTCATTTTTTTTGCTCCGGACTAATAGTCCCTCTGGACTATTAGTCCCACAAATATGGGACTATCCTATCCCATGGGGAGGGTGGGATAGAAACCATGGGATTGGTATCCCATGAGATTATTTTGTGAAATATCCATTTTACCCTCCATGCTATTACTTAGCAAATAATTAGAAAATGATAAAATAGTCTTTTGAACATTTATAAATTATTTTTTTAGTGTTGTTAATTTAAAATTATATATTAAATAAAAAATTTAAATTATAAATTAAATTTAATTAAAAATAATAAATTATAAATTATGGCCTTATAAATTAATTTTTTTTAGTGTTGTTAAAAAATTAAATTTACATATTAAATTAAATTATTTTTTTAGTATTGTTAATTTAAAATTATATATTAAATAAAAAATTTAAATTATAAATTAAATTTAATTAAAAATAATAAATTATAAATTATGGCCTTACAAATTAAATTTTTTAGTGTTGTTAAAAAATTAAATTTACATATTAAATTAAATTATTTTTTTAGTATTGTTAATTTAAAATTATATATTAAATAAAAAATTTAAATTATAAATTAAATTTATTTAAAAATAATAAATTATAAATTATGGCCTTATAAATTAAATTTTTTTAGTGTTGTTGAAAATTTAATTTATATAATAAATAAAATTATTTTTTATTGTCGTTAATTTAAAATTATATATTAAATAAAAAATATAAATTATAAATTATAAATTTAATTTAATTGAAAATAATAAATTAAAATATTGTGCAAAACATAAAATAAAACAAATTTTTATAATCTAGTTAAAAATAATTAAAATATTAAAGCTATGTTTAATATTGCTATTACTTAGTAAATAATTGAAAATGATAAAATAGTCATTTGAGCATTTATCCTTCTCCATAATATCCCAAACAAATATTGGATAACTAAAAATAGTCAAATCCAGACATCTAATCCCATGACTAAAAAAATATATGATACAAATTTAGTCCAACCAAATAGTCCTGGAACAATGTATCTCAGGACTAATAGTCCGATGGATTACAATCCCCCCTTACCAGTCCGTCCAAACAAACGCACCCTTAGAATAGTCAAGTGAATATCATTGTATTTTGATATTTTCCAATTAAACAAGAGGTATAATAAATCATTAGTGATGATTTTTAAAAGTGTCTTGTCAAATGTTTTACTTTGAAATATCACAGTATTAAAAATCAATGTCTTGAGCCTAATAATAATATGAAAATTATTATGGGGTATGTTGGATTCCATCCACTGTAAAAAAAAGGAAAAAAAATTTCTATACTCTGTAAGACATTATTTCAACACACTCAGGAGTCATACAATCACGAGTCACACAATTATGTGAGATTTATTTGATTATGTAGCTTTAAGATGTATTATGGCAAGGCAATGCTAAACACACAAATCAATTTCTTTTTAATTGAAATTGATACATAAAGAAACTAGGCATATATTTGCTTGTGACTAGGCCTAAATTTGTCGGACTCAAGCTTGATTGGGCTAGCTTTAGTAAGACTTGGAGGTGAGATCGGCACACGTGTTGAAACTTGATTTCATTTGATAATTTGACATAAAAAAAGTGAAAAAAGAATTGGAAAAACAAAATAAAATTTTTAAAAATAGACTCAACTATCCGCTTATGATCCATAAACAACCCTTTCTGAGTTTTTGGAGTATTAATAAAAATAACCTAACCCAATTTGTCATTTAAAAAGGAAAATTTAGTGAAAATCTTTCCATTAGACTCTTATTTGGTAAAAAAGACAACCTAATTTATTTCACTTCATAAATCTCTTAAGGAGGAGGCGCATAATTGAGTAAGGACAAAATAAAGTATTGTCTTTTTTTTCTTGGACAATATTACTAGTATAACATGTTACTGTCAAACAAAGTAGCATGTTACTGCGAGATAGAATAATATATTACTGTTTATATCAATTTTGATTATAATATTTTTTTTAAAGAATTTCATAGTCAATATAAATCATATTTGATAGATCTTGATGAGATGATTCTAAAAATATTAATTTTATTAAAAAGTAATATCTAGATTAAAAGTTATTTTAAAATTTAATATCTTGGTAATAGTGGTATCTATTAGACTTTTCAAGATTTTTTTTTTTGTGGTACTTATTCTTAATATATTAAATTTTTTATTATGAAAGGATTTTGACCAAATTTTTCATTTAAAAAAAGAAAAAAAAAAAGAAGGTTGTGTTTGGTTATATTCTGTAAATATAATTTCATCCCTCCATTTACATTTCATGTTTGGATGGAGTTTTCAAATTGTGATTCCACCACACATTTCAAAATGTAATTCTTCTTCACGTTTGACTACTCTCTCTCTCTCTCTCTCGTGTTCTCCATTCTGAAAAGCAGAGAATTTTTGAATTTTGAATCTACCCGGTCATTCTCCTGAACGTCCGTCCGGTTGACCGGAACAATGTAAACTTTTTTTTGTTACAATTGCCAATTGCCAATTGTCAATCGCCACCTGTTATTTGGAAAAAAAAAATATATATTATATTTATTTTTGATATTTTTTAAATATAAAATTTATTTTTTATATACCAAAATGACATTTTTTTTTTTATTTGAATGTTAAAAAGAGTTATAACTTTTTGAATTTTCAAAACTCATAATCAAATAAATTTTTTTATTTCACATATCACACCAAACATTCAAAACTCAATTCAACACTCAATTTAAAACTCATAACCGAACAAATTTTCTACGTTCAAATCATAATTCTAAAATTTACAAACTCAAAATACAATTTTATTCTCAAATCACACGTCTATAATTCTACCAAACGCTACCAAAATATTCAGGACATGCTTACAAATCAGTTTTGTACTGGCCCTACCCTTGTTGCCACATGACACACAATAATTTTTCCACGGAGCAAAAAATGCAATCATAAAAAGTTTCTCAATGTATGGCCCTGTTTGGTACAGCTTAATTTCAGCTTATTTCAGCTTTCAGCTTAATTTAAGCTATTTTGATATGTTTGGTTTAGCTTATAGCTTTGTGAAAGTCAGAAAACAGCTTATTCTTTGAGTGGGGCAGGAGATGCTTTAAGAATAAGCTGAAAATCAGCTTAAGCTGAAAGTTATAAGCTATAAACTGTTTAGACATAAGCTATAAGCACTTTTCCACAACTCTACCAAACAGGACCTATTTCTTAAAAATAAAAAGTTGCCCAACGTACGGACCTACTTTGCAAAGAACATTCTTTGGCGTCTCAACAATCACCAAACAATGGCTTTGGTAGAGTTTTTTAAAATTAGAATTTTATAATCTGGAAGTAAAAATTAAAAATATTTATTTTTTATTTTTTAAATAATTAGTTTTTAAAAATTTATTTAAATTATTTTTATTTAATAAATTAGAAATAAAAATAACATCAAATAATTTAATACATACTTTTAAATTAAAAATTAAAAAAATTATAGTTATCTTCTAAAATATGTAACAAACAATGCTGTTTCCTACAATCCCACTATGCCCAATGCCTCAAACCACTGAATAATGATGAGAAGTTATTTGATGTTTTTGAAATTTGATTGCCGTAAAGCCTTAATTGTTGTGTGATTTTGGTGAAAGAGACAAGTTTTATAATTTTGTAATGGGTGATTAGCAACCATTACAAACATACTTGAATAATGAAAAGTTATTTGATGATTTTGAAATATAATTGTCATAAAAACTTAATTGTTGTGTGATATTAGTGAATGAGAAGAGTCTTATAATTTGTGATTGGCAACTATTACAAACATACTGGTGAATTTTACACGTGCGTGACAGTCGAATTAAAAAAATTTATCGTTTACCAAAAAAAAAAAAAAAAATTATCGATGTTTAAAGGGCAAATTACATATACCCCTCAAGGTTTGGCTAAATTACAAATATCCCTTGAGGTTTGAGAAATTACAAATTCTCCCTGAATGCTAATTTGTTATGAAATTTAAACCTCAAGGGACAAATTGTTATGAAAATACAAACTTTAAAGGGCGAGATGTAATTTCTGAAACCTCAAGAGTATCTGTAATTTAGTCAAACCTCAAGGAAGATATATGTAATTGGCCTTGTTTTTTAAATTGAACAATTCAATTCTCATTTCTCTTTTTATTTTTCATTCGACCTATTTTCTTCCCTAATTTTTTTTAAATTCTCAAAAGTCGGAGGAGAGAATAAAAAACCCACTCATCATTCTCGATTCCATTTCCAGACCAAGTCTCATTCTCCACAAAAACTGACCCAAAAAAAGAAAAGAAAAGAGAAAGATTCATTTTCCCAATCCCAGGAATCTCAAACTCCGATCTCTTTTCGCTTTCATAGCCGATCAAAAAAAAAACACCTCTTTTTCGGGTAAGATATAGAGATAGAGATAGAGAGAGAATTCCCATCAGGGTTGTGTTTTTCTTCAACTTATCTTATCTTTGTAGTTTATTAGTGGGTAATGTGTTATAATCTCGATCCTGTTTCTATTTTTACTCTGCTTAAACATAAGGAAAATTGATGAATATAAAATTTTGAATTCTTTGTTTGTATAGCCTTGGCCTTCCAAATGTAAATAGAAAGCATCTGAGTACCAAAACCAAAGTCAAACACTAGTATTAGGCTTAGTTAATTTATAAAGCTCTAATTTTTCGCTTAGTTAAGATTTTTCCTAGCTGCCAAACAGAGGCTCTTTGATTAGGTCTACTTGGTGATCTTGTTGGTTTTGGTTAAACAGTAGTAGAAGTAGTAGTAGTAGGTTCATTTAACTCATAAAGACCCAATGTTTGGTTAGTTAAAACGGTTTCTTTGCTACCAAACAGAGGCTCTATGATTAGTTCTACTTTGGTGGTCTTGCTGGTATTGGTCATATTTGATTAATTGAGTTCCACATTTTTCACAGATTCATGTTTTTGTTGGCGCCTAAATTATTTAATTTTGGTCACTTATTTGTAATGCAATCTACTAAGACAAAGAAAAGGAAGAACTTGAAGTCAAACACTAGTGTTAGTTTCATGAATTCCTGAAGCTCCAATTTTTGGTTAATTACACGTTTTCTTAGCTGCCAAACAGAGCCTCTTTGATTATTTCTACTTTGGTGGTGCTGTTGATTTCGGTCACATTTTATTAATTAAGTTCCTCGTTTTGACAGATTCATGTTTTGTTAGCAACTTGGCACAAACAGGTTTGTGCCTAAATTATTCAATTTTGGTTACTTATTTGTAATGCAATCTGCTAAGACAAAGAAAAGGAAGAACTTGAAGCATTCAAGATCATTCGATTGCGAGATGCCAGTAACTGACACCACAATTTTGAATTCTCTTGACGATTGCATTATTTTTCCTGTTGAAGAGATAGTGCAATATCCGTTGCCTGGTTATGGTGCACCAACTTCCATCAGTTTCAGTCCTGATGACAGTTTGATAACCTATTTGTTTAGTTCTGATAACAGTTTGAACAGGAAGGTGTTCACATTTGATCTCGAAACATGTAAGCAAGAATTGGTTTTTGGTCCTCCAGATGGTGGGCTTGATGAGAGTAATATATCGGCCGAAGAGAAGTTGAGAAGGGAGAGGTCAAGGGAACGTGGGTTGGGTGTGACGAGGTATGAATGGGTGAAGACAAGCTTGAAGAAGAAGACAATCATGGTGCCTTCTCCTGCTGGGGTTTGTTTCTTTATCTCTGATGTTAATTTGTCACTTTTAGTGTGTTTGGCAGCATGGAATCTAAGCCTTGGAATTGGATTTAGAAGTCATGTTAGTTCAAGATTTTAAATTCTAAGTACAGGGATTGGATTCCATGTTGCTGAAGACAGTTTTAGCATCTTTATTATACTGAAATATCATTATTCCATCGTTGAATTTTTGGATTTTCTTTTGAGCTTTTTTTTTCTTGAAACTGCTTTGCATTATTAAGGAGTACATGGGTATATTATTCAACGGACTTGACTTCACCTTGATGATAGTCGCACAGTTCTATGATACACGAATGTATTTGTTAATGGGAATTACCATGGCATCTCTAGGAAAAGTCTTTTAAGTGACATTTGCTTCCCTTGATGTTGTAATCCCATTTTAATATTATTTTCCCCTTTGATGTGTGTTGTTCATCGTTCATTCACATCAGTTTGTCATTACTGAATCATGTTTATGGGTTTAAGTCGGCCAACAACAAAATTGTTGTCATCACTGATAACATTTGGGTTCTCAATTTGTATTTTATTGTTGTCTACTGAGCTCAATAACATGTTTGCACTGTGGTTGTTATGAAGACAATGAGGTTTCTTTTTGTGTTGATGGATTTGAAATAAGTGGATTCGGGTTTGGCTCAGATTCACTATCATCTAGGAGGATGGCTAGAGAAGTTATAACTCCATTACCTTATCTTTTCAAATCCAGCAAAATACAGCTCTCAAATCTGTACATGGATCTTGTGAAATTTAAATTTAAGTTGTTGTCCCTAATGATGAAATCCAAATATATTAAATTTAAATTTATTAATCTAGAGACAACCTTAGGTAGATTGTTTAGCCCTTTTGAGCATGGAAATTTGCTTAGCATCAAAACTTATTTTCTTGTTTCTTTTGTTTTGTTTGAGCAATTCTATGGGAAAGGTAGTAGGTTAGCAGCCTTACCACTCATTTTTTTTTTGGGCAAAAGAGGTTGATTCCTTTGACTTAGACCTGCGCCATAGTGCTTGAGTGGATGAGCACTTGCGACGGTACCATGCCACAACCTCGCAAACATTTCTATCCTTCATAAGTAAAATAGTTCTATGGCCAATGCAAGTAGTTCTTGTTGCTTACTAAATTATATGTTCTTATTATTATCCTGGACTTCCCTCTATATCTATCAAATTTTTCTGGGATTTGGAGAAATTTTCTGTTTTAGTTTGTCCGCTATTTTGAGTTTATTCTTTTATGAACCTATTTTTGTATCTGTGAACAGGTTTATTTTCAAGATCTTTCTTTACAACCGGAGCTTAAGCTGCCAAGTACATCATCCTCTCCAATTATTGATCCACACCTTTCACCAGATGGTACTATGCTTGCTTCTGTGAGGGATTATGAGTTGCATGTGTTAAACCTCTTGAACAATGAGTCAAAGCAATTAACATTTGGCGCTGACGGAAATGGTTTGGTGAGCTTTAGTTTTCCCAGTTTCTTTGCTTGATTGGGTTCTTTTCCCTATGATAACAATATGTTCATGTATGGGTCTCTGATTGTTTTGCTTTTCAATTCCCTTTTTTTCCTTTCTTTTTGTGCCTTTGAGCTCTTTCACTGATCATATCGGCCACTCATCCTATTTTTTCAATATATAGGTTCTCTTTTCAGCCACTATGCATCTTTATGATATTTCCAAGTTTCTGTTACACGAGCAATAACAAAAAAGAAGTAAATGAAATTTTTCTTTTTCTTTTTTTTAATGAAAAGACTTAAAATATCATTTTGACACTTCTTCACTTTAACATAAAAGACCTGGTAAACAAATCCAAAGAGTTGCCAATTACCCGATTTTAGGAAACAAAGTTGATTAGATTCCATTTTTGTTCTCACTCAAAGAAAAAATAAATCCTGGCTTGGTGGAGATTCCATTAATCGCAGGAGTTGGAACAGAGTGATTAATGGTGATTAAGAGTTTGGACGGAACCACCAACTTGGATTTTGAACCAACCTGTGTCTATGAACACCTTTTGATTTGCATGTGGAAATAAAGCTTCATGGGTGCATAAAGAAACTCCATATTGAGCAAGATGGTCGTCAGGAAATATTTTTTTTTTTATAAATTTTTTTTTTTTCCATATGTTGACTCAAGGTCTGAGCATTTTATTTGAGTCAGTTTCTTGTTGAATGAGATGTTTTAGCTACTGTATCACATGACCCTGGTATGCTAAAGTTACATCACTAATTAAAGCAAGAGAGTGCTTCTAATTTCGTGGAAGTTGTTAATATATTTGTAACTCATGATGATTCATTTGATGGCATGGCCATATAATTGTAGTGTTTGTTGAGTTTGATATATAGTTATAATTCTGAACTTCTGATAAGCACTCTGTTTGGTTGTGTTTTCATTTTTTGTGTTTTTTTGTTTTCCTGGAAAATACACAAAAATAAAAAATAAAAAAAAAACATTTGGCAAATTGTTTCCGAAAATTGTTTCTGGGATTTTTTATGTTTTTTATGTTTTTGAAAATGACACTTTTTTTCCTTCTCCAAAAACACACAAATTAAAATAGAAAACGAAGCAATTTTGTTTATTCATTTATTTGTTGTATTTTCCATGGGAAAAAATATGGTTAGAGCCCTTATGTGTCTTGAACTTATATTGAATGCAGTTAATATAAGTTTTGTAACATTTTCTGATTTTTTTTGATAATCATCAATTAAAAGGAGCTATTTTCTCGATTTTTGTTTTAGCTATTGCAGCCGCTAAACAAAAACGAAAATACAGCTAAACAAACATAAGATTTTTTTTTCTTCTTGAATATGACATTACTTTCTTCTTTTATATTTCAGACTCATGGTCTTGCTGAATACATAGCTCAGGTGAGATTATGACTCTTCCTTGTAAGTTTACTACTAATTTTGTTTATCTTATTACATGGTACTTATCTTCCCGAGAAGAAGAATCAAAACAAAATTCTTCCTATGAAAACAAAAAAAAAAGCATTATAAAATTACTAAGAAAATAATTCCTTAATCAATAGATTGCATGTAAAATTCGTACTGGTTTTCATGGACTGTAGGAAGAGATGGATAGGAAAAATGGCTACTGGTGGTCTTTAGATAGCAAATTGATAGCGTTCACAGAAGTTGATTCATCTGAGATACCGCTTTTCAGAATCATGCACCAGGGTAAAAATACAGCCGGTCCAGAGGCACAGGAAGACCATGCGTACCCATTTGTTGGGGCTTCAAATGTCAAAGTCCGTCTCGGGGTAGTTTCTGCCACTGGAGGTCCGGTAACTTGGATGGATCTTCACTGTGGTGAGAAGGGCGGAGCAAATAATGATGAAGAATATTTGGCAAGAGTCAATTGGATGCACGGAAATATTCTAACCGCTCAGGTTTTGAACAGGTCACATTCTAAACTAAAGATTCTCAGGTTTGATATCAAAACTGGCCAAAGAAAAGTTATATTGGTTGAAGAACAAGACACGTGGATTAATCTGCACGACTGCTTCAGTCCTTTAGACAAAGGACTTGCTGAATTTTCTGGGGGATTTATTTGGGCTAGTGAAAGGACTGGATTCAGACATCTTTATCTGCATGACATGAATGGGGCTTGTTTGGGATCGATAACAGATGGTGATTGGATGGTTGAGCAAATTGCTGGCATAGACGAGGCTGCGGGACTTGTATATTTCACTGGAACTCTAGACAGCCCTTTGGAATCTCACCTTTATTGTGCTAAACTGATCCCAGATGGAAACGATTCCCTGCGGGCCCCACAGAGACTGACTCACAGGAAAGGAAGACACATGGTTGTTCTTGATCATCAGATGCAGAGATTCATTGATATTCATGATTCGCTCGATTCTCCACCTAGAATTTCACTTTGCTCTTTGCAAGGTGGAAATTTAATTATGCATCTTCATGAGCAACCATTCACAATTCCAAGATTTAAAAGGCTTCAACTTGAACCTCCGGAGATAATTCAAATACAAGCAAATGATGGAACTGTTTTATACGGGGCATTATACAAACCTGACGTAGCGAAGTTTGGACCTCCACCATACAAAACCTTGATCAGCGTTTATGGTGGTCCAAGTGTACAGCTTGTTTCTGATTCTTGGATGAACACAGTTGACATGAGAGCTCAGTATTTCAGGAGCAAAGGCATCTTAATATGGAAGGTGAGTATCTACTGAACCAGTTATCTTAAAATGTCGCCATCCTTAAATCTTCTACTTAATAGTTTAATTTTCTTCCATATGCAATGCACCTTAATTGGGGCTGTAAAATGAACCAAGCTTCTCGAGGACAACTTGTGTACAGCTAGCTAAAGCTTGTTCGAGATGAGTTTGTTATGTAAACAAGTCAAACACATTTTAAACTTGTTGAGTTTTCAAACCAAGTTTGACCAACCTACTATTTGACTCGATAAACTTATATGTACTATAAAAAACTTGTTACTAGAGCTTGACTCATTAAAAATATTTGAGATCGACTTATTATGTAAACAAGCCAAGGTTGAACAAATTTTGAAGCTTGTTAAATTTTTAAACCAAGTTTGAACAACCTACTATTCAGCTGGATAAGTTAATATCCATTATTAAAAAAACCAAACTACTTGAGTTGAACTTGTCTTCAACTTGTTAAAAGCTTGTTCTAGATTGACTCGTTATGTAAACAGGTCAAGTTTAAACACATTTTAAAACTCGTTAAGTTTTCAGAACAACTTACTACTTGGCTTGTCCACAACCCTAACCTAATTATGCATGACTGCAAGTTTGGGACTTCTATTTGTTTTTTGTTTTTTGTTTTTTTCCAATGCCCATTTACTACTGGCACTGTAGACTGTATGTCCTATATTGCAATACTTAATAAAAAGAGAAGGGGCGGGGGGAGAGTTCATCAACCTAACTGCTATGAGTTTTACAGTTAGATAACAGAGGAAGTGCTCGGCGCGGCCTTGAGTTTGAAGGCTCCCTCAAGCTCAATGTTGGCCGTATTGATGCCGAGGATCAGTTGACTGGAGCCAAATGGCTCATCAAACAAGGGCTGGCAAATGTTGACCATATCGGTTTGTATGGATGGAGCTATGGTGGATATCTCTCAGCCATGACATTAGCCCGGTTTCCTGACATCTTCAGGTGTGCTGTTTCTGGTGCCCCTGTTACATCATGGGATGGGTATGACACTTTTTACACCGAGAAATATATGGGTTTGCCATCTGAGAACCGAGAAGGTTACGAGTTCAGCTCTGTGATGCGCCATGTGGACAACATCGAAGGGAAGTTGTTACTTGTCCATGGCATGATTGATGAAAATGTGCATTTTAGGCACACTTCAAGGCTTGTGAATGCACTTGTGGAGGCTGGAAAGCCTTATGAATTGCTAATTTTCCCGGATGAGCGTCACATGCCTCGACGGCTCCGGGACCGAATGTATATGGAAGAGAGAATTTGGGACTTCATAGAGAGAAATTTGTGATTCTGTGAATGATCTTTGTTGCTGCTGTTTGTTCGTATTTTCTTTGTTGTTGAGCCTGAATTTTATTAGGGTAGGGTGATTGAATAAACAGGTAGGTTTTCCTTGTAGTTTGATTGGCTGTTTTGATGTGCCCCTTTGAAATCTCCCTTGAGTTGTGTTGTAGGTGCAATGTAATACTTTGTATCAAGATGCACATTTACTAAGCTTGAGTAGCTTATTTTTTGTGTAATTTTAATGTGTATATCTGTTTATTTAGTTTAGCGTGTGCAAATGTTTATTCAATTGAGTACAAAAAAATTTACGAATTTTAAAATGTAGGTTAAAAAATTACATGATTTTATTATATTTGTTTTAAAAAAATAAATAGTAAATACAATTTTAAAAATAGATTATTTATTTTTTAAAAATAAATATAACAAAACTATATGATTATAAATAACAGATTCACTCCTTTTTAGAGAGAGCTTGTCTGCTAAAGGCCATGCAGCTTTGAAGCATATAGATCAACCCCGGTTGGTAGTTCGAAAATTTGTGGGTCGAATGGGTCGAAAAAGCAAAATGATGTCGTTTTGCCTCTTTTTTTTTTTTTTTTTTTTTGGGTCTTCGTCTTCCTATCAGAAGTAGAAAATATCAGAAGTAGAAAATCAGAGGAGGAGGGGAAGAAAGGAGAAGAAGGGAGGGGGGGAGAAGAAGAAGGGTGGAGAAGAAGATCGGGAGGAGGAGGAAGGAGGGAGGGGAGGGGAGGGGGCCATAAAAATCGGCTGGAGGAGGTGGCGGGGCTGCGGCGAGGCTGAAGGACTGGACGAGCTCCTCGCGGCGGAGGCACAGGCGGCGAGGCGACGGCGTCGGCAGAGGCGACGACGTCCTCCTCTCTCCCTCTCTTCTCTGCTCTCCCTCACTTCTCTCCCTTTTCAAATTTCGGGCCATTCGACCCTTAAATTTTCGAGCTACCACCCAATTTTTCATATAGATTCACAGTAAAAGCACATATACAACATTCAAGTGGCTCTATATATCCATTGATATACTCAAAACTTGTACCTAATGGAGTACAATGTACCCTAGTCTCAAGTTAATTAATACTAGTATTTAACTTACACTGACCCAATACAATTGATTTGCTTGTAACCAAAGAATTAGTATTCCAAGAAATATCTCTGGAAATCTCCATTGTTATGTCAACTTCTTGCAACTTGCAAGTGAGATCTTCAAGGGGTTTACATGAAATGAACCCTTTAATGGAATCCAAGGGTTTTGTTTCGGAAAAGAGAGCGAAATCAATCAGTGGATTAAGGAACTGGTGGGCTACTAATAGAAACTGGAGAGGGTGTTGTGCCTTTATAGACATAAAACACCGTGTTGTGAGTATGTAAAGACGTTTTCTAAATCAATTTTAATAATTTAAATAATTCATATTGTAGGATTTATCGAGTAAATTATTCAAAAAAAAAAAATAAAGTAAATTACGCATCTATAACCCATAACAAGACAACAATTATGTTTAAAAAATAAATAAATGCTTAACATAATTTTGATAATTTTTTTAAAAAACAATTATGGTCTAATCATGGGGCTATACATATCCGATTAATCTCATTTTTTATATGAATTATATACTCGACAAATCTTATAATATAACAATTCGAATTATTAAAATAAAACTGAAACGAACCTTAATTAAGACATCAGAACGAAGTATTGTGACAGCACCCTCCCTCTTTTATATTTTTCTTATGTATAAGAGTAACCATATGAAGCTGCCATCTTCGTTTTAAATTCTAAAATTTTATTGTTGCTTTGTGAGAAATATAAAGCGAGTTTAATTGCACTTTTATTCTGTTAAACTATTGCCAATTTCTTTTTTTATATTAGTAAATTATCAACTTTCCCTAAGTTTCTTAATTCAATTCATATAGTTCAATTGAAGATCATTTATTTAAATCAATAATGGTTGAAATTTGTGAACAAAAAGGTAATTTTACAATTTATGGGTCCCACAAGTTTAAACATAAAAGTTCAATTTGAAAGAGAAGTCCAATTTTAATAAAATATTAAAAATTCTCATTATATCCACTTAAATTTAGAGCAATTTTGAGTAGGAATTTAAAAAAGAAAAAAAAAAAGAGAGAATGAAATAAAAAAAAGTTTAATTTTTTTTCATTTTTTTAACTTTTCTTTCCATAAATACAATCTCAATGTTTGATTCAAACACAACCCTTCTTCCCTGTTTACTTTAAATAACTAAATAAATTAAATTAAATTAAAAATACAGAGAGGAGAGAGAATGGTGAAAACCCACCATGCATCCAAAGGTACCATGATTTGGTTATTTAATTTTTTAAATTAAAATTTTAATTTTTAATTCATATTTTTTTTATTTTTAGTAAATTTTTTAATATTTTGATCAATTTTTATTTTTTATTTTTTAGATGCATATCTAAATGTACTCAAAAAATAAAATATCTATGAAGAAATCTTTAAAAAATTCAATAAAGAGTACATTTTCGGATTTTTTTGTATTTATTGAATTTTTTTTTTTTATAGATTTCTTCATAAATATTATACTTTTTGAGTACATTTAAATTAGATACATTTAAAAAAATAAAAAATAAAAATTGACCAAAATATTAAATATATATAAATACGAATTGAAACTTAAAATCAGATTTTAAAAATTGGATAACCAAACCGACAAATCTAATTATTGAGAGGTTTTAAGTAGCAAAATGTAATACAAATTAACAAATTGTACACATATTAAAAAAATTTAAAATTTAAAATTTTAAAACATGACTCACTCCAATAATATGACTTGTAAAATGTCAATTAATAAAAGTATTTATAAAATTAAATAATTTATATAACATTCCTCTTTTATGCAGCGACATTTTAATTTTCTTTCCCACATGGGGCTCAACTGTTAAATTTGGTAATGGGTGTTCTTAGCAACAATGATGATTGCTTGTAACAATGCTAAATGAACCAAAATGGAATAAGTTAGAACATCTCCAATTTTTATTCTCTTTTTTCATTAAATTTGAGAAAAAACTTGAACTGATATCGACCGTTTCAATGGAGTTTCATCAAATCATTAGTCGATCGAGAGAACATCTGGCCGGTTGACCGGCCAATGTAAATTTTTATTGCAAATTACATGAAAGGTGGACGCCTAGGAGGACAACCAGCCGAACATCCGGCTGGTCGTCCAATGTTGTTGCTGCTCTCCATCTGCAACGGCTATGTGCAATATTTTGATGAAAGACTCTAGTCATCCCTAATTTGATAAAAAGTTAAAGATATTTTCAATTTGATATTAATTTAACACCAAAACTGAAGTCTTTTTACCAAATTTAAATTTGACAAAAGAAAAGATACAAAGTTAACACACAAGTTGATGATGCCAACACACCATTGATACAAATTTGTAAAAAGTTACTTTTACACCCAAACAAACATGCCCACAAGTTTATCTTTTATTTTTAAAGAAAATTACAAACATCTTTCAAAATAATAACAGATTCATAAAAAAAATTATAATTATAATTATATCAGTTTGTAAATTTTATCATTGATCTGATTATTTAAAAAAAAAAAAAAAACTTACATAGAATTTTTTTTTTCCCTTCTTTTTATCCTCACTTCATTGTGAAAATGTTATTAAAAATTGTGAAACACCCAACATTGCATGTGTTTAGGTTATGTTTGGGGATAAGAATCCTCATATTTTTTGTGCAATTATATTTACGTGTCTTTTTATCGCATCAAAATAAAAAAAAATGATTGATTCACTGAATTTGAATTCACTTAAATTACGTAAGTCAGATGACCGACGTCACCCCTATCAATCGTGATTGTCATTCTTGTCAACTGACATCTGCCCAGATAATTGGCATCCTTTCGGATGACCGACTAGATGACTTGCAAGACGACTGATATGCACAAATTCAAGTAATTTGAGTGATTTCAAATTCAATAGATATAACATTACTGCATCAAAACATATCGACAAAATTTATTCATTAAAAATTTGAGTTTAAAATTGAAGATATAACATTAATATATATTTTGAATATTTTTAAAATTATAATTTAAAACAATGTAAATTTACTTCAACTTCGAATAAAAATAGAAAAATGATTTTTTTTCCCGAATTTTGTCCCGCCGAATCCCCCGACTGCCCAAAACGACGTTGTTTTGGGCAGTTTCTTTTTTTTTTTTTTATTTTATTTTTTTTTATGCAGGTCTGAGACAGAGGGAGAGGGAGAAAGAGAAAGAGGGAGAGAAGAGAGAAGAAGAGAGGAGAAGAGAAACAGGAGGGGAAGAGGGAATGGAGAGAAGAGAGGGCCCCTCCGTTTCCGCCGTCAACCGATCGTCGCAACTCGCAGTTCGTCGCTCATCCAAGCTCGTCGGCCTCTGCCTCCGCCCACTGCCCATCCCGGTTGATGTTGGCCCCTCCAGTCCTTCTTCTTCTTCCTTCTCTTCTTCTTCTTCTTTCTTTTTCTTTTCAAATTCGGACGATTCGGGAGCTCTTTTCGAGCTACATATCACTTCTGATAAAAATATTGAATCACCACACTAAAATTATTGCAAAAAGATCAATGACAGAAGATTTTAATCCTATGTTTGAATACTAATGAGTTCACTTGTTTGCTTTGTTTTACCCTTATCAACATGTTACACCGTCTTTGAAGCACCTAGTCTGTGAAATTTATGTCCTAGAATTTAACTTTCTTTAATATTTATTTGAATTTTAATAAAAGCTCATTAGACCGTGGTTGTTCGACACTTCATAAAATGGGTTTAAATTCATGTTAAGTCACACCTGCACTAGAATCCCATTAGTAAAAAATATGTAAATTACTTTTTTTAAGGTTAAAAAAATATAATAAATTTTAAAATTTTGATATGCTTATATTGAACATCTTTAATATTTTAATTTATATATCACTTAGTCTCATTTTCATCAATAATTTATTTTTTATATGAATAGAAAAATAATTTTACCATCTCCTACACTGAAATATATATTTTTTCTTATTAATCTTTATGTCTTTTATACCATTTGTATTAATTTCAATTTTTTCGATGTAATTATGAGGGTGTTTGAGATGCAAATTTTTAGTTAAAATAGTTAATAAAGACAAAAAAATACTAAAATAGTTAATAAGACAAAATGTTACACACTCAAACCATAATAATTTTATTTTTTCTCTCACAATCATCAAATCAATTATAAAAAAATAACTAAAAATCATTTAAAACATAATTTTTTTAACCAAATTAAAATAGCCAAAAAAAATCAACTAAAATAACCATATTCCCAAACGATCCCTCTGTCAATTACCGCAATATCACTTGGGGACAATTTGGAAAGTTAGTTAAAAGCTTTTAATCCATTTTGGGTTATATCACTTTCACATTTTTTACACACAAAACGATAAAAAATTCAAAAAAATCAAAAAATTAATTTTTAACCAACTTCTCAAATCATTCCTCAGTACATGGTAATATACTATTTACTTTTATTAACTCCTTATTAATTATTTCTTTAAAAAATAAACTAACCAATCATAAATGTGTCTCGTTTAGTGCAACTGTTAAAATAGATTACAAATTATAGTTTAACAGATTATAAATTATGATTTTAATTAGAAGTTGTTAACCTATTTGGTGTTGTTGTTGGATTATAGATTTAAGTTGCTGAGTAATGTTTGTTAAATAAGCTGTGAAGTAACTTTTTCAATTAATTTTTATTTTTTATTATTTACTACTTGTTTACATTTCTCATAAAAAAAAAATCTATAGTTTATTTCATTTTTCTATTTTTTAAAAAATAAAAGATAAAAAAAAAATCTAAGAGTATAACCGTAATTAACATGTCCACAGCAGAAGCTGATAATCAAAAGTAAGGGGTAAGCAGCTTTTCAGAATCAGTTCTTTTTAAGTTAAAATAAGTTGTTAGAATCAGAAATTTATTTCAAATAAATTTAACTAAATAATTCAAAATAACTTTTCCAAAAATAAAAGTTATAACTTGACTGAAAAAAGTCTAAACAAACACCCTGGTGTAAACTGGTGATATAAAAAAATAAAACAATGATAAACAAATTGATAACATATAATTTTTTAAAAATAAATAAATAAAAAGAGAAAAAAAAAAGTTTGAATTAAGGGTTTTAAAGAACTACTCACATTGAGAAGCATATGATGCAGTCAATTGACGTGGCAAAATATAATTGGGTAGGGTGATGCAAAGATGTAAATGTAATTAATGAACAAGTGAGAAAAAGTCTTGGTGTGTTCGATACATTAAGAGTAATTAAGCAGCTAAGCACTTCTTAATCCCGATTAACACGTCAATAATCCTCCGTTAGAGAGTAACCGACCGTTACATACGTTTTACTCGTCGTACACGACAATCCCAGCGTGTAAAATTTGTCTATACACAATTACCACAATACCCTCTGTCTTTAGAAAAAAACTTTTCCTTAAAAACTAAAATTTAATTTGGTAATAAAAAAATAATAATAATAAATGATCATTATTTTTATATCATTTTATCTTTTTCAAGGGTAAAATTAATTTTTAGAATTTATTTTAATCAACCTAATTCCTTTTTTTTATTATAAATATTTTCAAAAATCAAACCAATCAAGACCACTATTGATAATTGTGAAAAATGTAAATATAATGATTCTTTTATCAAAGAACACTTTATAATTCAAATCTTAAAATAAAATAAAATAATACACACACTATAAGTGTTCCTCCAAACAAAATCAAAGGAGGCTTTTGTTCTTCTAATTTTTCAAATCGTAATGGTAATTATGATTTACTGAGCTGTCAATAATGAAAAATTATTATGTGTATAAATATAATAGAGTTTAATATCTTAACTAATTATAGTGGAAAAATGGATAGGATTGAGTGTTGTTGAGCTCTATGAGAGTCATTATGAGTTTTATTTTGATAATTTGAATAGTTTATTTTGTCAAGCTTTATGTTTAGATCATTCACAAAAAAATAACTTGATTTGATAATTACAACTCTATGATTTTATTATACTTAGTCTTTTTTAAAAAAAAAATTGTAGGTAGTCTATTTTTTAAAAAGATAAATATAATAAAATAACATGACTTTGACTATCATATCAATATGATTTTTTCATGAATGATCTATATATAAAGTCTAATAAAATAAATTGTTCAGATAATAAACAAGAGACCCTATTGTGATGATATCCTCTCTCGTATAACATGATTATTTACAAGTAAGAGTAGAAAATTGCCAACAAAATTCGAATTCCAAATATTTTCACATCTCAAAATATTTTTATAACAAAAAAGTTAGGGCCCCAGAATTAGGAACTCATAATTTACTCAGAATGAGTATGTGTGGCGGAGATTAAATTGATGAAATGTGAAATCTCTGAGTGAAATGAATTTGAATTATTAATTTTTATTTCTAAGTAAATTTTGGATAAATAATTCTGAGTTTGTAGCCTTATTATTTTCATACAAAATGTTTACATCATTTTCCTTTTTATGTAATAAAATATAAAGGGAATTTCAGGACATTTGAGGGCTTTAAAGTAAAAGAAAAATTTCAAAATTAAAGTGGGCTATTAATGAAGGCCAGAACAGTGACTCCAATGTGTAACGGCGTTAAAATCTTTCCATAATCCGTCACCGTGTCATCCAATCCAAATCCATTGCAAGACTTGAATTCCAAGTCTGCTCTCTCACTCATCATTTTCTGTCTCTTTTCATGGTTACACCCAGAAAAAAAATCCGAGACTTCTGGAACTTGGGTCAAAAGTCACTGGAGCTGATGAGAGAGGAGACAAAGATGGGTTTTGGGTAGATTACACATTTTCCTGATCATCAATCAAAGCATAGCTTCAATTTTCCATTCTTTCTCTTTGGTAAGATTGCACATTTTCTTTCTTGTTTTTCCCAGAAAATGTTCATTGCTCATCACTTTCTTTCTTTCTTTCTTTCATAAACCCCACTGTTTCAATCTCTACATAATCTTAACTACTACTTCCTAATTTCAGAGTTCTTTTCTTGATTTTTAGGTTTTTGGGCTTGAGTTTGATTTGAAAGCTTTGGCATTTAGTTTCCATTGCACATTTTCTTTCCTGCTTTCCCAGAAAATGTTCACAGCTCGTATTTGACTTTCTTGCTTGAACCCCTTAGTTCCTAATTTCAGAGGCCTTTCTTGATTTTTAGGTTTTTGGGTTTGAGCTTGCTTTGATCTTTAGTTGCAAATTATTGGTGACTCAAAGAAAACCTTAATCTTTGTGATACTCGGTTGCTCTTGGTTAGGGTTTTGGTTTGGGTACTTTATTTCTTTGTCTTTATACATGTGGAATCTATTTACTCATATCTTGATGGCAATTCTTTAATTTCTTTGATTTGGGTATGTTCAAATTTAAGCAAAAACCTTAGATTTAGGGTTTTAGTCATATTTTGGGTCTTTGGAGGTCCTTAATTCCTGGTAAATGGGTTCCATAAAGTATGAACACTTTTGATTATTGATGATATCTTCATTTTACAAGCCTATAATCTGATATATAGGGTGCAAGGGTACTGACCTTGTATTAGTACAATGTCAATTGCCCGTGTTGCTCTTAGTCCAATTTACGAAGAGTCTTTGAATTTCCCGGGACATGTCTCTGGTCAACACGATCCCTGGTCAAGGGAGTCAATCTGGATATACCTAACTGTTGCTGGATCTGTGATTCCAATGCGTATTTTGGAGTCGGATTCAATAGCTTCTGTTAAGCTTAGGATTCAGAACTACAAAGGATTTTTCGTGAAAAAACAAAAACTGGTCTTTGAAGGCAAAGAACTGTCTCGGAACAATTCTTGTGTCCGGGACTATGGTGTCACAGAAGGAAATGTTTTACATCTGATCCTTCGGTTCTCTGATCTCCAAGCTATTATTGTTCGGACTGTATGTGGGAAGGAATTTAAATTCCAAGTTGAGAGAACAAGAAACGTCGGTTATGTGAAAAACCAGATTGCTAAGAAAGGGAAAGGTTTTGGTGATCTCAAAGACCAAGAGTTAATCTGTAATGGTGAGGAGCTTGAAGATCAGAGACTTATAGATGAAATTTGCAAAAAGGATGATGCTGTGATCCACTTGGTGTTCCGTAAATCAGCAAAAGTAAGCGCTAGACCTGTGGAGAAAGATTTTGAAATTTCAATCGAGGCGTTGGATTTGAATGAGAGGGGGACTAATGTGGTAGATGGGGGCCAAGATGAGTATGGGACACAATCTAAGCAGCTCGAGGTTGTGGCTGGGAAGCCACTGCAAGGAGATTTCCTTTTGGAACCTCTAATCGTTAATCCTAAGATTGAATTGCCACTAGTTATTAAGAAGCTAATTAACTCAACTTTTGATGGGTTGGAAAGCGGTAACCAACCTATAAGGTCTTCGGAGGGATCAGGGGGTGCTTATTTCATGCAAGATGCTTTTGGTCAGGAATATATTTCTGTTTTTAAGCCAATTGACGAGGAGCCCATGGCTGTAAATAACCCTCGAGGGCTACCCTTGTCAATAGATGGGGAAGGGTTGAAGAAGGGGACAAGAGTAGGTGAAGGGGCTTTGAGAGAAGTTGCAGCATACCTTTTGGATCATCCAAGGAGTGGTCCGCACTTGTTGAAGGACACGGGTTTTGCTGGGGTTCCCCCAACTGTCATGGTCAAGTGCTTGTACCGAGGATTCAATTTTCCAGAAGGGTATGAGTATGCTTCTAAGAACATTAAAATTGGGTCATTGCAGATGTTCATGAAGAATTGTGGAAGTTGTGAGGACATGGGTCCTCGTGCTTTCCCCGTGGATGAGGTTCACAAGATATCTGTGTTGGATATCCGGTTGGCGAATGCCGATAGACATGCTGGCAACATCTTGGTTCAGAGAGATAGTGATGGTCAGATTGTGCTTATACCAATTGATCATGGGTACTGCCTGCCTGAGAATGTAAGTGTGTTATTCTTCTTTTTTTAAACTATGTTTACTTGATATACTATTGTTTATGAAGCTATTCTATTTGACTGCTTATTTCATTTTGAGTACTAGATAACCTAAATGTCTCAAGTGGAAGGCCAATTTAATCACAGTGTAATGACAATTATATAATTAATTAGATACACAACTATAATGTAGTATATAATGTATATCTGTGAAATTCTGGTTTGGGACATAATTCATTTGATGCTCAGGAAGCCTGTGTAACAGTGATTGGAAGTTCCTAGTTCTATGCTTCAAACTAAACTAGGAAGGCTTGAATAAATTCAAAGGAAGCATATTGAATATGATAATTTTGTGTTAAGGCGTCAAACTAAACTTGGAAGGGTTGAATAAATTCAAAGGAAGCTTATTGAATATGATATTTTTATGTTTATGCTTCAATTTAAACTAGGAAAACGTGAATCAATTTAAAGGAAGCATATCGAATATGATATTTTTATGTTTATGCTTCAAACTAAACTAGGAAGGCTTGAATCTATTCAAAGGAAGCGTATTGAATATGATATTTTTATGTTTATGCTTCTTTGAACTATAATTGGAAGGCTTGGATCAATTCAGAGGAAACATATTTCTTCTGTTTCAGAACATTTGTCACATGGTCTTTTAGTAAACTTCGAATACACACCCAACCAAAAAAAAAAAAAAAACTTCGAATACCCAAATTTCCTTGTGAAAATGAGGATAACTTGGCTTGTCAGTTGTCAAATCATCGACTTTTGCTTTAGATTGATTTCATCATTGTAAAATGAAATCCTTTCCTAGTGTGATTGAATTGATTGGCAGGCCATGTATTAGATTGTGTCCCACACTCATCTTGGCCCCCATCTACCACATTAGTCCCCCTCTCATTCAAATCCAACGCCTCCAATGAAATTTCAAAATCTTTCTCCACAGGTCTAGCCCTTACTTTTGCTGATTTACGGAACACCAGCCTAATTTTTCCTTTCACTCTGTACATTATTATTATTGTTATTATACAGTGTGCTTATTATGTCTATGCATATATACATACAAAAACAATAATAATAAGCACACTGTATAATAACAATAATAATAATGTACAGAGTGAAAGGAAAAATTAGGCTGGTGTTCCGTAAATCAGCAAAAGTAAGGGCTAGACCTGTGGAGAAAGATTTTGAAATTTCCATGGAGGCGTTGGATTTGAATGAGAGGGGGACTAATGTGGTAGATGGGGGCCAAGATGAGTGTGGGACACAATCTAAGCAGCTCGAGGGTGTGGCTGGGAAGCCACTGCAAGGAGATTTCCTTTTGGAACCTTTAATCGTTAATCCTAAGATTGAATTGCCACTAGTTATTAAGAAGCTAATTAACTCAACTTTTGATGGGTTGGAAAGCGGTAACCAACCTATAAGGTCTTCGGAGGGATCAGGGGGTGCTTATTTCATGCAAGATGCTTTTGGTCAGGAACTTAGTAGCAGGAATCGTCTCTGATGGCGACGACTCCGAGGAAAAAGCGCGATTTTGCGCTTCTGAGGAAGGATCGCATCAGAATCGCGAATCTGAGGAGAGGGAAACGCGAATCTGATGCGGGAAGGGAGCACTATTGAGAGGGCAAGGAGAGTACCTGGTCGCTGGCTTCGATCCTCCGTTCGACGACTTCGATCTCGCCGTTTGACTTCCCCGTCGAAGCCCTAGTCTTCGTCCCTCTCTTTGAAGCCCTAGGTCTTCGTCTCTCTCTCTCTCTCGCTTCTCTCACCCTCGATCTCCTCTTCGTCTCTGTTGCGTCTCTGCTTCTCCCTCTCTTGATCTATGTTGCGTCTCTTCTTCTCCCTCTCTCTTTCTTCATCTCTGTTCTCTCTGTCTCTCTCTCTTTCTTTCCCTCTTCGATTTCATTATTTTATATAATATAATTTATCATATAATATATATATATATAATATAATTTATAAATTATAAATTATAATATAATTTATCATAAACAATATAATTTTTATTTGTAAAATAAAAAATTATTTATTTTATTATATATAATATAATTTTTATTTATTATTTATTTTTTTAACAATTATTTCTTAACTTTTTAACATATAATAAATTATCTAATTGTTTAAAAGAAATCTATTTAAATCATATATAATAAAAAAATCTTCAAAAATTTATAAAATAAAACATCTAATTTTTATTTATTATTTATTTTAACATAATTTATTATTCATTATAATAAATAAAATATAATTAATAAAAATAATACATAAACGCTCCTAATTTACGACTCCTCTAAGTGGCCACGTTCCCCCGCTCCCGCTCCCGCCCCCGCTCCCGCTTCGTGCAACTAAGGTCAGGAATATATTTCTGTTTTTAAGCCAATTGACGAGGAGCCCATGGCTGTAAATAACCCTCGAGGGCTACCCTTGTCAATAGATGGGGAAGGGTTGAAGAAGGGGACAAGAGTAGGTGAAGGGGCTTTGAGAGAAGTTGCAGCATACCTTTTGGATCATCCAAGGAGTGGTCCGCACTTGTTGAAGGACACGGGTTTTGCTGGGGTTCCCCCAACTGTCATGGTCATCAAGTGCTTGTACCGAGGATTCAATTTTCCAGAAGGGTCTGAGTATGCTTCTAAGAACATTAAAATTGGGTCATTGCAGATGTTCATGAAGAATTGTGGAAGTTGTGAGGATATGGGTCCTCGTGCTTTCCCCGTGGATGAGGTTCACAAGATATCTGTGTTGGATATCCGGTTGGCGAATGCCGATAGACATGCTGGCAACATCTTGGTTCAGAGATATAGTGATGGTCAGATTGTGCTTATACCAATTGATCATGGGTACTGCCTGCCTGAGAATGTAAGTGTGGGTTGTTTTGGGAAGTTGGTAAAAAGCTGGCTTTTGGCTTTTTACTAAGCTTTTTGGCTTTTTTGGAAGTGATTTGGGAAGTTGGTAAAAAGCTGGCTTTTTGCTTTTTAGTTTAATATTTATTTATGGTGTCAAATCAAATTAAAATGACTAAAATACCCTTACCCAACATAAGAGATTTATTTTTTTATTTTTTTTTTCATAGGCCCTAATTTGTAATTTTACGGCTGCGTTTTTGGCACTTGCCAAATGGCTTTTCTGGCGTTTTTGGCAGCCACGTTTTTGGACATTTTGTCTAAAAACGTGGCTTTTTACCATGTTCTCAAAATGGCACTGTGTTATTCTTCTTTTTTTTTAAACTACGTTTACTTGATATACTATTGTTTATGAAGCTATTCTATTTGACTGCTTATTTCATTTTGAGTACTAGATAACCTAAATGTCTCAAGTGGAAGGCCAATTTAATCACATTGTAATGACAATTATATACTTAATTAGATACACAACTATAATGTAGTATATAATGTATATCTGTGAAATTCTGGTTTGGGACATAATTCATTTGATGCTCAGGAAGCCTGTGTAACAGTGATTGGAAGTTCCTAGTTCTATGCTTCAAACTAAACTAGGAAGGCTTGAATAAATTCAAAGGAAGCATATTGAATATGATAATTTTGTGTTAAGGCGTCAAACTAAACTTGGAAGGGTTGAATAAATTCAAAGGAAGCTTATTGAATATGATATTTTTATGTTTATGCTTCAATTTAAACTAGGAAGGCTTGAATCAATTTAAAGGAAGCGTATCGAATATGATATTTTTATGTTTATGCTTCAATTTAAACTAGGAAGGCTTGAATCAATTTAAAGGAAGTGTATCGAATATGATATTTTTATGTTTATGCTTCAAACTAAACTAGGAAGGCTTGAATCTATTCAAAGGAAGCGTACTGAATATGATATTTTTATGTTTATGCTTCTTTGAACTATAATTGGAAGGCTTGGATCAATTCAGAGGAAACATATTTCTTCTGTTTCAGAACATTTGTCACATGGTCTTTTAGTAAACTTTGAATACACACCCAACCAAAAAAAAAAACCTTTGAATACACAAATTTCCTTGTGAAATGAGGATAACTTGGCTTGTCAGTTGTCAAATCATTGACTTTTGCTTTAGATTGATTTCATCATTGTAAAATGAAATCCTTTCCTAGTGTGATTGAATTGATTGGCAGGCCATGTATATTTTCAGATTTAATTATATTCTCATTTTTTTGATCTCAATGCAGTTTGAAGATTGTACATTCGACTGGCTGTATTGGCCTCAAGCACACCAGCCTTATTCACCGGACACCATTGACTACATAAGATCACTCGATGCTGATCGAGATATTGAACTCTTGAAATTTTATGGGTGGGACCTACCACTTGAGTGTGCACGCACGCTTCGCATTTCCACTATGCTTCTGAAGAAAGGTGCAGAGAGAGGACTCACTCCCTTTGCCATTGGAAGCATCATGTGCAGGGAAACCTTGAAGAAGGAATCCGTGATTGAGCAGATTGTTCAAGAAGCACAAGAAGCTGTTCTCCCCGGAACAAGCGAAGCAGCATACCTTGAATCTGTGTTACTGATCATGGACCGCCGCCTTGATGAGCTCTCCCCATGAGGCTGCCACTAGTAAATAGGTAGATGTTAAGAAAATGTCAATATATAATCATATATGTTTGGTGTTCTAAAGTAATTTGGTTTTGTGTTGGAACTTTATGTCCTGTAACTTCTTTCTGTGTTGTGCTACCCTTTTCCACTGCCACTACCGGCCGCCCCTGGACACCAAAACAGATAATAATATTTTAACGAAAATTTGTGAATTACTATCTTGGTGTGCTTAATTTTTTTAAGGATAATTTGCCCAATGATCGGTTTAGTTTAAGTGAAATTTTACTTTGATCTTGCTAGTTTTAACTTCATCAATTTAAACTTTATACTTTCAATGCGGTTCCTTTGTTAGTTGCTAATATTTTGGACAGAAAAAGAACATGTTTGAAATCAGTGGAATCGAAAGGAAATTTAAAATATTACAGGAGTGTTTTATTTATTGATTTTTCTTGTGCTGTAATTGTTGAAATTTTCACTTGAGTTTCATATCATCTTGCCTTTTTTTTTTTTCAAAATACTAACAACAAATGACAGAAGGTCTATATTGAAACACAATTGAAAGTGTAAAGTTTAAATTGATAAAATTGAAATTATGAGGATTGAAGTGAAAATTTATTTAAATGCAGAGGACTAAAACTATAATTTATTATTTATTATTTTGTTTTTAAAAATGCAGTTTTTAGCTGTAGAACTTGAACTAATATTGCTTATTTTGCACATTTTATGGTAATATGGGTTTTATCATCTTTAAATTTCATAAAGTTGTAATTAGGTTTAAGATGAAACAACTCCTGTTAAAGGGTTTGGATTTTGATTTTGATTTTGAATTTTTTTTTTTAAAGTTTTAAGAGCCATCTTTTTTTGGTCGGCAATAACATAATTGTTTACTTTACATTTAATGCTGAATTTTTTTTTTTTTTTTTTTTTTTTTGGGGTTACATCGGAAAGAAATTTAATGCTGAATTCAATTTCCATTAATCCTTATAAAGGCATTTATATCTTTTTGTATTAAGATTATTCGTCAGGTTTCTTTTCTTCTATCACAGATAATTTAAGGAAAATGTGTTGGACCCCCTCAAGGAGGCACTCCCTTTGACCCCCTCTCTTTCTTATTAGCCGGTTTTTTTTTTTTTTTTTTTTCTTTTTTTCCTTCTCCTCCAATCACCACCCGCCACGTGTATATAGGGGGTGGTGGGTGTGGTGATTGGAGGGGGTCTCAATCACTTCCCATAATTTAATACTTAAATCAAATCTAAATATGTTTGAACTAGTGTTGAAAAATAATGAAAAATGACTTTTCTTATTTTATTTGATTGTTAGCTGTGGAATCATAGTATTTGAAATTACATTTCAACTCTTGTAAAATCTTTTAATTCAGCTCTCATAATTTTTTTTAAAAGTTAACTTGACCGAAACTGAAATGTATTAAGTAGATATAAATTTAACATGTTCGAGAATCTGAAAACAAATAATCTGAATCTGTATTAAGTAGTTATAAACTTTGAAACTATTTGGATTATATGTCTGATATTTGTTCTTCCAGTGGGTTGTTTGCGGTTGATAATGGTCATGGATTAAATCTATTTGATAATTGAATTTTTTAAGAAATTTAATCCAATAACTTTTTACTTATTTATTTTTCTTATCTTATTGATAAATTTTGAATTTGATTTCAAAATTGATTTTCGTATCATACTCTTGTATAGTTCAATTTAGAATCTTGAATAAAAAATGAGTAGACGGAATAGATTAACTAATTTTTTAATACGTAAAAATTGTTACAAAATAAAATTACTCATATTTGAAGTGTGGTTGCACGGTATGATAGTTCAATCTTAATTTAGATTATACTATTTTCTAACTGTCAAAGAAAATGTATGAATTGATGGTTGTGACAAAATAAAATTTGATAAACATATTAAAAATGATGGACATTACTATGTTCAGATTGGTAAATGAAAAATGAATAAAAATATGAAAAAATTAGTCTAAGGTCCCTCTGTCATTTTTAGTAATGAAAGAGATTTACAATATTACTTTGTAATATCTAAGATTCCTCACTCCACACCCATATATCACAGAGAAATTTGACTCTCACAAATCAAAAATCTATTGGGAGACAGTAAGAGAAAACGAGGCCGAAAGCCCAAAAATCCCAAAACCGACTCCCCGAATACATCTGGCTAGCAGAAGTGGATGGATCTCTTCAGAATAATGTGAAAATAAATAAAAAAAAATAAGGGTGAATTATATTAATAGTCCTTATAGTTTGAGGTTTGTGTCACTTTAGTTTTTGACTTTTCAATTATGATACATTTGACCCTGAATTTTGAATCTTGTTCCAAATAAGGACAATTGAAAATATCATTAGATTTTTTAAGGGTAAAATCATCAATTTGATAAAATATAAACTAATTTGACAAAAATAAATGTCAAAAAAATATTTTTCAATTTTTAAAAATTATTTCTACCCACTAAAGATAAAATTATGAAAAATTGATAAATCTTTTAGATATTTATTTATATTTTTTACCAAATTAATTTTTATTATGTGTTTGGGTGATAATCATGTAAAATTAATTTTTAAAAATTAATCATGTAATTTTTATTAATTTTGATTAATTTTACATAATTTTATATTTAGTGGATAGAAATAATATTTAAAAAATTAAAAATATTTTTTTTGACATTTATTTTTGTCAAATTATTTTATATTTTATTAAATTGATGGTTTTGCCCTTAAAATTAAACAATTGTATCCCTAATTGTCTTTATTTGAAACAAAATTCAAAATTCAGGATCAAATATATTACAATTGAAAAATTAGAGAGTAAAGTGACACAAATCTCAAATTATAGAGACTATTAGTATAATTTGCCCAAAAAACAAACTTCTTATTTGTTATTTGGAAGGGTAAACACCAGTTAAGTATGGTTTTAGCAATGGTATTTTTTTATGAGTCAATGACTACAATTATCACATTTGCAAAATCCCCTTGTAAACATAAATTTCAGAACATGAAACTTCATGTTTCGGATCATCTACCATGTATATCATCAAGAAAACAAGACTAAAACTTACCCGAATCCATCGATGAACGGTTAAACGGAAGCGTTTGATTGTCAATAAAACCTTTGATATTGACTTTGTTAAAGCCTTCTAATCCTTTCCCTTTGGTGCCTTATGTTTCTCCTTGAGAGGATTTAGAAAAACAAACAGTGTTCTTATTTTTCCACCTTAGGAAGGAATAGGGACCATAACCTTTTAAAGGTTGTAATTGGTTTTCATAACTGAAAGATAATGAATACCAATAAATTAACCATTATTAGTTTTAAAACTGAAAGGTAATAAAAACCAATAAATTAACCATTATTGGTTTTAAAACTGAAAGGTAATGAAAATCAACTTTAACCAATATGTTTTAATTTCTATTTCTGCCCCTCATAGAAATAGAAATTATACAACTAGTATCTACACATTAGGTCCATAACACATATACCCTTAAGCCTATTAACTAAATTGAATCACTTAAATTGCAGGCTTTTTATAAACGATAACACCACATTTAATTATGTGGTCCCATTGAGACATTATCTAACAATCTCCCACTGGACCACATATGTATCTTGAAAAATGTGCTTAACTTTAGTGAGCTCAGAAATTTGTTATCATAACTTGAGGGTATCCAAACAATCTTGTCCATTAACTATATTAATATAGGATCAAAGCGGTCTTCGTTACATCAATCGTAACTCGACCCACCAATGGTCACGTATACAAATATAGCTAAATGACATAGATCAATCATGGATGCGTAGCATGGAAATTACATGTGATGTGATCCATACATGCCTATGTCCAACTGGTCCTACTTAACTTTATTGAGATCAGTACTTCAAAATACGTAACAGAGTGTAATAAACTGAATACTTCATTTCTGCAGAAATTAATCTAATTACATAAATAAAACTCAAGGCTGACAAAAAGCAGTAATATAAATACAAACTCCCACTAAACCAGAATGTTCTCAAATAGAACAACACCCATATGAGCAGTGTGCTCATGAAAGACCTTGGGTGGTAGTTTCTTCGTAAGTGGATCCGCTATCATGGAGTTTGTCCCAATGTGCTCTATGAAAATCTGTCCACTTTGCACTCTTTCTTTTACAACTAGGAACTTGATTTCAATATGCTTTGATTTTGTCGAGCTCCTGTTGTTATTGGAATACAAAACTGCAGACTTATTATCACAATATATCTTAAGTGGTCTTTCAGTGCCTTCCAAAATACGCAATCCAGTGACAAAATTCCGCAGCCATATCCCTTGGTTTGATGCCTCATAACATGCTACAAACTCTGCAGCCATGGTGGATGAAGCTATGAGCGTCTGCTTTGCAGACCTCCAAGAAATTGCTCCGCCAGCTAACAGATAAATATAGCCTGATGTGGATTTCCTACTATCTTGGCATCTAGCAAAATCAGAGTCGGAATATCCAATGACCTCTAACTTATCCGATCTCCTATATGTGAGCATATATTCCTTTGTTCTTTGTAAATATCGCATAACACGCTTGACTGCTTTCCAATGATCCATGCCAGGATTACTTAAATATCTGCCTAACATGCCAACTATAAACGCAATATCCGGACGCGTACATACTTGAGCATACATTAGACTCCCTACAGCTGAGGCATATGGAATCTTTTGCATTTCTTGAATTTCAAGACTGTTCTTCGGGCATTGGCTGAGACTAAACTTGTCTCCCTTAGCAACCGGGGTTTCACCTGATTTACAATTTTGTATGCCAAATCTAATGAGTATTTTTTCGATATAGCTCCTTTGTGATAATCCCAGAATACCCCGAGAACGATCTCGGAGTATTTCGATTCCTCATACAAAGGAAGCATCACCAAGATCTTTCATTTCAAAATTCTTAGATAGAAATCTCTTGGTGTCATGCAATAAGTTTATATCGTTTGTGGCAAGCAATATGTCGTCAACATATAAAACCAAAAATATGTGTTTACTCCCACTGAACTTGTGATACACACATTCATCAACAACGTTAGTTTCAAAACCAAACGAAGTGAGAACTTGATGAAATTTGAAGTACCACTGACGAGAAGCTTGTTTGAGTCCATAGATGGATTTAGTCAATTTGAGAACCATATTCTTTGGGTCTCCTGACACAAAGTTTTCTGGCTGCACCATATAAATTGTTTCTTTAATTTCACCATTAAGAAAAGCTGTTTTGACATCCATCTGATGCAACTCAAGATCAAAATATGCAACAAGCGCCATAATTGTCCTAAAAGAATCTTTCGAAGAAACTGGAGAGAAAGTTTCTTTAAATTCAATTCCTTCTTTTTGAGTAAAGCCTTTGGCTACAAGACGTGCCTTATACCTCTCCACATTACCATTTAAATCCCTTTTGGTTTTAAATATCCATTTACAACCTACGGGCTTCGCACCAACTGGTAATGAGACAAGTTCCCAAACTTTATTGTCTTGCATAGACTTATATTCTTCATTCATGGCTTCTATCCACTTATGAGAGTTGGAACTTTCCATGGCTTGACGAAAGTTGATTGGATCATCTTTCGACATTCCATTTTCTACCTCATGTTCCTAGAGATATACAATATAATCATCTGAAAATGCAAATCTCCTTTCTCTGGTGGATCGCCTTAATGGCACAGATTCTTGAGGTTGAGGTTGTAGAGTTTGTTCCTCAGGAACAATTACCTCATCTTGAATGGGGGTTTGAACTATATTATCTTGAACAACATTGTCTGGTTGAGGATTCGAAATTACTTCTCGAGCAATGACAGGTATAGGAACCTGTGATTGGTCAAAAGTAGTAGTAGGAAGTGGGATTACTCCTGCTTCCTCCTCAAAGACAATGTCTCTAACTGGATTTCTCCCCCCAAACTCAACATCCTCAAAAAATGTTGTAATTCCCGTCTCAAATATTGACCTATTTGTGGGATCATAAAACTTGTAACCCCGTGATCGTTCGGCATAGCCAATAAAGTAGCTGCTAATGGTTTTAGAGTCCAATTTTCGTTCATGAGGTTTATAAGGCCTCGCCTCAGCAGGACACCCCCACACATGCAAATGTTTTAGACTAGGCTTTCGCCCAACCCAAAGCTCATAAGGTGTTTTTGCAGCTGCTTTAGTTGGCACCCGATTTAAGATATAAGTTGCTGTCTTTAGAGCCTCACCCCAGAGGGACTCTGGTAAAGTAGAATGACTGATCATACTTCTTACCATATCCTTAAGAGTCCGGTTTCGTCTCTCAGATACAGCATTTATGCTAGGTGATCCTGGCATGGTGTATTGTGGGACGATTCCACAGTCCTCCAGGTATTTTGCAAACGGTCCTGGACGTTGTTCACCTGATCCATCATATCTGCCATAGTATTCACCACCACGGTCAGACCTGACACTTTTAATCCGTTTGTTAAGTTGTAACTCAACTTCGGCCTTAAATCTTTTGAAGACATCCAAAGACTGTGATTTCTCATGGATAAGAAATATATACCCATATCTAGAATAATCGTCTATGAATGTGATAAAATATTGTTGAGCATTCCAAGACGCCATAGGGAATGGGCCACAAATGTCCATATGAATTAGTTCTAAGACATCTGTAGTCCTATGGGCACCATATTTCTTTATTTTGGTCTGTTTTCCCTTGATACACTCAACACAGACATCAAAATCTGAAAAATCAAGAGAGTCCAAAATTCCATCAGACACAAGGCGCTCAACTCTAGATTTAGAGATGTGACCTAGTCGTTTGTGCCATAATGAGGCTGAATTTTCCTTAGTTAATTTACGCTTTGTACCTCGTGATTCCACGTGCAAGGTTGCATTATAAGATGCAATAGTTTCGAGCAAATATAGATTATCAAACACATTAAGTAAACCAGTACCAATAACATTGGAATTAATAGACATACTAAACTTCATATTTCCAAAAGAACAATAATATCCCAATTTGTCCAATACAGAAACAGAAATTAAATTCCGTCTAAAGGACGGTACAACAAAAGTGTCTAATAAATCCAAATAATAACCAGTTTTCAGTAATAATCTAAAGTGCGCTATTGCCTGGACTTCTATTGACTTGCCATCACCCACAAAGATGTATCTTTCAGCATCAGTTGGCTTTCGATAGTTCAGGCAACCCTGCATAGAAACACATATGTGAGTAGTAGCACCAGAATCTACCCACCAAGTGTTTCTTGGTACTGAAGCTAAATTTATTTCAGAACAGACCAAAACATGAAATGGACCTTTCTTTATACGCCAGGCGACGTATTTGGCACAATCCTTCTTTCTGTGTCCGGGCTTGCCACAAAAGAAACAACCATTCTGCGTTTTCTGTTTCTTTGGTTCCGGACCCTGAGGAATAGCAACTTCCTTTCCCTTATGCGTTCTTTTGCCCATATGCTTGGAGGTGCTTGCTAGATGAGCACTTTCAGTCCTTTCTTGCTTCAATCTCTCTTCCTCTTGCACACAAAATGAAATGAGCTCATTGAGAGTCCATTTCTCCTTCTGGCAGTTATAACTGACCTTAAATTGGTTAAATTGTGCAGGAAGAGAGATGAGAACTAAATGCACGAGCAAATCATCAGATAGGTCGAGCTTTAGTGCCTTAAGTTTTGAAGCAAGATGAGACATTTCCATGATGTACTCGCGAGCATTACCCTTGCCTTTATACTTTATTGAAATCAAGCTTGCTAAAAGCGTGCTTGTTTCAGCCTTATCGTTTTTAGCAAAACGCTTTTGAATTTCTAAAAGAAATTCACCAGCAACGGTAACATCCTCTGTTATTGCACCCCGAAAAACTTCTGGAATCCCACGCTTCATGATCATAAGACTTAGCCTGTTAGAACGATCCCACTTTTCAAAGTACACAGTTTCCTCAGGAGTACTTTGTGTAGTGAGAGTATTCGGTTTTGGCATCCTTAATGCCAAGTCTATGTCCATGCAGCCGAGAACAATCAATATGTTCTCTTTCCAGTCCTTAAAGTTTGTTCCATTTAACATTGGAACATTGTTCATGTTGGCAGAGATTGAAGTAGTCGACATTAAAGTTGAATCGAAAAGAAAATAAAAGGAATAAACAATTATACTCACATTAAGTTACCAAACAGATAATCTCTAAATAAATTAATTTAATGACAACATCTCAAGATACCTAGCACAACATTAATACCAAACCTTTGGGTAGTGATATTAACTGTAAGTGGTATTCTTGTTGTAATGATCAAACATTGACAATAAGTTATGTCAAATAACAAATCTATCTTTTGATGGATTTATTATTCACATTAGGTTTCCTTGACAATTGGCACATGTTTATCACCACAAAATGTGTGTGTAATTCTGCCAAGTCTTAATCATGTCTTTGGACCGATAAATACCCGCATGAGATACACAGACATGAATTTCAAAACATTCCATATAAAACAATCTAGACAAGAGAGATCACTTTTGTGACATCTTGTTTGAATTGACTTATATTTAGAACATTAGAAAATTAAATTTCCGTAGGCGTTGTATGAAATTACATTAAATTTAAAGATTTCTAAATTTGTTACCCCGTATATGTTATATAATCTGAATCCATCCCAATTATATACATATATATATAAATACATGATGTTCACCATTTGAAAAATGAACCGCCCATCCGAATTATGTTCCATTTCCAGAAAACAAAACAGAATTTGCAGCAGAGGGAAAAACAGAAATACAAAAAACAGAATCTGATTCCAAGAAACTAAATAGGATGAATAAAAGCATATCTATTCTGATAATACACATGATATAACCGCTTTGATACCACTTGTAAACATAAATTTCAGAACATGAAACTTCATGTTTCGGATCATCTACCATGTATATCATCAAGAAAACAAGACTAAAACTTACCCGAATCCATCGATGAACGGTTAAACGGAAGCGTCTGATTGTCAATAAAACCTTTGATATTGACTTTGTTAAAGCCTTCTAATCCTTTCCCTTTGGTGCCTTATGTTTCTCCTTGAGAGGATTTAGAAAAACAAACAGTGTTCTTATTTTTCCACCTTAGGAAGGAATAGGGACCATAACCTTTTAAAGGTTGTAATTGGTTTTCATAACTGAAAGATAATGAAAACCAATAAATTAACCATTATTGGTTTTAAAACTGAAAGGTAATGAAAACCAATAAATTAACCATTATTGGTTTTAAAACTGAAAGGTAATGAAAATCAACTTTAACCAATATGTTTTAATTTCTATTTCTGCCCCTCATAGAAATAGAAATTATACAACTAGTATCTACACATTAGGTCCATAACACATATACCCTTAAGCCTATTAACTAAATTGAATCACTTAAATTGTAGGCTTTCTATAAACGATAACACCACATTTAATTATGTGGTCCCATTGAGACATTATCTAACACCCCTTGCACATAATTGGATGCCACACCACTCAGAACACGTTTGTTTGGAGTTATAGGGAGGGGATTGGGTTTGGTAGTGAGGAGGGGATTGAGAATGGAGTGTTTGTTTTGAGAGATAGGGAGGGAATTAGTAATCCCTTGGTATTAGTAAGGAGGAGGAAGGGAGATTGATAAGGAGGAGGTAGAGATGGTATTAGAAAATAGTGAGGGGATTAGAATTTTTTTTTTATTTTTTATATATTGAGAATTTTTTTTAAATATAATGTTTAATTTTTTATATTTTTTTATTTGTTTTATTATTTTATATAAAAATAATTTAACAATTCTTCACTAACAATCTCCTCACTATTAATCCCCTCCATTCTATCTCTGAAAACAAACGGGGCCGTAGTCCCTATTGTGACAAATATCCTTGTGTTTTGGTTTTTTTCTTCCACCAACATAAGGCTTGTTTAATTGTGGCTTTGATCATACTACTAACTTCTAGAAGATTTTATTTTCAATTGGTTTCACTATCTGGATGGTCTTTGAATTTTGTGATTAGTTGGCTGTTGTGCGAATTATTGAATTGTTTTGATAGGTATAAATTTTGGAGTAGAATTGTTAGATAAGCTAAAACAGAAGCTTTCTTTACAGAGAAATTTGTGAAGAAAGCCAGAAAGATTCTCTGTGAACCAAGTAGAGAAATTTTAATTTTCTTTGAACAAAGCCAGAGAAATTTGTGAACAAAATTAGAGAAATTTTATTTTTCTCTGATTTGAATCTAGAATAATTCTCTGCATGTAATGAGGCAAATTTCTCTGGTTTAGAGAAAATTTCTTTGAAAAGTTCAGAGAAATTCTGGAGAGAATTTTTGGATCGATTTGAGAGACCTTAGATATTATGAAAATATTATATATGCTTTATGCTATAAAATCTTAATACCAAGAATCCTAAAACAAAAATCCCCTAAAAACATTTGATTTGCTCCAATATCTCATTTCAAAATTGTAGAAATAGTGGATTTTTTTTTGTAATAAGAATAAAAATACAACTCAATCCTTAAATTATTAACCAAGACTATTAAACATGTTTTTATAATATTTTATCATGCAAAAATTGACACTTTTTTTAATCAGACACAAAACATTTATAATGATCATTAGAAATATGCTTTCCTTTCTTTATCAGTTTGTACTTTCAAATTCATCTAGTTGATGTGACAATTAAGTACTTGGACAAACATAGAAAATAAAGTGCAAAAATTTAAAAATTGTGTGTTATTTCTCATTCACCACATCCAGTATGAATCTACATCCACATTTTAAAAATACTACTCAAGAATTTGTTTATATGCTTTAAGACAATTTTTTTGGGACAAAAAAAAAAAAAGAAAAAAGAAAAAAAAAGGTTATTGAATAATTAGAATGCATCATTAAGTTCTAGTGTAGTTTCAAAAAAATAGAGAAAGTGTCAATGTAATTAAGTCTAGTCGCAAAAGTATTTTTAATGGGAATGATTTCTCTTCCATTGGTGATCTCACTAAAGAGGTGTTGTTAGGCTACTTAGATTCATTTTGGAGCGAATTTTGATAATCTAAATTATTCTTTTCTTTTAAGACTATTCTATAAGATAATTTATGTAAAAAATAAAAAAAAATTAAATTGATTGAATAAATTATGGTAGCGTTTGGTAGAGTTTTGTAAATGTGATTTGAGAATATGAGTTGTATTTTGAGTTTGTGTTGTGGAATTATGATTTGAGTGTAGAAAATTTGTTTGGTAAAGAGTTTTGAAAATAGTTTTGGAAAAGAGGTTTGATTTGAGTGGGGAATTATTGATGTGACATTTGATATGTGATACAAAAATTTACAACTCATAACTAAACATACAACTCAAAATTATTTTAAAGCACATAAAAAAATTAAAAATTTTCAGAAAATATTTGTCCCGATTATGTAAATCAATTGCAAAAAAAAAAAAAAAAAAAAAAAAAAAAATCTGGAAATCAGCCGGACATCCGGGTGGACATCCGGGTGGTCTACCGGGTGGACATCCGGGTGGTCTACCGGGTGGTCTTCCTTTGGACAGAAAACACGCCTGTGTGCACAGAGTTCTGCACACAGTTCTCTGCAGAGAGTGTAGAAAATTGATTTGAAAACGTAACCAAACATCATGCTCCAAAACACACATAGAAAATTGATTTGAGAATACAAACAAACAGAGCCTATGTTTTTTAGACAAATATAATTTGATCATCTAATTATTGATTAACTTAACTTTATATATATATATATATATATATATATTGTTTTTTTTTTTAAACGATAACTTCATTTTGAAAAATGATTGAGACCTGTAAAAGAGGAGTTGCGAATGAGCATTAAATTATCTTTTTTCTCTTTATGTTTTGTCTTTATCTCTTTTTTTTCTTTTTTTTAATATAGTGCCAGTTCACCAGAACTACTTTTAAAACAGCTCTATTAGAGCATCAGCATCAGTATCTTTAAAATAACAAAAAGTGAAAATATAACTAATAAATCATCAAATTCTCTCTCCATCAGTCTCAGTAAAATTTTGTTAAATTAACTTTTTGTTAAATTTGCTACAGTAACTCGTCTGATGAAGCGAGGAACTGTTCATCGCTACAACACGCCATTTGGGTGTAACCGGACGTCCGGCCGGTCAACCAGTCAACGGCAAAAATATATATATATTTTTTGTTTTTTTCCTCCAGTTTTATCTTTTGTAAAACATAAGAATTGTTTGGTTAATAGATCATCAATTTAATTATAAAAAAAAAGAATAACAAATATTTTAATAGGATTGAGTTAAAATAGAGAGTTTAATGCAGCGAGTGACTAACTAAAATAAGAAAATAACTTTTTAACTTATAATTTGATTCAAAATTTATTGGGACTGATGCGAATACTCTTAGAGCCCTAACTTAACTTTTATATTTAGTTAACTTTTTATGTGAATACTTTTATCACGGCTTTCACTTCTATCAACAATTTTCATGATTCCTAACTTTTCTCATTTTATATTTTAAAAAATTGGTGTAGCGGATTTTGGACCTCTTTTCGATAAATCATTTTTTCATTTGGATCGGTGGTTATTTTTCAATAAATAAAAATGTAGAAATATATAGGATCTAGCATGCAGGCTTTCAAAAAAATTTGTTTTATATATATATATATATATTTCTTCCAATGAGGCTGGTTTTTTTGTTTTTTTTTTTCATCTAAATTGCGACATTATTTTGTAAATGAAGTTGCTTAGCTATAAAATATATGAGTACCACTAGTGATCCTAAAAATTTTACTAAATATTTCACATGTCATGTGAGACATTTTTTAAAATTTTTAATAAAATTTTTAGGATCTCTAAAATTATGTGTGGGTCTCATACCTATGACATTTGATAAAATTTTTAAAATCTCTAATATTTTTTAGAACATATAGGCTTTCAACAAATTGTAGACTTGGGAATTTGGGGGCCTAACCGATCTATGCAAAGGCCTATTTTGGGAAGATAGTAAAAAGTAATTTTTTGGCTTTTAACCAAGTTTTTGGCTTTTTTTGATAAATGATTTGAGAAGTTGGTAAAAAGTTACTTTTGACTTTTTGATTAATATTTGTTTATGATGTCAAATCATAATAAAATGACCAAACTATCCCTATTTAGTTTAAAATATTTACAACTTCACCAATGTAACACATTTTGACTCATGAGAGGTAGAATTGTAATTTCATTATTAACTAAAAATCAACTTTTCAAATAAAAAAAAATTCAAAAAAATCAACTTTTAACTTTTGTTACAAACCAAAGAATGGGTCTATTTTGCAACCATGACCAATGATACAAATAAGGCCTTCGTTTCCGCTAAGTTGCTTGTCCGTATGTATAACTAATTACAATAATATATATATATATATATATATATATATGATTCCTATCAAATACATATAGACGATGTTTGGGAAGAAAATTTTTTGGTTTTTTTTGGTTTTGTTTTCACTAAAAGACAAATTAGTTATAAAATAAAAAAAATTAATCCAAACAAAATATCACATCAAACCCATAATCATTTCATTTTTTCTCTTACAAAGATCGCATCCAACCACAAAAAAACCCAACTATTTTCCCAAAAACAAAAAAAAATTTCTCCAATAATATCCTACAACTAAAAAAACCTACAAAAAAATCCACTTCTCAAACACCCACATAATATATAATATTCTATATAGTTATGTATTCTTTTTTTTTTTTTTTTAAATTTAAAGAGTGTAAAAATTACTAATCGAGTTTTAATTCGTAATATTTAATTTAAAAAAATTATTACCAATATTTTTATTTATATATTATTATTAAAATATTTATGAGATAATTATAATGTCACGATTCGATCAAGTTTGACCCAACGGTTGAATTAGTGAGCCATCTACCTAATTCTTTTTTCAGTTTGCTCATCAATTCAATTTTCAAAATATTGCACCTTCTCTTAAAAAAGCTTATTTGAGGCTATCTCATTCTGAAATCTATTCACCCAAAAAAATTTTAAATTTTAAATTCTAAATTCTAAAGAGAAGGAAGGGTACCTAAATTTTGGTTGGATAGGACCTCTCAAAATGAAGAGAAAACAAATTAAATAAGCATATCCGTTTAGAAACTATCATATTTTTTTTAATTAAAATTGTCATAAATATGACCCTTTCCCTTTTGGAAATAGGAGTATAGTTTGCTTTTAAAACAAGTTGTGGTGGATACCCAATTGATTCATATCTTAGGGTCGCAATAGTGGGGAGCTGTTAAGATGTGCACCTCAATAAGATGTGCACATCATATACACATCTATTTTAAACCATTAGATTTTTATAAATTAATCTTAGCCACTGAATAATTTGATTAGGAATATTGACAACCTCTTCAACCGGTGACCTTTCACTACAAGAAATAAGGGTTTTTGCAGCGTTTTTTTAGCGACGTTTTATAAAACGTCATTTTTGTTAATATTTAACGACGTTTTAAAAACGTCGCATATTTTTTTTATTAAAACGACACAGTTTTGTAATTAAAGGCGTTTTAAAACGCCCCCAAATGCGCTAGGCCACACGCGCCTATTTTAAATTTCAGTATAAAGCTTTTGTAAGCCCTTAGGCCTTCAGACATAAACCAACATTGAATCCTCACATCGCCTCTCTCAACCCTCTCTAAAAACCCTTATTTTGAATCTCACCTTCAAATCTCACAGATTCACCGAGTTCAAAGCTCCACCACCACCACCATCTGCACCGGCGAGGTAGCGAGATTCACCGATTCACCGATTTCACAGATTCACCGATTCAAATCTCACAGATTCACCGATTTTAGATCAGTCTGTACTGCCACCGTGATTTCGATTCAGATCGGTTTGCACTGCCACCGCGATTTCGATTCTATCTCTAGATCCCTCTCTCAGAGATTTATCTTTGATTTCATCTCAGAGCGATTTCGATTTCTCTCTCTCTCTCTCTCTCTCTCTCTCTCTCTCTATTTCGAAGCTCCACCGCCATCGCCACCACCATCTACACCAGCGAGATATCGATTTCTCTCTTGGCTCTGACGCTGGTTCCATTTATATTGTAATGTTCATCGGCAATCGCTTCTTCTTCGTATTTTGTTTTGATTATCAATTTGCTATTTTAACTCTCCAATTCTAAATTGTATTATTGAAGTTATTTGGAGAATGAGAGTAGTTTATTTTGTGAATACGAAGCTGTGAAATTACATTTATGGTTTTATGATAGTTGTTAACTTCTATTAAGCTGTGAATTTACTTTCCAATTCTAATTCCAGTATGGTATTCTTGCAGCTTTAACCTTAACCTCATCAGCTCTATTTATTGGTCTAAGAGTAAGATGAGCTTTAGGCTTTTCTTGATTCCATTTAGTTAATTTGTTGGCTCTCTCATTTTCCTTAATTTTCCCACAGTTCCTCTCTCATTTTCTCGCCCCAGCAAATTCCGACAAACAGTCTCCAGCAAGAAAAGGAGTAGAACCCTAGTCTGGTTACCTATACCATCAATATCCATATCGTTAGATATTTTCTTGAATATGCTGAACATGTTCATTTGTCATCAATGTGAAGGATAATTTTCCATTGTTGTTTTGTGGAGAAGAATCTTTATTGTATAACATGATTTTGAAATTTTAGGTGTTAAGTATATTTTTTCTTAAAGTTAGATGACAACTGTTACGTTCAGTTTTCTTTTCCTTGTTTATCTGGAACATATGTCTTTCTCACTTATGCTTGGTGTCATTTCAATGTGTGGTGCTCATGCTTGTTAGATTGATGACTATGAAAAATAGAACTTATGTGCTCTTGATCTATGATATTCGGCTCTTCATCTCAGGCACATTTTTCGAATCAATTAATTCTTTGGTAGTCAATTTTGTTTCAAATTATTGAACCTTAGCATGAATTATAGAAATAAGTCTTTTATTTTGTTCCACTATTTGCTCAGCTGATTAGATGATCTAAGGCTTGTAATTCCACAGGGCATCATTTAGCCCTAGTTCTAACCTTTGTTTAAGGCTCCATTCTCTATAAGAAAAGGAATTTCTTTGTATATGACAGAAATAGTTGAAGTCACTTCAATGAAATTGTAGTTTTCTGTCCCTCCTTTCTGCATTTTGTCAGGACTGAACTGCACAAATATGGTTATTTGAATGATCAATTTTTCTTAACTTCATCTGTATTTCCTTCTAAAATGCACCTCTTTTTCTATTTGATGGATTATTTTAAACTTTGTTCTGGCATTGTTCAATAATTATGCATATTCTGTCCTCTCATTGGTAATATATTTGAAAATAAGGGGTTGGAATTGATGTCTCATGTTGCATCTTCACTACTGAAGACAATGAGTAGCTGATGCCTGCTGCATTTTTGCCAAAACATGTTACTAAGGAAAATATGTTTGTGACCCCTAAAAAGCCTCCCCTAATTTGACTCATAATGACATGGCATGTTATGTGTCAACTTTTGATTTGCCCCAAACTCAACCATAGAAGACCCAACTCCCTTGTCACGTTATTATGGGTGCATTTGAGGATTTGAATTGTGGGTCTTTATCATTTCTATGTTACTCAGTTTCTTAATTGAAAGATATATTCTTTTCTTTGATTCTTTGCTATGTTAATAATTTCAGTCCGAGCATGATGGGTCAGATGTACAAGTGCACCTGAATGTTGAACATCATTATGAAGCAGATGTAATTCCCAACATGTCAAGGTCACCTAGGGTAAAGTGCATAACCTATTATGAAGACTCTGATAGTCTTCCTGGAAAGAGAACAGCAGTTTGAGAGCTTGACAAGGGTATGTAAAATGTCTTACAAATCACGTTAACTGTTGTATGCAATTTTGGACAACAATGGCTTCAAAGGATTTCAGGCTCAGTAAATACTTACACTTGGCTTAAAGGAAATGCTTAGCTGAGAATGAGTGAAAATTCTCTGTTATAAAATGTCTGGGTTGCAATATTAGACTCTTCATTGTTTTATTTTATCTAATATCTAATATGTTATTTGTTAATAGAAAGTAAATGTATCTAACAATCAATTATACACTTCACGCATATTTATCTGTTCACATGTATTGTATGTATCATTTCCCTTAAACAGGATGAATGAACCTTATAGCCAAATAAATGAGTTTTTGGTTTGTGCTCCAAGGGTAGTAAAATAGTAAGAAAAAATTATGGCTACATCTCAAGGTCACGGGTTGTGGAAAGCAAGTTTTGCATTTTAAGGTCATATTCAACAAAAAAAATATGAAATAATCTTTGTTGAAATAACATTAGCTCGCTTAAATTCCACAAGAACATGAAGTATAATTTATGCTGATATTCTCTTAGCATAGTGAAAAAAGTGTTGTAAAAGCTTCTCTGTTTTCCTTTCATCTGAGTAATAGCATTACAGATTATGCCACAGCCCACAAACATTTGACCATATTATAGTTTCCTCACAATTTTAAACATTAGGAAAGAACTAAGACCCATATAGATAGATCTAGTTCTTTTCTTACTCTTGTTTGTTTCTTCTCTTTATCAATCATAATGGCACTTTAAAATTAGTTGGAACTGCTTTCATGTAGCAAATCACAGGCACATTGTTAGATCTCCAGTTCTAATGCGGGAATTGTGGCTTGAGATGTGGCATGATAGCCATCCTGATTCAAAATCAAAATTTGTTACAAAAGGTGGATCTCTTCTTTCTTAGTTCTTTTTGTTTCATTAAATTGTTTTACCTCTTAAATTTTACATGGAACGACTAAGCGTGGACCTTTGAGGGAAGATGACTGTTATTGGGATTATGGAAAAGCTCGTTGTGCATGGCCTGAGCATTGTGAATATAGGTATTTTTCTTACATGTTTTTTAATTATTTTTTCGAATATTGTGGTCATCAGTTTCCCTTATTGCATGATGTACAGATACGTTTTTGGAGATGTTCACCTTGGGCAGAGCTATAGATTGAGGAATTCTTCAGCTGATCTCCTCTTGCATTACTTATAAAATACGAGGTGCCTTTTGTTCTGCTGGCTATATTGTGTGGGCTTAAAACTAGATTTTTGAGTGATCGAAGGTTCACTTACTAAAAAATAACCACAAAAAAAGAGAGGGAGGTTTTTTCTTGAAGGCATTTTGGAAAAATTTCATACTCTTCTGGAGTGTCGGGGAAAGAAAGAAGTTAAAGAAACTTGTAAATGTAGTAGAGGCTAGTTGTCTGTTTATTTGTGAAGTATAGGAAGATGATAGCTGAACGTGATTATTCTATCAACTTTTGAAACAATCAAAGTTTTGGGGAAAGATTTTGAAAAACTGGGTGTGGATGGAATTTACCATCATGTCCTTTAGAATGCTCTATGTATTTCTCAATTGAAGGAAAATGACAGATTGAAGTAGCAGACCTAGTAAGAAATACAAGAGGGTGTATCCATTTTGGCCAGTGAGCTCATAGACTATGTATTGTTTTCAAAAGTTGGGATTCAACTACCTATTTTTAAAAACCATGTTATGGAACCTTTCCCAGAATTCATTAGTTTACATGTGTTTTTGATTGGGACCAATCCTTCTTTATTTCTGCTTTCTAAGGACTCTTCAGATGTTTCTTCAAGAGCTGGCATCTCACCACCATTTTGTTTCCGTAGTTGCAGACATGCTGCATAGTGCCAATTGGAGGCACATGTGACGAATGTACACATATAGCTTCTCATTATCCTTATATTATATGCCCTATGGTAGAGGTGTTTTTATTATTATATTTTTTCTTTTTTTTTTTAATTTCTGACATGCATAACTTGAATGCTATATTGCAGTGTAAAGTCCCTCACTTCTGAAAGTAAATGGCGATGATGTGCTTTGAAGTATTCACTCTACATGTAAGCAGGTGACGTTTTGCAAAAATTGCAGGTTGCCGAAAATGTTAAAGGTCTCTTTTTAGTATAAACTGATCTGTTATTCATTACTTTGAATTGTTGCTCAGTATATTCAACCTCCATTGAACATGAATGGTTCAACAAAGGTTGTGACTCAATTTTTTTTAATTTTATATTTTATATTTTATATTTTCTCAATTTTATAATTTTATTTAATATATAATTTAATTTTTTAACAAAAATTTATAAGGCCATAATTTTTAATTTATCTAAATCAAGATTCAATAGAGTATGTGTTTTCTGCGGTAGCAGCCCCGGCAACAAGCCCAGCTACCTGCTCGCCGCTATTCAGCTTGGAAACGAACTGGTAACCATTTACCACTTGTCAAAATATCATGAAACAATTTGAATTTGAAAACAAGTCTCTTATTTTTCCTGTAATTAATTGAATAACAATTGTCAAGAAACATTCTTATTCTTATTGTGATTCTTTTTACTTTAAAGTGGAATCGAATTTCAGAGACTAAAACAGAGAACAAAAGGGCTCTGTTTTTTTTTTTTTTTTTTTTGGAACCATTTGGTTCCAAAAGGGTTGATGGGTCTAATCTCCCAAGCTGTCTATGATGGTGGCCACCACGTCTTAGGGTAATCTCTCTCTCTCTCTCTCTCTCTCCCTCCACTCATAAACTCCATTATTTGTTTTTTTGCAGAGTGATTCCAAAAACTCTTATGCCTAGAGAGGTAATTCACTGCACTTGTTTCCTCATAATTTCAATTAAAACTGACTTCATTGAAATTCTTTAGCCTTTTGTTTTTATTTTTATTTCAGTGTATGTGATGATAAAGCTCATTTAACATTCACCCCCAAAAAAGTTAGATGACTAAACTGTTTGGAAAAATGCTAATGGTAATCTAAAGGGCTGTAAATAATATTGGTAGATGTATAAAATATCTATAAAGTGTAGAAAAATATTTTAAAATGGGTAGAAGTTGTATTATTGAGATTTTAAATGTTTTGATATTTTGTTTAACAATTCATTAAGTTGTGATTAGCATGACTCAATAGTCAAAGTATATTCTCTTTACAGTTTCTTTAGAATGAAAGTGATAGAACTTGAGGGAAATAGAAACAATATTAACATTGCAAATAACTTTTTAATCCAATAATATCCCTTGACATTGATTCTGGTATTTCATCAAACTGAAGTTCGTCTATGATCTGTTCACTGATTCTATTTACAACCTAAAACACATGACAAAAACACAGCAAACATCTCTACAATGTTAGTAAGCAAGGGAACTGACGAACAAATATTGAAGTCAGTTCCTAACTTGTCCATCATCGTGGACAGAGAAAATGGAATGCTCTCTAGGATCCATCTGCTAAAACTTTATTACCAGCAAATAATGAAGTTCATATTTACAAAATTGGCAAGAAAATTCAAAATCATGTATGTGTAATTAAATACATGTCTGTGTGTGCGCTGCACAGAAAGACGTACCTTAACCTTGTTTCCTAGGAGAAGCAGAAAATGAAATTCAGACATTTTTTCAAGAGAGAACCAAAGAAGTAGAGCCTAGTAAACAATAAATTCCAGAATTTATGCCTATTGTTCTGTTCACAAAAGGAAGCAAAAGTGATGAGACTTGAGAGTCATCTCCTACCTATGCTGTGCTCCAAAATTTAGGCCACCATGATAGATACCGGCTCCAAAAAGCCATGCGAAATGTACAGCTCTTCTTTGCTTGATAAAGAAATGCAGTTCACTGCAAGATAGGCAAAAATGGATTTCATTTTCAAAATACGAGAATATGATTATGAGAACAATATATCCACCCAATTTGTGTAAAATCATAATTAATTTGATTACACAAAAGAGAATAAACCCATGCAACCTGTCTGCTTTAAATTTCTGCTTTTTGATTATTAAAATTTTAGTTTAAGAAAAGGAATATCAAATTTTCTGCACATTGGCATCCAACTAGACAGATATATTTTGAGTCTATATATATTGAGTCTATATATATTTTGAGGATGCTGTATGCTTAACTCTTATGTTTGGTTGGAGGTTAATCATCATCCTCGAAATGATTGTCTGTAGGTCCAATCCCTTTGAACCAGTGATGTCTTATTTGGTCATCCCATGGATATAAAACCCTCCAGTAATTCCTTTCTTTCCCCATGCATTAACTTTGTCTTGGCAGATTGTTAGATTTTGGAATTGCTATCAACGGTTAGATGCATTTTCTATTGTTTATGATTACTGATATCAACTTCTCTCTCTCCCTCCCTCCCTCCTCCCAATTTTATACATGTTTTTAAGTTCAGGGAACAACAGAGATAAATGGAAATAGTGCACTGGAGACGAAGATGGAGAGGCTGGATTACAAGTCAACAAAACTCAGATTCCTAATGTAATTGTAGAGATGCATGACATTGCATAGAGAGAGGCATCCTATTTTGGTAAACTAGGTTGATATGGTAGGAAAAGGATTTGTGTGAATGTGGTTATTGTGAATGGGAATATGAATATCAAGTTGGCTCAAATGTCTAGATTTCTATTTTGTTGAACTCAGATTCCTATTTTGGCTCAAATAGAGGGGCATCCTATTTTGGTGACTCCTTAATGTTATTCAAATGATTTGTGTGAATGTTTTTTTTTTTGCACAATGATTGTGGACTATCATTTGATAAGATTTTACTATGTGAATGGGAGTTATTATTTCATATTAGTGTTATTTTTTAGTTTTATTACAGGTATTTTTTTAGTTTAATAACATAAAATTAGCACAATTAAAAAAGAAAAAGAAAAAGAGGGCTATCATGGCATTTCTAAAAATGTCGCTAAATAGTATCCCAACGGTTGGATTTTTTGGAAAAAGAGATACGACGGCGTTTTAAAAACGTCACTAAATAACATGGTGATGTCATGCTATCGTTAATAGAACTTTTAGCGGCGTTTTATAGTCATATAAGCGACGTTTCTAAAGCGCCATAGAGTTATAGCGACGGCCGCATCTTCGGCGTTTGGTGAAAAACGTCACGAAAAGATTTGGCGGCGTTTTTAGGACCTATTGCGGCATTTTTTAAACGCCTCTGAATCCTCCATTTCCAGCAGTGTTTTTTCAAAACCGCTATCACAAGTTTTTGAACTTTGTTATGACGGAACAAACGAAAACAAAGTAAAACAGAGGAATCACACAAGAATACAAACATACGAGTGGTTTGGCTAAAAGCCTACATCCACGAGCAAAAAATGACAAAGGGTTTAACTATCAAAAGAAGAGAAATTATAATGACCGACTGTTTTTATCAAAAGTCATTTTTGTAGCAAAACTTCTGTTTAATCTCGAACACGCCCAAAACTTAGTCTAAAAAGGGATTTACAGCCGAACACGCCCAAAACTTAGTCTAAAAAGGGCGTTTCAGGGCCGAAAATTCAAAATAGCCCCCGAACCGCCATGTGGCTCTCACGGGCAGCTTCCCCATGATAAATAGGACTTGTGATAATTGACGGAATGTAATTCGGATCCGTAGGTTGGGAGTTAGAGCCGAATACGACCAAAACTTACTCGAAAAAGGGCGTTTCGGAGGCGAAAAATCAAAACAGCCCCCGAACTACCATGTGACTCTCACGGGCAGCTTTCCCATGACAAATAGGACTTGTGACAACTGACAGAATATAATCCGGACCCGTAGGTTGGGAGTTAGAGCCGAATACGCCCAAAACTTACTCGAAAAATGGCATTTTGGGGGCAAAAATTCAAAACAGCCCCCGAACCACCGTGTGACTCTCATGGGCAGCTTCCCCATGACAAATAGGACTTGTGACAACTAACGGAATGTAATTCGGATCCGTTGGTTGGGAGTTAGAGCCGAATATGCCCAAAATTGATAATTGATTCATCATGGAAGGTTGCTTTTGTAATTGAACATACATTTCTACATATTTCCTTTTGTGATTGAACTTTATTTTGGTTATTATTTTTCTCACATGTTCTAATATCTTCAATGAAATGGCACTGACAGACATTCATAAGTAGGGATAGTTTTATATCCAATCAATGATTCAAGTGTTTTTTGCAAACAATTAATGAGGAAGTTGGTAAAAAGAATAGTTTCTATTCACATCGGGCTTTGATATTGGTTTAGCCATAGAATTTGGATACATGTTGCATACAAATAAAAGATTGTTACATTAGCTTTATGTTAGTAATGACAGATTTAGTAATGATTGTTCTGCATTTAACAATGTTCCTTATAACAAAAGACTTTAGAAAGATTGATAATTGATTCATCATGGAAGGTTGCTTCTTTGATATGTTATTTGTAACTTGTTCCCAAATTCATTCATGAAGTTGGGCATTTTTGGGTCCAATTCTAACGTTTTTTTGTTTTTTTTTGTTTTTTGTAGATGACTTTGTTGCGTGGACTTTCAGAGTAATATTTTGGTGTATGGAGAAGAAATTTCACTTTTGTATAGAACTAATGTAATACTTTTGTTATCCCCGGCGTTTGTGCAATTCACTATTACTGATACAAAAAACTTTTGGCAGCCAACAGATAATTACAGGCATGGTACATGGATCACCTTTTGTCGTCGTACATATATATGATTTTTTGTCGTGGTACATAGATGTACTTTTGTCTTGGTACATACATCACCTTTTGTCATGGTACAGATTACGTGGTAATTTGTACCATGCCAAATAGTCATTTCACATGGTACTAAATGTATTTTTTGTATATGGAAGGCTTTACTTTTTGTATGATTCTATATTTTGTATGAAATTATTATTATAATTTGGACAATAGTTGGTTTGTGTGTACTTTGACAGTTAAAGTTATTTATTTTTTGTATATAAAAATTGACTTTTGGCGACTAAACAAAAGTGAAAATTCTTGTAGTGTGTGTCAAAGTCATTTATATCTGACGTCATCATTTGGACATAATGACAACATGACACTAGTAGTGGCAACAATGCTATTATAATGGGCTAAGTCGATGATGATGGTTGTGTTTCAGTGGATCAAAGGGCATGATTAATTGAAGTTGGTAACAATAACATTGCTGTTTAATTCACTAATAATGCCAACGAAAGAAAGAGTGAGAGTGAGAGAGAGAGAGAGAATTAAAAACGAGAAACGTAGTTGGAGTGTCATGCGTTTTTGTTAGTGATAATGTTTGAGGTAATGAAAACACAACAACAAAATTACATATAAATGGCAACCGATAAACCGATCAATTACTATTCGAATATTGACTAAATTGATATTAATGATTAGGCTTTTACTAATTCATTGGGAACTATGAATAAGTTGGGAATTAATTGGTTTAGTGTGGTTTATGAAAACTAATTGATTATTGAATCAATTAGGTTTATTATATCAAGGATCCCTACAATCAATTGTACAATCAATTGTCCAATCAATTGTCATATTTCAATCTCCCTTATATTCTAATGGATTATACAATCAATCGTGAAAGTTCAAAACTCTAGCCACTAATCGATTGTATAATCAATTGTGGTTTTTCAATCCAATCGATTTTGCAATCAATTATGATTTTCCATTCACTCCAATATGCTATACCAATTGATTACACAATTAATTGTGTTTGAAAATTTAAAAGTTATGATGTTTTGTTGATGTTGTTATGATTTTTGGGACAAAATTATAATCAACATGCCATGTTATGATTCATTGATAAAAGTTATGATAGTTTGTTAATGTCGTTATGATTGTGGGAAAAAAAGTTATACTCAATGTGTTATGTTATGAATCGTCACTAAAAGTTATGATTTGTACCACCAAAAGTTATGATTTGCCATGGTGAATCATAATAAAAAATGTTACGATTCAAATGTTATGATAATTAATTACAAATAACTATATTTGTTATGAGTTGTTATCATATTGTTATGATTTATAGTGTCTTTGTTATGACACTTTGGTGAATATTATGACATTGTTATGATACATTACAATATTGTTATGATATTACAATGAATGTTATGATTCTTTCTGTAACCTGTTACATGACCAGTTTAGCAGGTCATTGTTTATGATGTGGCACGATATGGGCCATACAATAAGTGCATATCATATGCCCTTTTATAAGGTGCACATTGTAGACTTTTCCCGCAATAGTGTTAGGCAAAAGAAAATCATTATTTTATAAAACTCTTAATGATATTAATAGTAAAAAACAATGTTGAAATAATACATTAAAGAGGAAAAAAATTGAATATATATTTAACTTTTAGCATAGTATACAAAGTGATTATTCTGAAATTTAAAACAATAACCTAAAAATTATTAAGCTAATATTAATAATACTACTTATAAAAAAAAAAAAAAAATATCTATATATTTAATTTCCTATTGGGTTGGGTTGGGTTAGATTGAGTTGGGTTGATGAGCATTTGATTTATCAAATGATAAGTGATATGGGTCCTCAATAGTCCTCGTAGCGCCGGCCATTGGTAATAAACCAATTGATGGCTCAACATCAAAAGACGAGTTAACTAAAAATATATTTGGCTTTTGCATTGCTCATTAATAGAAATGCACATAAAAATTGAAATGAAAAATGCTATCTATTTAAAACAATAATAAATCTTGCTTCCTGTCAACATTTTAGATTAGAGGATCTAGTTATGAGCTCATCTTATCTCTATTTTAGTGATTTAAATTGTTCAATTATAAAAATTTGCTAAGAAAGTCATCAATACAAAAAAAATACATTAATCGGGCATTGATAGGTACATAGATGTCAATTTTCGATCATATTGATTTTTTATATGAATAATTTACTGATTTACAAGTAGAATGAGTTGGTTCATCAAAACAGACCCAACCCAGAGTGGCCACAACCTTGTAAACTAGACCCTCAGTCTAAAAAGTGAACTAGAAATGAGTTTGGTTTGAGGAAAGATTCAAATGTTTCAAATTATAAATTTATTATTATTATTTTTTAAACACGGACATTTTTTTGTTAAAATTTCAATGTGAGTTGCATGTGACTTTTTTTTTTTTTGATTCAAAATGCCAACAATTGATAGAAAGTCTATTTTAAAATATAATTGAAAATATGGGGTTTACATTGATAAAATTGAAATAACTCAACTGAAACTTGATTTTATTGTTCTGTTGTTTTGTTATATTATTTTTGTTAGTTTGATTTTGTTGTATTGTTTGGTTGGTTACTTACCCACTTGGGTGGTGTTAGTAAATGATTGGTCTTATTTTTGGGCATCAATCTAAGCTAGAATCGTTTAATTATATTTTGATACTTATTACACTTACCTTCTTTTTGTTGATGGTCATAATTTATTTTAGAGATTATCTAAAAGTCTTATTTACAAATGTTATGGTAACTCAAGTCTTATCTAAGATTTTTTGAACCAATAAGTCCTATTTAATAAAACTGAAAATATTATCAGTTTTTTCTAATTTTTAAAACTAAAAACATTATCAATTTTACATAGTAATATTTTAGATAATTGTTCCACTAATTAATGAAAAAAAAAAACAGAGCATGAAATTAAACATTTTTTGCCTTTTTACTTATTGGTTTGATTTAACTATCCAATAAAACCGATAACATTATCAATTTTTTTTAATTTTAAAATTGAAAACATTATCAGTTTTTTCATTTTAAAAGTTTTTCAGTTGTTTTGATTTTTTCAAAAAAAAAAAATATATATATTTTTTTGGCACATAATTTTTTTTATAATTTGAAAGTTGATGTTTTAAAGTTTTGAAAATCAAAATAAATGTCAAATTATCATAATCCTTTATAAATAATCATAAACGATGAACGATCATTGTTTGAAGGATAATTTAGACTATTAAAAATTTAACGAGACTTGAAAGTCTAAAAAATCTTAAGATTTAATGGAGTATAAATTCATAAATCAAAACTTGTGTGTAAATGCTCCTTTATTTTATAATTTGATCTTCATTAATAAAATTTTCTTATCATTAATATAAAAAAAAAGGACATCCCAAATTCTTCACCAAATTTTGAATTATTTTTAAAAGAAAGTCTTTTTTGGTTGGAAAAATGCCTAACACTTCCGGTGCGGTCACTGGGATCATTTTTCATTGGCCCAAAAATTATTTTCTTTTTTATTTATTTATTTATTTTTTATTTTCAGTCAATAGAAGGTGACACCTCACTAGGATTGTCAGTGGGAGTGACCGCCACTGGGGTCTGTAGCACGTCCCTTTTGGTTGTCAATGAAATGATTGCCTTGTTTGATTCTCGTAATCCTTTACCATTTTTTTCCCCCTAAACATTATTTCTCTTCATCTTTTACACGTAATTGAATACTTAACCTAATCTAAAAGTGTTTGTATTTAAAAAAAAAATTAATACGTCTAATGTTTTAATCTGGTATATAAATAAATAATTTTTTTCATATCATTCTATCAACCTTTTATTTATTTTTTAAGCAATATATAAATAAATTTTTTATCACACATCTTTACAAAAAAAAATGTTATGTTAAAAGAAAAGATAAAAATAATTGATTGAGAGAATTTCAATTTTTTTTTTAACAAATCTTTATTTATGAGAGAGTAAGATTATTAAGTTTGAATTGTATGAGTACTATAAAAATCTGTCTTCTAAAACGTTGAGATACAATAGACACCCAAGAAAATACATGTATATGATTTATATATATATATATATATATATATTTTTGTATTTTTGGGCAAATTTGGTTGGTGACTCGTTCATATTTTATGGACGTGAACATTGGATAAGGAACGCTGTGCGTAGTTTGGGTTGTATCTTCAGCCGTTGCACTCTGGTTATACAATGATTACACGGCTCTTAATAATTGAAAATCCCAACCCACTGTAGTTGGTTTCTCGTACTTCTCGGAAGAGTTTAGTCTCATCGGATACGATAACCCTATAGTTCGAACTCTCATGGTTCTGAATCTGATTTCACAAGTACAATGTGAAATAGAAAAAACAACAAATGAGAGTCCAAATTCAACAAATATTTAGAAAATCCATTTAATCATCAGAGATGCCAAAAATGGACTACATTACCAGATTTCAGAGTCGCCACCTAAATATTTTTGAAAAATTTAGGAAACCCGTGACTCGTGCCAAAGGCTACTTGTCCGTCATAATCAAAGTGTCTCGGCTTGGGAACTTAGGTATGAGAGAAGAATGTCATGAATTGAGTACCCAATTTACTCGATCAAAGATCAATCTCTATTAATCATGATATAATTTTTATAGACAGTATATGCTCATGTTCTGATTATTATGCTAACTTACTATGTGAGACACTCAAGTATAGACTACGTCACCTACTTTGGAATGTTTTGATTTCATGTTTGTTTAAAAAGAGTTTTGAATATGTGCTATTTGAAAAAAGCAAACTCATATGTACATTAATCAAGATCATCCCAACTTAAGCGAAATAACCTTCATCCACAAGTATTCAAAGAAGTATTTCAAATAAGCACGTAGCGTCATGGTAGTATGCTTGATATGGCAATATAAACACATGCAATAAGCTAAAACAAAAATGCTCACCTAGTAATCAACCGAGGCAAGCCAAAGAAACTAAAATAATTAGAAAAATGCATACTCTAATATGCAAGTGACTAATGCAACATATACAAAATGCAACTATTAGGTTCAGTTTATTTAACATGTCATATGGATTAACTCAAAGCATGAGGCAACACACGTATTCAAGTAAGTAGGAAATGATAATGATATTAGAATGATGAACCAAATCCAATGCATGCAAACATAGATACAACGCATGGTAATGATATGAAATCAAAACATGATACTACTACGGTAAGCATGTAAGTAAAAGGGAAAAAGAAATTGAGGTTGGAAGACATACAAATATTATAGGTTTGCCCTCGCACAAGAGAGTCTGAGTGAATGTCCTAATTAAGCTAATTATTACAAACCCCAAATGAATTAACTAAATTAACTAGTTATTACAAATTCAAATAAAGCCAACTAATTGCTTATACATACTAATAGTAAAGTACTAATTTAACTGACTTGAATGGGAGACGAGGAGTCGCATGCGCACCATCGAGAACATCCTCCAGAAACCTCTCTGTTTCCTGCTAGAATCTGCTCTGTTTGCTATCAGAAAATTATTCTGTTTTGGCCTCAGATTCTCCTCTGTTCTGCTATAAAAATGACATTACTTGTACAAAATAGGTGGCCGGCCGGCCTTCAAAAGTGGTCGGCCGTACAGAATTATAGCTGGCCTGCCATTGCTTTTAAGGGATACCCTATTGCCACAGAGCTGAAATAGAGCAAAAATAGAGTGTTTCCTAGAGATGTTTATCCTCTCTGCCATTTCCTATCATGGAGATGATCAAAGGAGGAGTAGATTCAATTCACAAATCATCAATTATCACAAATTTGTTGCGTGATGATCTTAGAACCGATAGGACAAGAGCTCAATAAATTAAATAAAAGATAGACAATACCTCTTCCCTATCTTGGAGTTACCTCAAGGGAAGAGGTAGACATTAAACATCACTAAAAAGTATGCAATGATTCAAGACGCAATAGGTTCAATATAACGTCCGATTGAACCTAATCCAATTTTATTATCTTTTTTACTCCAATTTTATTAGCCCCTTTGTACTTTACTTTTTCATTTTCTTATATTTTATTCCTTTTTGTCCAAAAGTGATGATTACGTCCACTAAGTCCAAAAGCAATAAAAAGTAGCAAGCATTGACTTAACTCAAGAAAAAATCTTTTCAAGCCCTTTTCTACGAGGGAAACTACAAAGAAAGAATCAAACCCATTTACAATCGATAATGAATTTAGAGGCAAACTCAAAATGAGCGATAATGACTAGTCAAATCTAAGAAGAGCGATAATGACTAGTCAAACCCAAAATGAGTGATAATGACTTCAAATCCAAACTTGATAATGGACTATAATGAAAATTTTCTTTGTGATTTTCAAGGGTCTAACTAGAAAATTAGTCCCTTAGAAGTAATGCACTGGCGATAAAGGGAGGTATCAAATAAGAGATTGTGCTTAGCATAAGAGAGATGTAATGCCCTGGTAATGAACCTCTGAAGAGATTAAATCATTTAGCATGAGGGGTCTATTTCTTATGCCTTGAGCAACAATCTTTTGTTTGATACAACTCTTTAATCAAAGAAACAAAGAAAGGAGGGAGATTGCAGAGCGCTAATCGAAAGTGGGTGATTACAATGACATGAGTATGTATGAAAGCGATAAAAATGGGGAAAAGAAAAAACTATCAGCTCAAATAGATTGGAAGCTATAGCATATACACCAATCCATGAGGACTTATAACAACACATTTATAGTATTCAAAGTATAATTTAACACATTAAAAAGCTTTGAAACAGCACAAAAACAATATTGAAAATCAAGTTTTTGAGGTGAAAAAAGTGAGCAAAAATGGGATAAAGCCAAAGGGTTTCAACCAACCAACAAGCCTAAGGAAGGGTAACCCTTTCTCCTTTTGTGACTTAAAATCACACATTTCAGGCCTCAAAACACTCTAAAAATAGTATGGAAAAGCAAAGAAAAGAAAGAGAAAAGATGATACAAAAGCTTAAGGATGACCTCTTTAAAGACAGGAAGAGCTTCTGGTTCACAAACCACAAGTTAAACACTCTCAAGAGGCTGAAATTATTTTCACAAATCTCAGCAAAGGTCCCAAGTTCCAACTTGTAAGGTGTATGTAAATTGCAAGAGAAGAGGGAAGTATGTTCGACAAGTTATAGCTTTTGGCCAAAATTTTCTAACCCCAAACCATGAGGGGAGGTCATGTATTTATAGAAAAACACCTATCTGTATAAAGATAGCTGGTGTAAGGCATACACATGGGGACAACTAGCTGTCTCAAAATATCTGTTGTCGCTGAACATGGCCGGTTGGCCACTTGCTTTCTAGCTCTTCTCTAAGTGGTTAGGCTAGAAAAAAAAAAAAAGGTTTTGGTTTAAAGGGAGTGCAAGGTTTAGGTTTTAAAGCTTGAAACCAAAGCCTTTTACTGAAGAATCGAATGATTGCACAGCGTAATAATTCATCATCGAGTGTTCAGCGTGAGGCGCCCAAGTCATAAGGGCGGTCAAAATGGGGTGTCTACCACACTTCTCTTTAAAACCCAGATATTAAGAAGAGGAAAACTAGAGTCTTATTAGTAGCATTGATGGGGGGCAACTTCCAGCGATGTGGGACACATTCCAACACAGCTTTCTGGACCACAACACGCAGTAGCCGGACAAACTGTACACCAATCATAGGTCCCACCAAGCTTTGATACCAAATTAAAAATCCCAATCCACACTTCTCCTTAAAACCCAAGTATTAAGGAGAAGAAAACTAGAGAATAGATGGGACAACTCCAAACAATGTGGGACACATTCCAACATCAATCACATATGCTGTTTCTTTCCTTACCCTATATTATTTTATTTGCATCCTTATTTCATTTGTTGTATAGAGCTCTTGATCATTTTATTCAATAACTTATATTATTGCAGAATAACAACATATACCTACCATATATGTCATTCATAAATTATGTTACTTACATATGAATTATACATATTGTTTGCGATAGTGCATTATTGAGTACATCTTTGAGGAGAAGAGAAAAACAAGGTTACATATTTATTCTGATAAAAAGATACGATGGTAAGCAATCTCATCTTTTTTATGGCTAAGGATTTGTTTATTAGTTTACAAAACATGGATTGGAGAGCTATTATACTAAAATATTTAAATTAATTTGATAATCTTGGCAAAAAATGGACAACAAATAAAAGGGATTGATGATCGAGTCCTAAGAATAGGGTTGAAAGTATCCATATTCGTCAAAACTAATACATTGTCTTTTACAACGTTGGGGTCTATGAACAAAAAGTCATTCATTCATTTGAGATCCTAAAATGGTTATACTGTAAAATAATTTTTAACAAGACTATATGTAGATATTGATACATCAACATGAATATTTGATTTACTCTAATATCTCATATTATGAAACAAATTGAATAATAGTAACAGTTTTGTTGGGCCAAGTAACCACAGATTGATGCAAACAAACATACACAAGAGAGAAGCACACAAAGTTTACGTGGATGTAAGCAAGTGGTATCAGAGTTTTGTTGTGCTAAAATAGAGCGTTTTTCTCATTGTTTCTGAATCTGCCAAGATTTTGAAGTTGTTGAAATCAACTTTTGAACAAAACATTGAATAACTCTCGTCGAGTAGAGCAATTTGAAAAAGAAATCCATCTTAAATGGACACAGGAAGCTCTTCCAATCGCTAGTCAAAGCTGGCCTGAAAAAGTCAACCGTCGAGCTAAGAAGACAAATCGAGTGGAGCCAACTGAGCCGAGCCGAAGAAGAATGTTCTGTGGAATATTCAGTGACATCACTGTGAAATATTCTTTGGAATATTCCGTGCCACATCAGCATGTCATGTCAGCATTGACCGAGCCACTTCAACATTAATCAGAAACCATCTCACTGCCACATCAACGCCACGTCGGCTTTGGTTACCATGCCAACAAGCCCAATCAGCAACAGAATATTCCATGTGTTACAGAATATGTTGACGACATATTCTCTTGAATAATGGAATATTCCCTAAAAGGTTTTGCAAGTTTTAGGAGCACCTTTGGGCCAATTTTTGACATAGGGAGAGTAGTCCTTAGCTAAATCGACCATTCTGGAGATGACCGTGCTATCCATTTCTTGGGATTTAGATCTGAATTTTGCGAGGTTGTCAAGGGTGTTGTTATTCCAAACTATTTTAGCCATCCCCGAAGAAGGGCTTTTTGGGTGGTTTTCAAATTTTGAAAAAGAATGGCTGAAGAAACAGTTTCAACAAGTAACCAAGGAAGAAGAAATTCAATCTCCAATACCAAGTTCGAGGTTGAGAAGTTCGATGGAACAAATAACTTTAGCATGTAGCAATGTGAAGTCTTGGAAGTGCTCATCCACCAGGAATTGGATATCGCTTTGGAGGACAAACCTACAGAAATGTCCAACAAAGATTGGAACAAGATCAATCGGCTAGCTTGTGGTACTATTCGGTTATGTCTTGCAAAGGATAAAAAGTATTCTGTCATGAAGGAGATGAATGCCAAAGATCTCTGGAAGAAGTTAGAGGATAAGCACATAACAAAAAGCTTAGAAAATTGGTTATACTTGAAGAAGAAGCTCTTTCGGTTTCAGTATAACGTAGGAATTTCAATGTCCGAACACTTGAATGCCTTTGACAAGATTCTGACCAATCTACTCAATCTGAATGTTGAAGTTGAAGATGAATACAAGGCTTTATTGCTGCTGAATTCCTTACTCGATGAATATGAGCACTTGATTACCACATTGCTCTATGGGAAGAAGAAATCAAATTTGAAGATGTGTCTAACACATTGGTTAAAAATGAGTACCAGAAGAAGGATAAGAAGTCCCATTATCAAGATATATCAGGTGAAGCCTTAGTTGTTAAAGGAAGATCGGAATAGAAAAAGAAGCAATCAGAAAAGGGGTCAAACAGAAGTAGCAAAAATATATCCCACTCCAAGTCTAAGGAACCATAAACTAGAAGAATTTGTACTTCTTGTAAGGGTGTACAGCTATAGGTGGAGCAACCACCAGCATTAGAAAGAATGAAGAAATTAATAAAGTTGACACAGATTGCACGAAGACTAATGTCATGACCCGAACCCGCCCCGTGGGTTAAGGACATAAACGGCCAGTAATCGTGAGATTACCTACGGCCTCAAACCAAACCAAACGTATTTTAACAGAGTTAATGGGGGCCAAACGGAAGCAATTAAAAAAACTTTGTCCTTAGAGTTGTGCTTACATGGCACGTCAAACAAGTCATACATATAAACATTAATAACTCACAACAGAATTAGAGTATCAAAGAGTTCTGTACAGACAGGATCATCCAAAACTAAGTCAACCCATGAACTATATACAGACATATACAAAGGCTCCGCCAACGTGACAACATAAAACAATATAACAGAGGCGAAGGCGAGTCTCATGCGTGAGACACATAGGCTGACTTTCCAAAACTCGGTTGTCCCATACAGACTTCACTGGGGCTGGGTCTGGACCTCTCTTGGCTCACCTATAAACACATGAATGAGCGTGAGCGGAAGCCCAGTGAATAATATCAAATAAAGAAAATACATTGGAACATTATACGTTAGACGGCCTTTGGCCCAATTCATTCATGTCAAATTGGCCTTTGGCCCCTTTTGAACATTTATATCAGACTGGCCTTTTTGGCCTTATCAAACTTTCGTATCAGACTGGCCTTTCGGCCCTTCCAAACTTGTCATATCAAGCTGGCATTTAAGCCTTTCAAATTTGTAATATCAAACTGGTATTTAAGCCTTTCAAACTTGTTATGTCAAACTAGCATTTAAGCCTTTCAAACTTGTCATAATAAACTGGCATTTAAGCCTTTCAAACTTGTCATATCAGACTGGCATTTAAGCCTTTCAAACTTGTCATATCAAACTGGCATTTAAGCCTTTCAAACTTTGTCCACCATTCAAAATTAATGAACTTTACGAAACTTACATAGAAGTAAGCAATTGGACAACAATATGTATTTAAGATATTACTCATAGTGATTAGCTTGTGGATTTGCCCAGGAGCTTAACCCTACACATCACATAACACATATGGGTCACAATTAATTTAATTCGTTCTTTAGTTCACATTTTCCTCTTTAGGTTTCATTCTTATCTCTTTAATTCAATTACAATGCTCAAAGTATGCCTAAGAGTGATTAGAAGTGAAAAAGGACGGAAAACGAAACACGGAACGCGTAAACAAAATTTCAGAAAATAGGGTCCCCACTCGAGCGTGGACTTCCCTGCTCGAGCGGACCCAAGAGGCCTGCAAAAGTACTGGTTGCATGAAAAATAAGCTCGAGCGTGAAATAGGCGCTCGAGCGGAAGGCTTGTCTAAAAAAGCTCCCCGCTCGAGCGTGAAATATCCCGCTCGAGCGGATACCAAGTCTGCAAAAAGTACTGGGAGCACGTATTTCTCGCTCGAGCGGCCATTACCCCGCTCGAGCGGACATCAAAATTCTGGGTTTCCCAGATTGTGTTCTTGAGTTCAAGTTCGACTTTTAACTAATAATTCATGCATTTTATAGCTCCAATTCCACACATACTTGTACTAACATGGTATGAACACCAAAACACATCATCATGGAGCTCAATTTCAAAGATTTAACACATCCATGGCTCAAATTGACACCAAACTCAATTCTAACATACACATTTATGCATTCAAAGCTCTTATCTTCATAGATTGTATATACATGTGATGTCTAGCTCCCATTCTCAACTTAGATGGTACCAATGGTGATTATACATGAGCTTCAACTACAAATTTACATGGATTTCAACCAAATTGCAACATAAATCATGTAATTCAAGCTCAATTATACAAATTCCAAACAATTAGATACATGCATGCATATATGGTCTTCCAATTCAACAAAAAAAATTCAAAACATGCTCTTGACCATTAATTAACTTTGAACACACAAGATTACACCTTAAACTCATGAATTCAAGAATCAATGCTTACCTAGAAGCCCAATCTATGGTTAGTTCTTGAACTAGACTTCAAATCTCCAAGCTTGAGTCAAAATTTAAACAATTCTCTCATTCTCTCTCTCTAACAGCCGGCCCTCTCATTTTTTTTCTTAGAGTTGATCAGCCAAAGTCAAGTAAAAGGAGGGAATTGAACTTAATAAGGCTTATAGTATAGCCCCACTCACATACATTATTTTAACATAAAATAGTTGAGCATTAAATCATTAATTAAATCTGATTAATTTGACCCGAATCAGTTTTCAATTAAATTTCACTGTAGGTTCTAAAAATTATGCCAAACTCAATGGCGTAATTAATTTCGGGTTCTGTGGCCGATAAGGCCCTCAATTTAATTTCCAAAGCAAATAATCGAACAGATATTCCTACGGCGAACAGATAGAAATTCAAAACCACATATATTCGCATAATTGGCACACAAAATCATACCAAACGCATAATCATATTTAAATTAAGGATTAATTAACATATTACGGAACAGGGGTATCACAACTAAAGTCAAGTTCGAGGCAGGAGAACATTGTATGGAAGAAAAGATAGACTATGTGCATACCGATGTGTGGAGGCCTTCTAGAGTTGCATCATTAGAAGGTAAGCACTAGATTGTCACATCTATTGAAGAATATTCTTATCGTGTTTGGGTGTACACAATGAAGAATAAGAATAAAGTTGTGAACATCTTCATAACATGGAAGAAGATGATGGAAAACTAGACTGGCAAAAAAATGTAGACCTTAAGATCAGACAATGGTGGAGAGAACATTACTAATCCGCTGAAGGAACTCTATCAGAAAGAAGGTATAGTACATCACTTCACTGAAAGGAGAACTCCACAAAAGAATGGAATGGCAAAACTGATGAACAGTACTCTGTTAGAAAATGTGTGTTGTATACTTACTCAATCTGATTTAAGCAAGCAACTTTGGGTTGAAGCAGTGACATATGCTCGCCACCTTATAAACCATCTGCCGACTGTTACAAATGAAGGAAGAACATCTTTGGAGGTATGGTTCGGTACTCATGCCAACGACTATGATCAATTGTATGTATTTGGTAGTCTGGTTTACTATCATGTGCGAAGAAGTAAGCTTGATCCTAGAGCCAAGAAAGGAGTATTCTTAGGCTTTAGTCGTGAAGTAAAAAAGTATAGGCTTTGGTGCCCTATGTAGCTTAACTTTTTCGCGCCCCCTTTCAGAAGTTCGAAATAAGCCCTACAGTTCGGACTCCCGCAGTTCTGAATTTAATCTCACAAGTGCAATGCGAAATAGATAATCACCAAAGAGTACAAATCCGACAAATTGTTTAGAAAATTGATTTTGAATAAAAAATGCCAACATTGGATTGCTTTGCTAGATATAGAGTCACCACCTAAATATTTTATTTTGAAAAAATTTAGGAAACCCATGACTCGTGCCAAAAGCCATGTGTCCGTCATCACCAAGATTGTCTCGGCTCGAGAACTTAGGTACAAGAGGGGAAGGTCATGAACTGAGCACCCTCGCTCGCCCGATCAAAAATCGACCTCTACTAATCACGATATGATTTTTATCCACATTATATGCTCTTGTTCCGATTTATTAGGCTAACATTTACTATGTGATACGCACATACAAAGTATAGACTAGTTTGCCCGAGTTGGAACAATTCAATTTCGTGTTTGTTTTTGAAAAGGATTTGAATTTGCCACTTAACAAAGTGGGCTTAAAGTTTGTGAATTTGCCACTTGACAAAATAGGCTTAAATGTTCATTCATTGAATCATTCCAATTCAAGCAACAAGCTTTCATCCACAGACACTCAAACGGTTTAACAAGTAAGCACTTAGCCTCATGACAGGCATGCTAGTCATGGCAGTCACTTACACTCATGCAAGTATGCTAAAATACTAAAAACTCACCTAGTACTCCAAGCTAAGATAAAACAAAAGAGTTAGAAAAAATGTACATGATACCTAACTATGCAAGATGGCTAATGCAACGCATGCAATAATGCAACTAAAATCGACTTGGCTACTTAACATGTTATTTGCAACAATTTCATAGCATGCGTTTAAACACATATTCAACAAGGTAATAAACGACAATGCAAGTTTGAATGATGAACCGAGCCTCGGTGCATGCAAGACAAATGAATGGATGAAAACATGCAATATGTTAATTGAAACGTGATGCCCCTAATCTAACCATCAAAAACGGATAAATAAAAGGGGGAAAGATGTGGGGCTGGAAGACATATACATTATTACAATATTTATGCCCTCACGCAGGAGGGTCCAAATGAATAAAAGCTAAGCTAAACTACTTAACTAATTATTACAAAACTTGAAATAAATTAACTAATTATTCTAAGCTAATTAAATATTACAAGTAATAAATAATTAATTATGCTAAGCTAATTAATTAAATAATTACAATAATGAACTAATTTAATTAACTACTTTAAGCTAATTAAATAAGTACAATAAGATGCTAATTAGCTAACTACATTAACCAATTAATTACAAAGCAACTAATTAAACTAGTTAACTAATTAATTACAACATGAATTAATTAACTAAATAACTAATCTAATTAAATGATTACAACACTTTAATTAGCCACAACACAACTATGATTAACTAATTAATAATAAACTGATTAACTAGTCCTGGGAACGAGGGAGGCCTATGCATGTTCAGTTTCCACTCGAAGAACTTCCACTGTTTGCTCCCGAAAGCCTCTGTTGCACAAACTTTGCACTAGTTCTCTTCTTCCAGATCAAATTTGCTCTGCTTCACAAGCATTCTGCTCAAGATTAACCGGTGGCTGGCAAACTAGAAGTGGTGGCTGGCCGACCACCAATAGGGGGTTGCCGTCCAACATTGATAGCCTGCAGGCCATAAACAGTGGCCGACCGGCCACTGATGATGCACCATTTCTTGCTGTAACAGAGAGCAAACAGGGCAAAGAGAGAGTATTCTCACAGGTTGTTTGTACGGTATATCCCTCCTTATCATCAAAACAAGCTCAAAAGAGTGATACACTTGGTTAAAAAACCATTAATCAAGCAATTTCATTGTATGATGGCCAAAGAACCAAGGTGTACAAGTTAATAAATGCACAAATAAGACTCACAACTTTCATCCTATCATGCATGATCAAGGGCAATGGAGACTTAGGAAACTTGGCATATTTCATCACTTTGAGTATGAAATGCCCCAATTTTTTTTTGTGTTCAATTAACGTCAGATTGAACACACCGAAACACAATCAAATTCTTATCTTTGCACAATTTTAGTTTCAACGTTACTCATTTTAATTACCCTTCCATTCTTTATCAATTAAGTCCATTGGTGAGTTAAGTTCTCTAAAAGAGAAGGAAGTGTCAAACAAGGGGTAGTTTAAGGCAAGAGAGAGGTGTCATGCCGTTTATAATGAATCCTCAAAAGAGGATTAAACCATTAAGCATGGACCTCGATCTCAAGCTTAAACAATCTTAAGGTTGAAACAACCCTCAAAGCAAACAAAGAGTCAAGAAATGAGGGAGGTTGCAGATATTATGCTTGTTGAATTTAAGTGAGAAAAGCCCTAAAACAATGCAATCAACTCAAACAAGTGGTGTTTAAAGGCCTAAAATACCAAGCTTGTAAGGATACTTACACTAGAAGCATGCAAAACAAGACTCAAATGCAACAACTAGCCAAAAATAAAGACAAAATAGTCCAAAACAGAGGTTAAAACATGTTGGAATTATGCTATAAAAGGCTAGAAAATTAAGCTAATACATAGAGCTATCTAGGCTAGCAAACAAGGCACAAAGAGGGGAGGCTAACCCCTCCAAATTTGAAATTCAAAACGTGATTTTCACCCCTGAAAATACTTTGAAATTCAGTGTTTAAAAGCCCAAAAAAAGATGGTTTGAAAGTGGGAAACAAAGGTGGAAAAGCCTTACAAACAAGGAAGAAAGAAATGGTGGACCCCCTACCTTTAAATGGCCTACAACCACCAATTTTAGCCCACAAAAATAGAGTTTTTATAGTCCAAAAACAACCCAAAATCAGTGGGAAAAGATAAGAAAAACAAGTATGTAAAGGAAGGTAAAAAGGCAAGCGTTATACCTCTTGAAGCAAAGATCAATTCTAGGCAACAATTTAAGCCAAAACCAACTTCAAGAGCTCCAAGAAGGCCTCAAGGAACCTCAGTCCAAAGATGATCAACTTTGATTTAGGAGGTGTAGGCAAAAGTGTAGTGTATGTAGGCTAATGTGCACAAACTTACAAGGGAAAGAGAGAAATGTAGAGAGAGAGAGAGAGAGAGAGAGAGAGAGAGAGAGAGAGAAAGAGAGAGAGAGAGATGATTTTTGATCCAAAAATTCTATCACTCAAAAATGGGGGAGGAGACCCCATATATATAGAAAAACATGCATTTGGCTGAGATATATCCCTCTATACACATGTAGGGAGGTGCAGCCAATTTCACTAACAGCTGGCACAGTTATCAACAAAATATCTGAAAAAAGATACTGATGGCCGGCAAAGCACAATTGGTGGCCGGAAGCTTCAAACAGTGGCCGGATGGCCACCAGGGGATGCAGGCTTGAAGTTTTTGGTCCAAAACAAGGCATAAAGTGGACAGGATTCAAAGGCTCAAAGATAAGGCATTCCGCCGAGTACTTCAAGCATTAAAACGAGCACATGCAGTCATAATCATCGAGTGTACAAACGATGACGTCCAAGTCTTGAGGACGGTAAAAAATGGGGTGTCTACAGTTGCCTCTCTTTGATAGAACTCGGAAGTCATGAAATGACGTGAATAAATGTCAAAACGCAAAGACGACCCATTTGACAAGGCCGAAGACGTGGACAAACAAACAAGACAAAGAATGGTTGCACCCATAGGCGGCCTACATATCCCTTTGTAAGGAATCAAACCAGCATAGTTCTGGGGCGATGCAAATTATATGCATGCAAAGCAGTTTAAAGGTTGGACTTACATGCTTCCAGAAGCCGACTATTTTGAAAACTTATGATCATGCGTGATGATGCAATAGGAAATAACAATTTGCGATAAGAAAGAATGACAACAATAAGCAAGATAACAACACATGAATGAGCAGCTTCAAGCTTAAAACCAACACAGGTTTTCATACAAGAGATAAAACACACTCTAACCATGTCAAAATACGAGACAAGGAAAGAAAACACCGCTCAGGGCCGCGTTTCACGTATCCCAAGAAGCTGAGAACCGCTCAAGGTCATGTTTCACACGTCCCGAGATAAAACCCGCACAAGCGCGTGCTTCGCATGTCCCGAGATGAAACCCGCTCAGGGTTGCGTTTTATGTGTCCTGGGATAACAACCGCTTGGGCGCGTGCATCGTACGTCCCGAGATAAAACCCGCCCAGGGTCGTGTTTCAAGCGTCCTAAGAAACAAAATCGCTCGGGGCCGTGTTTCACACGTCTCGAGGTAAAACCCGCCTAGGGCTGCGTTTTATGAGTCCTAAGGAACAAAACCGCTTAGGGCCGTGTTTCATATGTCCCGAGGTAAAATTTGCCTAGGGCTACGTTTCACGTGTTCTGAGAAACCAAAACCACTCGGGGTCGTGTTTCACACGTCCCGAGGTAAAACCCACCTAGGGCCGCGTTTCACGTATCTTGAGAAACAAAAACGCTCAGGGTCGTGTTTCACACGTCCTGAGGTAAAACCCGCCTAGGGCCTCGTTTCACACGGTCTGAGAAACAAAAACCGCTCAGGGCCATGTTTCACATGTCTCGAGGTAAAACTCGTCCAGGGTCATGTTTCACACATCCCGAGATAAAACCCATCTAGGGTCGCGTTTCATGCGTCCTGAGAAACAAAATCGCTCGAGGTCATGTTTCACACGTCCCGAGAGAAAACTTGCCCAGGGCCGCATTTCACGCGTCTTGAGAAACAAAAACCGCTCGGGGCCGTGTTTTATACATCCTGAGCTAACCGCGTTTCATGTGTCCTGAGAAACAAAATCGCTCGGGGCCATGTTTCGCACGTCCCGAGGAACAGGAGAGTGGTGTGCGATAGATGCACAAAAAGGTAAACAAGTGTGGTAGATGCACAAAATGAACAAGTGCGATAGATGCACAAAGAGAACAAGTGCGATAGATGCACAAAGTGAATAAACCATACATACAATATTGTTCGTTTGTGTTGGCAAATGAAGAAAGTAAAGAACTTAACAAGTGCGATACAGTGAAAATGCATGTTCTATGCGAGATAAACAACTGGGATACAATGTTAATTGAAGGCATGTTCCATGCGTGAAACGAGATGCATATTCTATGCATGAGCATGTTCCATGCACAATTCAAAAAAAGATGCAAGGGATGCGTGCAACACACGTATATGAGAAAAGAAAGATGACAAAGATGCTATTTTGATTAAGCTAAAACTAAAAGCAATACTTGATGTAACCTTTGATTTACCTCTCGATGACTTACAACAACAAAAGGATATATTTCGTTCACAGTCGCAAGTAGGACACAGTCACGCGCCGGAATGCGGTTGTGAGCTTCCAAATCAAGAACCTCTCATACATCACTCAAGCAACAGAGGCACAAAATAGCATCAGGACACCAGAGAGGGCCACTGGCCAACTGCCGGCCACTAGAGGGGGTTGCCGGCCACCTGCCGACCTTGAATTATTGTTGCTGGCCACAAAAGTGGCCTGTCGGCCACCAATGGTAGATTGAGGGCTTTTTGGACATTTTACCGTGGGTCTTTAAGTATAGGGCTTGACACTTCATTTCCTCATAACTATACACCCGAAATTCCTTCATTTCACTCTCTAGGTGCTTTTTCTCTCTAGATCCGGGCTTTCTACACGTTTTCCAACTCCCCGTGTGAAGTTTATTCACTAAACCCTCTTTGTTTCCTCCGTTTTGAACCGATTGAAATTTGATTTTGGTGCTTTTTCTTGGAGTTTCACCACTCTAGGCTTGTTCCCCTCGAGTTTCTCTCGAGTTTTGTGCCTTTTCCCGGGCTTTGACTTTTTCTTCCATTTTCTCTTTCCTAGGGTTGACTTTTTCCAAGTTTGCCATTTTTTCCTCCTTTTTTCAGCCACTTTCTCATCTTCTTTCCAGAGGCGGACGATCTACCGCATGACGAAGCTCCTCCTGAGATTTCACCCCCGTTATCACCTCTGGCAGAGATGGGGGCGGATTTTGCCCATGAGCTTGAGCCCAAGATATTATCGTTGGAAGTACGCTCCTTCAATCCGGCGACATACCATCCCCGGACACATGTACTGCCACCCGGCGGTATTAGGCATTTCAGAGAGTTCGCGCGACGCGCGCCAAAGGACCTCTTGCTACAGGAGCCAGACTCCCATTTGTCCCACGGTGCTACCGAGGAACACACTGTATTCTCATGCTTTTTTCACTTTACATTGCATTTCTTGCTTAACTGTATTCATTGCTTTAAGTGTATGGTTACACTGCATTTCTTGCCTCTTGCTGTATTTATTGCCTTAATCACACTCTTACACTGTATTTCTCACATTGCCTTTCATCTACTTGTTCTTATATCAATGTATATCTTTATTCTGATCAGAGGAGGACTCTTGCTCCATCAGGGGCTACGGAGCCACGACAACGAGGGACTGGTATTTGGAGCTTCCTGTGCGTACGCGACATCATTGATGAGTCTGGCTTCGGCCTATTCTGCACTGGGCTATCACGCCACATCACGAGCCGACCACTTCTTGGCGCACTAGTGGAGCGGTGGTGGGATACCACAAACTCCTTCCACTTCTTTGCTGCCGAGGAGATGACGATGACTCCCTATGACTTCTCCATGCTCACGGGTGTAGGAGTAGGGAGTGATTCGATCCCTTATGACATGGATATGGGCGAGTGGGAGGCCGTCTGGCTACACTTGCTGGGAGTACGCCCACCTCTTTTCAGACCGGCCATGGTCCGATACAACTGGTTCGCTAAGCACTTCTGCTGGAGAGAGCCACAGACCCTAGAGGAGGCTGAGTAGCATGCCTGGGGCTTTTTGATGTTCCTCTTCGGTACCACCTTATAGGACTATATCTACTGAGCGCTCTGTTGGGCCTACCTCAAGTTCGGCTCTATGACTGGGGAGGAGCTGGCCTCGCCACGCTATATGGCTATATGAGCTCGGCATCCCGCAGGAAGGGAGACAAGGTTGGAGGCTATTGGCGAGCCTAGGAGGTACGCTTTACATTTCTGCTTTACATTTTCTATCTTCTATTTTTGTGCTTTCCGTTTTGCACTTTCTGTACACTGTATACTACATTCTTTACATCTATACACTGCGCTTTCTGTATTCTCTACATCTATACTTTCTATACACTGTATTTCTGCATTTTGCACTCTGCATTCTCCGCATCTGTACTTTCTATACACTGTAATATACATTTTGTATTTCGCATTCTGCATTCTCTGTATCTATACACTGTATACTCACTGTTGCCTTTTCTCTACAACTTTGGATATATGCGTATTTCCTGACCTTTGCTCTGGAGCCGGCGGAGGAGATTCCCCCTGTTGTGCCGTACTCTCATCGGTATGACGGGAGATGCTTGCGTAGGACTCGAAAGACCTTCTCATTCTTCTGCCGGTACTTTGACACAGTGACTGCAGAGGAGGTAACCCTAAACTCACAGTTATTTTTACTTTATCAACAACTGATGACTACTAACAATCTGTATATTCCCTGTTTGCAGATCACCTAGAAGCCTTGGGAGACGATGTCGGCTAGAGTTCCGAACTAGTACGCTGGAGCCTTAGGGGTCTCTTGTTTTCGGCTTCTACTGGAGAGCCCAGTTTGCCAAGCCTGGTTTCTGGGTGAGCGATTTATGCGCCAGACTATGGGTTTGCTTGAGCTCGTAGTTCCCATGTCGCCTCCAACATCTATGAGGGCTACAGAGAGCCTCTCCTTCCAGGAGATGGTCCAATTCACTGTGGGCTTGGACGCTGACTACTTCCTCGAGGAGGAAGACTACTCGACATTCATCCGGACACATCTCATGCCTCCCTTGACGGGTGCTCGTGCAGGCAGAGCAGTAGGTGCCCCTACAGCAGGTAGGACTCAAGCAACGAGGACTAGGACTGGAGGGGCTCCTCCTGCTGGACAGGCTACCGGTTGGCCAGAGATCTCGACCATGCTGACATGTTGAAGGTCGATCGGGACGGCCTACCAGATTTCGATTGAGCTAGCGGAGGACGGGCATAGATACGTCAGAGCTCGCGACGCACCTTCGGTATGTACCACATTTTCTCTAGCTTTCCATTTTCTTTCTGATATTTGTTCATTCCGGATACTGATCACTCCCAATGCATTTACAGTCACCCCCGGAGTACACTGAGGGACTACTCAAGCTACTGGCTTTGTTTGAGAGCATGATACTGAGGAGGGAGGCGTTGCTCAGTCTCCACGGTATCCAGGTATTCCGCTTTATTTTTCTACCCACATTTTAGCATTTTCCACACTGTTGTGCACATCATTCTCACTAAAGCACTGATACTCATATCACGGTATGCATTTTGCCCCTTGTCACATCACACTGATATGCTGCACTGACACACTGTACTGTACTTATATTATATCTGGCTCATTGCATTCCACCACATTTATCATATTGCATCTGATATGCCAATATTGCATCTTTTTAGGTTCTGACTGTACCGAGAGCACTAGTGGCGGTGACTGCATCTGTACTATCACCACCTCCTCTAGCAGCAGAGGGGAGGGAGAGATGGGTCCCAGCACGCAACCGAGAGGAGCGTCGTGGTCGAGGTCAGAGGAGCCCTTTGGAGCCAATTTTGAGTGACGACGATGCTGAGACTAGTGACTCCGGGGAGGCAGTGAGTCCGCAGTCTGAGTCCTCTAAGAGTGGAGATGATGGTGGCTCGAGATTTAAGAGCGAAGGCGATGTTGAGTCGGGCTCTGAGGTAGAGAGCGTCGATGATTCCGGTTCCGGCTCGGCATCTGAGTCAGACAGCGGCGCTGATGGAGACAGCTCTGAGTCTCCACCCAGGAAGAGGACAAAGAGAGCCTCTCCAGCCTGAGATGACTGGCGCTGATTTACTTGTATTTTTGCTTAGTTTTTTTTTTGTTTGGTAGCATTAGCATATGTATAGCTTTAGGAAGTTCTGCTTGACTTTAAAAATTGTACTAATCTTTTGTAAAAAAAACCATGATCGAAATAAAACCTCATAGCTTTTTATGAAAAGTGTGTTGTCATTTTTACATCTTGAGCACCATATATGCATGAAATGGACAGGGAAGTGAAATGGTCAAGAGCGCTTGATTAAAACAAAATACTTAATTGGGTAATGAATTGACCAATAACCAAAATACAAAATGCAATATACAACTTAATAAACAACATAACAACAACTCGATAAACAAAACAACTCAAATACAACTCAACAAACTTGCTAAAACCAAAAGTACTCAAAACAAGACCACCCAAAACACAAAAATTGAGACAAAACACAAGCTACCCACACTTTCCAACACACAGGTGGACAGTAGGCCAAAAGGGAGGCTGCCGGCCATGGATAAATTCTGCCGGCAACCAATGTGCCAAACCTCCAAACCAATGTGCCAAACCTCTAAATGGTTGACAGTTGGCTTCCATTCACTGCCTTATCTTCTACAAAAGCTTCATCTTCGTCATTTTTTCTCCAAAACTCATTCTAGCTGCTCTTTTTTTTTTTCCACAAATGGAACGATTTCTTGCCCAATACCTCGCGGATTGGATTGCGACTTTGGACTGCTCAAAAAAGGTGAATTTTTTGGGTTTCGGCATAAATGCACTTTTTCCGTTAAGTAGGACTTCACTTTGTTTTCCATTCCTTCATGCCGTTGCTAGATATTGGAACCTGATTACACGTGTCTTTAGCTTCAGGGGACAAGAAATGTGCCCGACAATTGAAGAATTTCAGGTGTTAATAGAATCCCGGCACGATGAAGAAATTGTGCCTCAGTTTTGTTTTGGCCATGCCCAAGCTCTGGGACAGATGTGTGGACTTAGTATGCATGAGGCTGGATCTCTAGTCCATAATGGAGAACTAGACATTCCCAGTTTGATTCATCGATTTTCCGACGCCGGTGACCGCGACAACCGTCTTTGGCAAGGATTTCAGGAACATGTGCTCTGCTTATGTATGCTAGCTCATTTCCTTCTTGCCCCTAGTTTCAGTGGGTCTAGCATCCGATTGATTGAAGTGACCCAAGGTTCGAAAGAAGGCAAGAGTTGCATTGGCTCGACGCTGGCTAAGACCTTGATGGGCTTAGACTACTTCCATCGACGGAAGACTACCAGATTTGCAGGGAGTCCATTACTTCTTCAGGTAATGTTTTCCACTTTTTCTCATATGTGTTTCTCACATTGCTCGGCACTCATGCTTTATTTTTCTCTCAAAGCCCTTTTCTCACTTTTCTCTTAACATACATCTCTCTATTCTTTAATCTTTCTTCTGTTTCATCCCTTCCCAGGTGTGGCTTATGGATAAGCTGAAGGTAGTAGACTCTTGCCCTGCATACTCAGCTTGAGGCTATTTCTTCTGCACGGACTTGTGGATTTCCCAAATGAAGGATGGTGGTGCAAATAGATGTACAACAAGTCTGCTGCTGACATAGCCAGGCACTGCCCTTGGCTTAATCTGACCGAGATGAACTATAACATGGCTTGACAACTTGGGATACAGCTAATCAGTCTCACACACTATGTGTTCTCCTTTCCGTTCCAGTTCAGGAGTCAGTTTGTACATGACCAGATCCGCCCAGAGGAGGGGGTAAAGTACCCGGTTTCGTTCCTCATCCGAGGTTCACATTTGGCTAGGTATCTCACTGCTTGGAGGACGAGAGAACTTCTGGCTCTTGCCCCTAGTTTCAGTTGCGTCCTTTCTGGCGAGTGTTTGTCTTGGCTTGAGGATGAGGCGCAAACCGGGCCCATTTTAGCATTAGAAGCTTCTACAAGCACGAACGGGGGACGCAAGAGCACCTGACTCGTCTATGCCCCTAGTTTATTGCTTTTATCTTTCTTTTCAAGTTTTTAAGATGTAATAAAAGCAAATTTGATTTGTATCAGAGAGTTGGAGAACTTTGTATTGAAATCAATGAAATTAAAGTTCTGAACACTAAAATTTTTTCTTTTGGTCCAAAAATGGTCTAAGTTGTAAAAGGTAACATTTGAACAAAAAAAAATCAACTTTTATTAAAACTTTTCAAAACCATTTTCGAGAAGAACCACCACTTGACACACACATAATCAATCCTCAAGATGTATAACCTCGAATCCATAAGATCACAAATTGCCCCTTATTTGAATATCACTGCTTTACACTGTACTAACTTTTCTCTTAGAGTGAAGATAACAACCGAACCCTCAGGTAAAGGATTGACAAAGATAACGTGATCAGACACATGGACAAGACAATTGATTTGGATGTGTTTACGGCCGGACTTAGGATGAAGTTGCCTACGTATCCCGAAGATGGGAATCAGGCCTTACGTAGTTCGGTTCAGGTTCACTCGAGTATTAACTCTCTCCTTTTGCGCTCTAATTTTTGCCAAGGCCGCCCTTTAGGGTTTTCAACCTTGCGAGCTTAGTTTTTATTTATTTCTAATTTTTTTGTGCTTTAACTTTTTCCTAGGTCGCCCTTCTGGGTTTTCGACCTAGCGAGCCTCTCAAGGATAGTATTTCTTCGCTTTGTCCATGTTGATCGGTTGGGAAAATTCCAGTCCATCCAGGCCCATAAGAATAACAGCTCCACCCGACCAGATAGTTTTGATGATGTAAGGACCAGTCCAATTGAGTCTGAACTTGCCCCTTGGCTCATGGATGGGAGCTCAGTTGTCTTTCAACACCAAATCCCCCTCTTTGAGATTCCAGAACTTAACCTTCTTGTTAAAAGCCCTAGCAATCCTGTGTTGATAACCTTGAACATGCTACAATGCTTTCAGCCTTCTCTCATCAAACAACATTAGTTCTTCAAACCTGCTATGTTGCCAGTCCGCCTCTGCTATTTGACACTTAGCCATAACTCGTAGCGATGAGACTTCTATTTCAATTGGCAGAACAGCTTCCATTCCATAGACAAGAGAGTAAGGAGTTGCCCCTGTAGACGTCCGAATTGAAGTTCTGTAGCCTAAGAGTGTAAATGGGAATTTATCTGGCCAGTCCCTATAGGTCTCAACCATCTTGTGCAGAATATGCTTGATGTTCTTATTGGCGGCCTCAAAAACTTCGTTGGTTTATGGCTGGTATATAGACGACTTGTGGAAAGCCATGTTGTATTTCTCTAACAAGTCTATCACTTCTTTCTTGAAGTGGAAACCATTATCTAAAATGATCTCGTTCGGGACTCCGTAGTGGCAAATAATGTTATTTCAGATGAACTTAGCCACATGCGCTACCTTTAACACTGTGTAGGACTGAGCTTTCACCCACTTCGTAAAGTAATCAATCGTTACCAGAATGTATTCATGCCCATTCGACCTTTTTGGCGTGATTGCCCCAATGACGTCAATTTCTCAGACTGAGAAAGACCATGGTGAAGTCATGTTGTACAGCTTTGACGGCAGGATATTCATGCGGTTGGCATGAATTTGGCATTTGTGGCATCGCCGAACAAAACCAATACAATCCTCCTCCATGGTAGACCAGTAATAACCCTGCCTGAGAATCTTCTGGGCTAACATTACTCCGTTCATGTGCGTTCGGCACTCTCCTCCATGAATGGCCTCCATCAAGCACTTTGACTCCTCTTTTTCTACACACAACTTGTGCATTCCTAGATGACCTCTCTTGTATAGTTTACCTCTGCAAATGATAAATTGAATGGCCATCCGCCGTATCGCCCGCTTGTCTTTGGCACTTGCCCCTGGTGGATAAACTTTTTTTTCCAAGAAGTTCCAGATATCATAGTACCAAGGGTTTTGATCTTGAGCTTCATCTATTGCAGCAATAGTCTCGTAGGCCGGCGCATATCTCTGCTCAATGATGATTGGACGCATCCGAACTCCCAGCGGGATGTTTATCCTAGAAGATAGAGTAGATAAGGCGTCAGCGAACCTATTGTTCTCTCTCAGTAGATGTGTGAAAGTCAGTTTTTCAAACTTAGGAATCAGAACGTCCAGGGTCTGGTAATAGATCTTCATCTTTTCTTCTTTGACCTTCCAATCTCCACTTGCTTGAGAAACAACTAGGTTCGAGTCCCCGATCACGTCTAACCTTTTTGCCCCTAGTTCCAGGGCAGCTTCCAAACCAGTGATACACACCTTATACTCTGCTTCGTTGTTGGAGACCTTGAACCGGAGCTTGAAGGCTAAAGGTATATGGGAGTCATCGGGTGCTATCAGCAACACACTTATCCCATGACCATATTGATTGGATGCTCCGTCAAAGTACATTATCCAAGTCTCCTCCTCGACTTGTAGAATGGATTCATCTGGGAATAAGTATTCAACTGTTTCATCCCTTTCTACTGGGTGACCTACCAGGAACTCCGCCACGGCTCTCCCCTTGACCGACTTGCGAGTGATATACTTCAGATCAAATTCGGAGAGAAGAAGCAACCAACAGGCTAGCCTACTCGTAAGTGCTGGTTTCTCAAAGAGATATTTGATGGGATGTAATCTTGAAACCAGAATTACAGAGTGAGCTAACAAGTAGTGCCTTAACTTCCTGGTAGCCCATACCAAGGCTAAACAAGCCTTCTCCAGCGGAGTGTAGCGGGTCTCATAATCCAACATTTTCCCGCTCAAATAGTAGATGGCTTTCTCCACCCTATCCTCAAATTCCTAAGCAAGCATGCACCCCATTGTGGTGTCCGTTATTGATAGATACAGAATCAAAGGCCTCACCGGCTCTGGCGGTGACAACACAAGTGGATTTTGAAGATACCGCTTAATCTGCTCAAAAGTAAATTGACATTGATCATCCCATCGGAATTTTTTTCCTTTCTTCAAGAGACCAAAAAGTGGTTCACAAGTCAAGGTTAATTTTGAAATAAACAATCTTATGAATTGTACTTTACCCAGAAAACCTCGTACCTCATTTTCAGTCCTTAGTGGTGGCATTTCTAGGATGACCTTGATTTTGGGAGGATCTACCTTGATGCCCCTCTGTGTGATCAAGAAGCCCAGCGTTTTCCCTGCTGGTACACTGAAAGTACACTTTTGCGAATTCAACCTCAGTCTGTATTCTCTGATCCGTTGAAAGAATTTATTCAAGGCGGTGTAGTGGCCCTCTCTTTATTTGGACTTGACAATCATGTCGTCCACATACGCCTCAACCTCTTTGTGGATCATATCACGTAGAATAGTGGTTGCATCCCTTTGATAGGTAGCCTCGGCATTCTTCAGCTCAAACGACATCATCCTATAATAGTAGGTTTCCCATGGTGTAGTGAAGGCGATTTTCTCTCTGTCTTTGGACGCCATCAGAATCTAATTATACCTGGAAAATCCATCCATGAAGGAGAGCAATACATGGCCCACAGTGAAGTCTACCAATTCATCAATATGTGGCAGGGGAAAATCATCCTTCGGACTAGCCTTATTCAAATCCCTGAAGTCGACACAGACTCTGTTTCTGCCATCTTTCTTCGGGACTAGAACAATGTTGGCCAACTACATTGGATATTCATACACAAGCAAAAACCCTGCCTTAATCTGTTTGGAAACTTCCTCTTTAATCTTCAAAGCCCAATTCGGATGTATTCTCCGTAACTTTTGCTTGACGAGTCGAGCCTCGAGGTCGAGAAGGATCCGATGCTATACAATCTCAGGATCGATTCCAGGCATGTCTTCGTAGGACCATGCGAAAACATTTTTGAAATCTTTTAATAAAGTGACTAAGCGCTCACACTCCTCCGAAGCCAACATGGACTCGATCTGGACCAGACGCGGATCCTTCTTAGTACCCACATTGAAAGTAATGATTTCATCAGCAAGGGGTTTTGCAAACCTCTTCTCCTTTCGATTAATCAAGTTTTTCAAAACCAGAGGAATTCTTTCCTCATCGTTTTCATTAAAATTTTGAAAGTTTTGGTCAACATAATAAACAAACGGCACAAAGAAATACTCAGAATCTGCAGTGGCATTCTCATTCATAAGGTCTAGCTCCTCTAGCTTTTCGGTTACAATCGACTCAAAAGCAAAAGAAAAAAAGGACCTGGACAAGACCTTGGCATCCAGGTTATGACCCCCAGGAATACCAGACTCAGACTTAGAAGAACCGGAATTTGATTCTGACTCCACAGACTCCGTAAAATCAGATTCTGGCTCACTACCCGACTTAGAACTAAAAAGGTAGCCCTCCTCCAGTTGCCAAACGAGAGATGGTACGTCCGATACATCCAAAATGCTGCTAGATGGTTTCACACTCGGCTGGTCCCCGATCATGGATGTGGTCAGGTTATCCCCCAAGCTCTCAGAGTCGGCCGGAGGATCTAAAAGGAGACATGACAGTGCTGCTCCTACTCCAAGCTCGCTGTTGTTCGAGTCACTCTCTACGCCCTATTCAGCTTCAGCATTGGATTCAGCCTTTTTCTCGGCATCACTATCTTGTAACTGCAAGTCAAAAAAATTTCGAACCTAGGAACACACTGCTTCGCAGAATTCATTTAGGGCTCGAGAAAGCCACAAAATGGGAAGTCTTCTCCCTTCTAAACAAAGTGACCATTTAGCATTCCCCGAATCGGCCTGCGCTTAAGCTCATAGTGTTTCCCGGCTTGCTTGGCTCTAGCTCTGCCTGCCATCTCTCCCCTTTTCCTGGCCCAATCTTCTTTGGTGGGCATATAGCCAAGGTCAAAGGCATGTGGATTATGTGGCACATCGGCTGATGCTGTGATGCCTTTCGGCCACTTCTTTCCAACTCCATTCTTGGCACATATTGGAGCTTGTTCATGAAATAGATTGATTGGGCACTGACATACAAGCCCTCGTCAGCTTCTAAAATGTTCTGTACTGCTTGGGCCTCAGCTAGAGTAAACCTTGAAAGGAACACATCCTCCTTGCCATGGCTGATTTCCAGCACTATTGTAGTTATCTCTGGCGGAGGATGTATGGATGAATTCTCGAACACAATAGCCACTTCCTTACCGTGAGGGAATTTCAGAATTTGATGGAGGGTAAAAAAGACTGCTTTCACAAGGTACAGCCTGGGTCTTCCTAGCAGTAAGTTGAAAGTGGCCGGCACATCCAGCACATGGAACTCGACATCCTGATGCATTGGGCCCACCTGAACTCAAATTTGTACTGTGCTCATCACCTCCCTGCTAGTATTATCACACGAAATATGCTGGTTTCAGGCCGATAATATCGACCAACACCACTGGCACCCATTTTTCTCTACACTTAATAGATATGTATAGAGGTTTGTTGTGTGCTGGCCTTTCTGGCGACAATTCTTTCTCGAAAAAGGTTAGGGTTGGACTGGCACCACCAAGGAAAACTAATCCCACAAGCTGTTCAGGGGTGGTGTCAATGGACAGTTTGGTTTTGTCCATTACTGATAATATAGCGTATCGATGCACTCAAGAAGCCATGAGCAGCCCCCAAATTGAAATATCGGCTTGGATTTTCTTCAGTTATTTCAGCACTGTCTCTCTTTAACTACTTTTCTTTCTATTTTTCAACCTCTTTATCTTTCCTAGAGGCCTCAGCTTGGTCTAAGTGCGGGCGCTTGAAATACTGCCCACTCTTCGTCATGTGGTCAATCTCTTCGGAGTACCAAGTATTGTCTGGCAAGGACTCATCTCAATCCTCATCGATGTGGGCCAGATGTAGATCATCATCCTCCTTCCGGCAACCGACAAGCAATTGTCTAGTTCCATTCTAATCGTTCTCATATAAAAAATATCCCCCATAGGGTGTTGGGCTTTTCCAGCTTTTTGGGTGTCTTCGACTCTTTCTTGTGAAAACTACTTCAGCGCAGCTTCTTGTTTAGTGTCCACGGTACTCACAGTGCTCAATTCTTGAGCTAAATTCTCGACGCTGGTGTTTTTCGGCAGTTTCTCCTTTTTATCAACCATTCCGGCCACTGCAATTGTTCTTGCTTTCTTTTCTTCTAGTTTTGTTTCAGTTCCCTCCTCTTTGTCTGGTTTATTACTCCGCCGACCCATTCAAATTAAACCAGTCAATTTGCACGTCTCCCTGATCTTGTTCGTCATAGAACTGTAGATGGTCTAAGTCCCCCTCTTCGCCAGATCATCCAAACCTTGGCTTGAGCCATCCTCTCTAACCACAGTGACCTCCACTGCTGTGGGCAATACCACTTCCAACCTGACTTGATCAACTGGCACAATGTAGCAGCACAAATTATACTTCCCCCAGTCAAATCCTCAAAGCACTCAGGCAATGGACTCGTACTCTCCTTTAAGGCCATCCTCCTTTCTTCGGCCACCGTTACCATCACGGGTTCAAGTTGAAGTGTGGACGTGTCCATCATGCACAAGTCTGTGCTTTCAAGAATGAACACGATCAACCTAGGTAGGTGGGAAGGGGTAATATAGAAGTTGGGGTTGTAGGGGAGGGCCAGTGTATGGATTATGTTTAGCTTGTGAGGTGGGGGGGACTTGATTGTGGGCCGGGAGAGGGTTGGTAGTCACATTTGGCTTTTGGGGTGGTGCAATCACCTTGTTGTCGATGAGGTCATGAATCTCATGATGCAGCCTGAAGCATTGGTCGGTGTCGTGACCGTGCTGCTGGTGAAATGCATAGTACTTGGCTGGGTTATGTTTCGGTGGGAGAGGCTCTAACAGCTTGAGATGTCCTTTTTTGATCAGCACCCTCAGGGCTTGTGATAAAGGCATGTAAAGTGGGGTACAAGTGCTTTGGGATCGGGCTTGGTTGTTTGAAGTTTGCGGGGTTGTATTGGCAAAAGGATTAGCGGTCTTGGTTATGGTGGTGACAACACTCACATTAGATGGCCGCACAGTTGTGCTTCCACTAGTGGTTGCATTGGAACTACGTACAAAAGGCCTCTTAGCCTGCTCTTTCTCATCAGTAATCAACCCCTATTTCATGGCGTCTTTAATCTGAACCCCTATCTTATGGCGCTCAATGAGTGTGAACAACGGTAAGACGATCATCTTCTGTAACAATTTTCCTTGCAGATTACGGACTACCATCCTTATCTAATCTTTCTTGGACGGCCTAGTAGTCATCATTGAAGCCTTAGCCCTCTATTTCATCACAAAGTCTGAGAAGCCTTCCTTCGGCTCCTGACGCGTTGCCTCAAGATCACGAGTTGTGACCTCAATTTACGTGTTGTATGAATACTGTGCGATAAAGGCCCCGGCCATTTCCTCCCAGCTCTGCTTAACAAAATCCTCTAACTTTGCATACTAGATAGCTACTATTCTTGACAACGTCCAGCCAAAAATAGACAGCTTTTGAAGTTTGGTGAGGCCCATCGGCCGCAAAATGTTTGAGAACAGCCGTAGATGAACCATGGGATCTCCAGAACCATCGAATCGATCGATGTGTGGCATTTTGAACTAATCTGGCAAGGTTATTGTAGAGTCGGTATATCCATCTTCGATGTCAAGAATTGAGTTAATACCTTGTGCCCGCTTGAAAAACTTCTCTAGCTTGTTGACTTTACGTACAGTCGGGTCAACTTCAAACTCAAATAGAGCCTCAGTTTGGTACACTGGTGCTTTGGAGGCTTGCGGTCGGATCGGGTCTACCGGATTGCCCAAATTCTCTTGCACATTGACAGTATGAGCAGTGGCTCCAGGTGCTGGGATACCCGTAGGAGGTGTATGAGATGCAGAAGCCGCTGCCAGTTGTGGCTGTTGTTGTTGCAACCTATTGATGACCTCAACCTGATGTGCCGTGACCTCGGCTTGACGAGCAGCGTCTTACTGCATGGTTGCAACTGTTTACTGAAGATGGTGGATCAAGTCTTCCATGCTAACCGGGGGATACTGTGCCATTGGAATTGGCGAATAATCTCTTACTGGAGTTGAAGTAGAAGATTGAGCTGGACTTGGTGTAGATGATCGTTGGATTGGTGAACTGTGCCTAACTCTTCTCCGTCTAGTTACCGGGGGGAGCGAAGCAAACAAAGGTTATCCCCTAACAAGATCTCCGGATCTGTAAAGTCTCCTAACACAGGATCTAAAGTGCTCGGGGGATATCTGAACTGTCTGAAGCAATTGTGATGAACTACCTAGCAAAAAGAAATAAAGCAGAAGGAAAACAAAAATTAGAAACTGCACAGCACCTTAGCTCAGCTGTTAACCATACATAGATGTAATCAAAGCTGTAGGACTGCACTCAATACTAAATTCTACCCCCAAAATTGATACCCAACTTGCAATTGATACGCATATTCCTGTACAGTTTCACTATCAAGCACATACCAGTTAAGTGAGAACCAAAACACCCTTATGAGGGGGTAGGGTTACCTTATCCTAGTTTCGTCAGGAACTAAGGTTCATTATTCAAGCAAAACGGTTTCACACAATCCTGAATTCGGGTAAGCATATGGTCCTAGTTTGGAATAGTCTCTATGGCTTTCGATATGCAACTAGGCCAAATGGTCAAAAAGGGTACCTCAGCAAGACCACCTAATATACCTCTTGCACCCAACACCAAAAAGTGAAAGGCGGATCAAATGGTATAGCGGTAGTCCAGATCCAAGGGTTGTGTTCCCATCATGGCAGAACCCGTGACCGGTCAGCCTTTTGGCAAGCTTTTCAAACAAGCCTCTGGCAAACCGTCCAGGAATAGCAGATGGTAAACACAGTGACTTAAGTACACCAATACAAATGTAATGCAAAGAAAAATATAAGTATAGATAAAATTTCATATCATGAGTTCGAGTCAAGTTCATTGTCTTCCCAATAGAGTTGCCAGAAAATGTAGCTCGACTTTTTCGCGACCCATTTTAGAAGTTTAAAATAAGCCCTACAATTCGGACTCCCACGATTCTGAATCTAATCTCATAAGTGTAATGCGAAATAGATAATCACCAAAGAGTCCAAATCCAACAAATTGTTTGGAAAATTGATTTTGAATAAAAAAATGCCAACATTAGATTGCTTTGCCAGATACAGAGTCACTACCCAAAGGCGACGTGTTTGTCATCACGAAGATTGTCTCGGCTCGGGAACTTAGGTACAAAAGGGGAAGGTCATAAATTGAGGACCCCTGCTCGCCCGATCAAAGATCGACCCCTACTAATTATGATATGATTTTTATCCACATTATATGCTCTTGTTCCAGTTTATTAGGCTAGCATTTACTATGTGATACGCACATACAAGGTATAGACTAGTTTGCCCAAATTGGAACAATTCAATTTCATGTTTAATTTTGAAAAAGATTTGAATTTGCCATTTAACAAAGTGGCCTTAAAGTTTGTGAATTTGCCACTTAACAAAATAGGCTTAAATGTACATTCATTGAATCATTCCAATTCAAGCAACCAGCCTTCATCCATAGGCACTCAAATGGTTTAACAAGTAAGTACTTAGCCTCATGGCAGGCATGTTCGTCATGGTAGTCACTCACACTCATGCAAGTATGCTAAAATACTAAAAACTCACCTAGTATTCCAAGCTAAGATAAAACAAAAGAGTTAGAAAAAATATGCATGATACCTAACTATGCAAGATGACTAATGCAACGCATGCAATAGTGCAACTAAAATAGGCTCGGCTTCTTAACATGTTATTTGCAACAATTTCATAGCATGCGTTTAAACACGTATTCAACGAGATAATAAATGACAATGCAAGTTTGAATGATGAACCGAACCTCGATGCATGCAAGGCAAATGAATGGATGAAAACATGCGATATGCTAATTGAAACGTGATGCCCCTAATCTAACCATCAAAAGCGGATAAATAAAAAGGAGAAAGACGTGGGGTTGGAAGACATACACATTATTACAACATTGATGCCTTCGCGCAGGAGGGTCCAAATGAATAAAAGCTAAGCTAAACTACTTAACTAATTATTACAAAACTTGAAATAAATTAACTAATTATTCTAAGCTAATTAAATATTACAACAAGTAAATAATTAATTATGCTAAGCTAATTAATTAAATAATTACAATAATGAACTAATTTAATTAACTACTTTAAGCTTATTAAATAAGTACAATAAGATGCTAATTAGCTAACTACATTAACCAATTAATTACAAAGCAACTAATTAAACTAGTTAACTAATTAATTACAACATGAATTAATTAACTAAATAACTAATCTAATTAAATGATTACAACAATTTAATTAGCCACAACACAACTATGTTTAACTAATTAATAATTAAACTAATTAACTAGTCCCAGGAATGAGGGAGGCCCATGCATGCTCGGTTTTCACCCGAAAAACTTCCACTATTTGCTCCCGAAAGCCTCTGTTGCACAACCTTTGCACTGGTTTTCCTCTTCCAGATCAACTCTGTTTTGCTTCACAAGCATTCTGCTTAAGATTCACCAATGGCCAGAAGTGGTGGCCGGCTAGCCACCAATAGGGGGTTACCGTCCAACACTGATGGCCTACAAGCCAGAAATAGTGGCCGGCTGGCCACTGATGATGTACCATTTCTTGCTGCAACATAGAGCAAATGGAAAAAAGAGAGAGTATACTCACTGGTTGTTTATACTGTATATCCCTCCTTATCATCAAAACAAGCTCAAAGGAGTGATGAACTTGGTTAAAAAACCATTAATCAAGCAATTTCATTGCATGATGGGGAAACAACCAAGGTGTACAAGTTAATAAATGCACAAACAAGACTCACAACCTTCACCCTATCATGCATGATCAAGGAAAATGGAGACCTAAGAAACTTGGCACATTTCATCACTTTGAGTATGAAATGCCCCAATTTTCCTTGTGTTCAATTAACGTCCAATTGAACACACCGAAACATAATCAAATTCTTATATTTGCACAATTTTAGTTTCAACGTTACTCATTTTAATTACCCTTCTATTCTTTAATCAATTAAGTCCATTGGTGAGTTAAGTTCTCTAAAAGAGAAGGGAGTGTCAAACAAGGGGTAGTTTAAGGCAAGTGAGAGGTGTCATGCCGTTGATAATGAACCCCCAGAAGAGGATTAAACCATTAAGCATGGACCTCAATCTCAAGCTTAAACAATCCTAAGGTTGAAACAACCCTTAAAGCAAACAAAGAGTCAAGAAATGAGAGAGGTTGCAGAGATGATGCTTGCTGAATTTAAGTGAGAAAAGCATTAAAGCTGTGGAGAAGTGGTTTGGAAATACTCTTTAGATCCTGGGAGACGCTAGTAATCCTCAGCTAGTCACCTGAAAATATATAAACACTCCGGTCGGGGGTGCTAGAATTAGCACTCCGACGGGCAAGTCAGTTCAGACACTCAGGATAGCTTGCTTACTAAGTTAAGTGAAGTGATTCTTACATATCTTTCTCGATCCATTGTTCATGTATTTATACATGTTCCTTTTGATCCTCGGGGCCAGAGCCTACTTTTTAATCATTATTCTTTCTCTTATTTGGCTCTAAGGATCTACACTAATTCGGCACATATATTATATTCGGCTTCCTATTCTCGTAGGATACAGCCGATTAATCATCAGTCTTCTAAGGTACGCACTTTCTGATTTTACCATTATTCGGCTCCCACAATTGCCCCCCGAACTCCCCATTGATGGCAGTTAATCGGCGTGTTTGGTCTTGAATTAGAAAAGTCAAAATAGGTTAGGCGGCTTCGCGTACCCCGATACAGATATCAGAATGCGCACACCTTTTCGGTCATCATTGCACTTTCCCGCCTCATTCGTGCGTCTCGCATTTATTGCGATTTGAAATTTCAGTCCTTTCGAGTGCACAATTCGTCGAGTATTCGAGACTCTTGGACCGCCAGCAGGTATCCCTTCTCTGACTCGCATTTTCTGCAACTCTTCTCCGTCTATCCTTACCCCGTTTACTCCTTGTAAGTCTTCTTCTCTCTTCTTTGCAATCCTATTTTCTGTTTGTCATTTCGATTTCGGCGGAACCTTGAATCCCCGCGGAAATGGCTAAACACTTAAAAGACCTTTTTTCTGAGGGTCGTATTTCCGGATTCCGGTGACACTTTTCCATTTCCGACGATGTCCACTTATCTCTTGTAACGGACAGTACTCTTGATATGGAGAGGGAGGATCAAAATACGATCGTCTTCCCCTTCTTATCCATAGCGGAGGGCGGAGTCCGTTTTTCCCTACATCCGTTACTTAGGGCCGTCCTTCGCTATCGGAGTCTGATTCCTTCTCAACCCAATGTAAATTTCTTTCGAATCATCATGGGGTTGATAGAATTGAACCGACGCCTTAGGATCAACCTTGGCATTCCGACAATTCAGCACTACTACGCTTTGGCCAAATCTTTTAGTCGGTTGGGGCGATACTTTCTCAGGGCCAAGGACACTGACCATCACTTGATAACCATGCTTGCCAGTTCTGGTAAGAGAGTTGACGACGTAATGGTCAATGTCTGAGGTAATTGGGAGTTTGGTGAAGGCGAAGACTGCCTAGACGTTATTCCCAGACAGAAGGGTGATCCAGGTTGCCATGTAACGCCTCGTGTTTGTTGATCTGCCTTTTATTCGGCTTTTTTCCTTTAATCACCCCTTGTTTTTTGTAGGTAACAGATTGAAGAAGATTCTTCCCTCAACTAACGACGCAGTTCTTGAGGAAATTAAGTCTGCACTCAGATACTTCGGCCGTCCAAACGTACAAAAGCAAGGGAGAGCTGCTCATATACTCCTTCGATACGAACCTACTTACACTACATTCTTGGCCACCGACGGCATTCCAATTCCATCCGGTGATCAACACCTTTCGGCTCTTCTCTTTCCCAACTTCAAGAGCTTTAGGCAAATTGGCCTCAAAGATTCGGATTCGGGGGAAGACGCGGAGCCGACAGTAGAGGTAGTTGCCGAACCAACCAGAGAGGTCGCTAAGGAGGCCGAAGAGGTCGACGAAGCGATACGCTTAGCGTTCGAGGCCACCGGACTTAACCAACCTTCACCGTCCGCTTCGGGTCGGGCAAAGTTTTCTTCTGGAGATATTTTTGCGAATTTGAGAGACCTACCCGGCGATTTTTTCGAAGGTATGGCTAGGGAAAGCCTTACACAGATGGCGCGAAAGAAAAATACCGAGCGAATGGCTGCTCGAAAGAAGGCCGAGGCCGCCCATTCTGAGCCCACCTTGATTAAAACTTTCATACCCGTTACTGAAGAAATGGCTCAGGTTGCTGTGGTTGAAGCGGGGAAAGAAGTTGAACAATAGGTCATTGACGAACGATTGATTCCGGAGGAGCAGGGCATAAAACGTAGTGCCGAGAGAGAGGTTGGGTCGGAGATTAGCCCTGCTTTCAAACGGCCTCGTTTAGAAGAGTCGGACATGGTTGCTCCTTTTATTGTTCGGCCATAGGTCAGAGATACGCCGATCTCTTCTGACGCTTCAGCCATTGAGGATCCAGCCGTGGCGTTAAGCTTGGCGGCTTCAATTTCCCTGTCGGCTGACAACGCAGCCTTTCGCGCCGTGCCGGATGTTATGGCCGTAGCCCTATTTGCGCAGTCGGCACTCCTGGTAAGTGACCGTCTTAAATTCTCTTGAATTTGATTTCATTAAGGTATCTGACGACCCCAACTTGTTTTACAGACGGTTGGCAGGATCGCGGACCTAGGCCGCCACCTACATGATGCCCTTGGCAGGATTGATCGTTTTCAAACGGAGGCGGATGGTCAAAAGAGTAGGGCCGAGTTTGAAGTGATGAGAGCCGCAATAGAGAGTGCGCGAGCTGAAGCAGAGAAGGAGAGGGCTCGCACAGCTGAACAGCTCCGTTCTGACGCCGAGAGTAGGTAAAATGTGAGCGAAGAATCGCTCAAGTTAGCCAAGGAGGCGATTGCCGAGGTTCAGTTAGGGGAGCTCAAGGCGGCCAAGGAAAAAATCGATTCTGAGGTTTCTGTGGCATTTGAGGCAGGAAAAAACACTGCCTACACGGAATATGTAGATGAAGTCCCCAAATTCAAGAATCGGGGGTTCAAAGATGGGTGGCTCAAAGCCCTTGCTGCTGCTGGAGTTACATTGGCCTTGCCAATTCCCTACGAGCAAGTGGACGTTGAGCCACTTGAATCTGACCCTGAGGATTAATCTGGGAGACATTTCAATTTTATTAAGTATTTTTCATTCCGATGTAAGTTTTTGTTCGGTACACTTTTGTTGGTTCAGGGTAGTTTTCATGTATAAATTGGTTACTATTTGCGCTCAATTTATTAATGAAAATTTCCTTGTTATTTCACCAGCACTAGTACACAGTTTGTGAAGTTATGTTAATGAAGAATGTTTTTCCTTTCACTACTTTGGATAAAATCATTGCTGTGTTTGAGTTTTCAAAGATTGAATATCTTATGATAATATTGATTTATCATTCATATGTCGAGTATTGTGGGCGTTCAAGCCGAATATGTTGGTGAAATTGAAGTTTGAAGAGTCGATTCATGAGCCGGCTGGGGCAGTAGAGCCGAATAGATTGATGAATCTGCCCTTGCCCCAGGCGGTGCATGATCATTCGGGCACCGGATGAGACGACCTTAAGAAGTTTGAAGAGTCGATTCGTGAGCCGGTTGGGGCACTTGAGCTTAATAGATTGATGAATCTGCCCTTGCCCTAGGCGATGCATGATCATTCAGGCGTCGGATGAGACGAGCTTAAGAATTTTGAAGAATCGATTCGTGAGCCGTCTGGGGCACTTGAGCCGAATATGTTGGTGAATATGCCCTTGGCCCAGTTGGTTCATGATCGTTCGGGTGCCGAATGAGACGACCTTAAGAATTTTGAAGAATCGATTCGTGAGCCATCTAGGGCACTTGAGCCGAATAGATTGATGAATCTACCCTTGCCCTAGGCGGTGCATGATCATTCGGGCGTCGGATGAGACGACCTTAAGAATTTTGAAGAATCGATTCATGAGCCGGTTGGGGCAGTTGAGCCGAATAGATTGATGAATCTGCCCTTGCCCTAGTTGGTTCATGATCATTCGGGCGCCGGATGAGACGACCTTAAGAATTTTGAAGAATCGATTCGTGAGCCGGCTGGGGCAATTGAGCCGAATAGATTGATGAATCTGCCCTTGCCCCAGGCAGTGCATGATCATTCGGGCGCCGGATGAGACGACCTTAAGAATTTTGAAGAATCGATTCGTGAGCTGGCTGGGGCAGTTGAGCCGAATAGATTGATGAATTTGCCCTTGCCCTAGGCAGTGCATGATCATTCGGGCACTGGATGAGATGACCTTAAGAAGTTTGAAGAGTCGATTCATGAGCCAGTTGGGGTAGTTGAGCCGAATAGATTGATGAATCTCCCCTTGCCCCAGGTGGTGCATGATCATTCGGGCACCGGATGAGACGAGCTTAAGAATTTTGAAGAATCGATTCGTGAGCCGTCTGGGGCACTTGAGCTGAATATGTTGGTGAATCTGCCCTTGGCCCAGTTTGTTCATGATCCTTCGGGCGTCGGATGAGACGACGTTAAGAATTTTGAAGAATTGATTCGTGAGCCGTCTGGGGAACTTGAGCCGAATAGATTGATGAATCTGCCCTTGCCCTAGGCAGTGCATCATCATTGACCTTGAGAATTTTGAAGAATCGATTTCGGAGCCGTCTGGGGCAGTTGAGCCGAATATGTTGGTGAATCTGCCCTTGGCCTAGCTGGTTCATGATCGTTCAGGCACCGGATGAGACGACCTTAAGAATTTTGAACAATCGATTCGTGAGCCGTCTGGGGCACTTGAGCCGAATAAATTGATGAATTTGCCCTTGTCCTAGGTGGTGCATGATCATTCGGGTGTCGGATGGGACGACTTTAAGAATTTTGAAGAATCGATTCAGGAGCCGTCTGGGGCAGTTGAGCCGAATATGTTGGTGAATCTGCCCTTGGCCTAGTTGGTTCATGATCATTCGGACGCCGGATGAGACGACCTTAAGAATTTTAAAGAATCGATTCGTGAGCCGTCTGGGGCACTTGAGCCGAATAGATTGATGAATCTACCCTTGCCCTAGGCGGTGCATGATCATTCCGGTGCCAGATGGGACGACCTTGAGAATTTTGAAGAATCGATTCAGGAGCCGTCTGGGGTAGTTAAGCCGAATATGTTAGTGAATCTGCCCTTGGCCCAGTTGGTTCATGATTGTTCGGGTGCCGGATGAGACGGCCTTAAGAATTTTGAAGAATCGATTCGTGAGCCGTTTGGGGGCACTTGAGCCGAATAGATTGATGAATTTTCCTTTGCCCTAGGCGGTGCATGATCATTTAGGCGCCAGATGGGACGACCTTGAGAATTTTGAAGAATCGATTCAGGAGCTGTCTGGGGCAGTTGAGCTGAATATGTTGGTGAATCTGCCCTTGGCCCAGTTGGTTCATGATCGATCGGGCGTCGGATGAGACGACCTTAAGAATTTTGAAGAATCGATTCGTGAGCTGTCTGGGGCACTTGAGCCGAATAGATTGATGAATCTGCCCTTGCCCTAGGCGGTGCATGATCATTCGGGCGCCGGATGGGACGACCTTGAGAATTTTGAAGAATCGATTCAAGAGCCGTCTGGGACAGTTGAGCCGAATATGTTGGTGAATCTGCCCTTGGCCCAGTTGGTTCATGATCGTTCGGGTGCCGGATGAGACGACCTTAAGAATTTTGAAGAATCGATTCGTGAGCCATCTGGGGCACTTGAGCCGAATAAATTGATGAATTTGCCCTTGCCCTAGGCGGTGCATGATCATTCAGGCGCCGGATGGGACGACCTTGAGAATTTTGAAGAATCGATTCAGGAGCCGTCTGGGGCAGTTGAGCCGAATATGTTGGTGAATCTAGCCTTGGCCCAGTTAGTTCATGATCGTTCGGGCGCCGGATGAGATGACCTTAAGAATTTTGAAGAATCGATTCGTGAGCCGGCTGGGGCACTTGAGCCGAATAGATTGATGAATCTGCCCTTGTCCTAGGCAGTGCATGATCATTCGGGCGTCGGATGGGACGACCTTGAGAATTTTGAAGAATCGATTCAGGAGCTGTCTGGGGCAGTTGAGCCGAATATGTTGGTGAATCTGCCCTTGGCCCAATTGGTTCATGATCGTTCAGGCGCCGGATGAGATGACCTTAAGAATTTTGAAGAATCGATTCATGAGCCGTCTAGGGCACTTGAGCTGAATAGATTGATGAATCTGCCCTTGCCCCAGTTGGTTCATGATCGTTCGGGCGCCGGATGGGACGACCTTGAGAATTTTGAAGAATCGATTCATGAGCCGTCAGGGGCAGTTGAGCCGAATATGTTGGTGAATCTACCCTTGCCCCAGTTGGTTTATGATCGTTCAGGCGCCGGATGATTGAGGTTTTCTCAATTAATGAGATTTCCTCGAAGGCGCTGTCTCTGTAAAGGATAAATAAACAAAGGTATAACCTTTATGAGCTTAGTAAACAGCTGACTCCAGCTCTTGGAGGAAGATTTATCGTGTGAATGTCGAACAAACTCTTTTTTAACAACAGAGGGGAAGGGAGGATGCTAGCTGAGCTGGGTGGAGACATGAATCGAGGTGGTGAACCTTCGCGCACAGGAAGTAGGAGTTCTAGGGATCGAGAGAGGCGTCAGTCTCCTCGACGTTGAAGCAAGTCACCTAGGCGGGACAAGCAATCGCAGCGCAGATCTCCGCAACCCCGAGTCGAGAGGGGATCTGACGCGAAATCGTGCCCATTAAGCTTTGCGGTATTTGTGGGGAATAGACCCATGACAGAGGCGAACTCGATCGTTCGAGACCCAAATGTAGCGGTCGAGTTTGCTCGACAAATTTTTCCTCCTGAGGTTTAGTAGTCAATGGTAGGTCGACAGGACTATGACGTATTTTGCGAGGGCGTTCATGGGGTGGTGAAGGGTCTTTACACTACCTATGAAATTGGCATGCGGCTGCGCGCTGCCCGTCGAGAATTGGAGAAGAAGGTGGAACATATTCGAAGTTTGGAGGCTCGCGCGGAGGCGGCTGAGCGTGAGTTAAGGAAGGCCAGGGCTATTCAGGCACAACCCGCCGGGTAGGGAAACCCAATTGTGGAGGAAAGGGTTACCAGTCGGCTCATCAGTACCGCACTCGCCGATCGTGAGACGGTGAGTATGTTTGCAATAGAGTCTGCGAAGGGGAGGGCCTATGAAAAAGGTTTTCATGAAGGCCGAAAAGTTGGAATCGAAAAGACCAAGAGAAGCTTGCTGAAGAGGTTTGCCGATGTGAAAATCGTGGATTTAGGCACGGTTGGATCAAGGCATCTCAAGCTGCAGAAGCTCTTCGAGTGTCGGGCATTGATTCAGCATCGCCACTCTACCACAGCGAACATTTTTCGTTTTCCGCTTTTGAAGTCGAGAAAAGTGAGGATGAGGGTGACGCCGTATAAGAATACGCATTGTAAGGTTGAAACACAATAAAAACTATGTAATTTATTGTTTGAATGAATAAAAACGTTCTATTATAGATATTTCGTCGTAGTTCGTATTCGGCATATACGTGTTTCGTTTTATTACATGGATGTTTGAATGAATGTAAAAACATTGATCGTGTAGTGATACGCCGGCTTATAGGCGGGGTCGGCCCAATCGTGATGGCAGTTTATTCTTGAATGTGGCCACTGTAATTTCAAGAGGCCAAAAATCAGCACGTGAAGTGGCTGTGGCAAATTCCAGTCGGCGTGGGGTCTAAATGCTTGGCCGGTTGGATTGATAACGCTGCCCCTGTCCCAGTCAGTGCATGTGTTCCAAAAAGCCGTTTGGATACCTAGGCCGTGGTGAATGTCAATCGACGTTCGTCTCTTGGGGTTTTGGCGTTAATAAAATTGCCTCGGGGTCACTGCCATCATTTAAAAGTAAATGCAATGGACTCTTCGTGCCAGTGACCTCATTAATATGACGCCATTTTTTGCGTGGGGTTATATAATATTGTGGATGTAAAACAGAGTTTCTTTAATCAGCCAAACTCGGACTTTGGCCGAGCTTGATGCCGCAATGGATCGCAGCGGAGAATTCTTCGGTGTGGAAGGTAGGTTGTCAAAAAAGAAACGGGAGGCGCGTCAGCCTCCAAGTCGTCGAAGCAGATCGCCCCGAAAGGAGACACAACGACCGTTGCCCTTAACCTTCCTTGTCTTGGATCTTGGCCTTGACATTGTCGATGGTGTTAGAGGGAGGTCCAGAGATACGCTAATTCGGGCATGGTTGGATCAAGGCATTTTGGGCCGCGGAGGCTTTCTAAACGACGTGCATTGATTTGAGCCTCCGCTGTATCAACGTGATTAAATCCCCTTTTCGCCTTAGAAGTTAAAGATAGATATTGTAATGTTCGAACGCGGATTGCATCTATATAACAACTGTTTGATCAAATAAAAAGTTTTATTTCAAACATTTGCGTCTTACTCTGGATTTTTTATATGCTTAGTTAAGCATCTTATTTCGAATGTTGGCATGTTTCGTTTCGCTTTGTTTTGTTCGTGCTGAAGGGCGCTCCGAATTCAGAGGTATGATTTGCCCTGGGGTGTTATGCGTCAGAGGCGCTGCGAATTCGGAGTCTTAATCGGCCCAAAGACATCTTGCGCCGATGGGGCTCCGTAACTGGCGTTTTGATGCGGAGACTTTAATCGGCCCTAAGGTGTCATGCACCAAAGGGGGCTCCGAATCCAGAGACTTAGTTTGGCCTATCGTGATATCCACGAAGGGCGCTCCGAATCCAGAGTCTTAGTTTGGCCAATCGTGATATCCATGAAGGGCGCTCTGAATCCGGAGTCTTAGTCGGCCCTAAGGTGTCATGCACCAAAGGGGGCTTCGAATCCGGAGACTTTAATTGGCCCTAAGGCGTCATGCACCAAAGGGGGCTCCAAATCCGGAGACTTTAATCGGCCCTAAGGCGTCATGCACCAAAGGGGGCTCCGAATCCGGAGACTTTAATCGGCCCTAAGGTGTCATGCACCAATAGGGGCTCCGAATCCGGAGACTTAGTTTGGCCAATTGTGATGTCCACGAAGGGCGCTCCGAATCCGGAGTCTTAGTTTGGCCAATCGTGATATCCATGAAGGGTGCTCCGAATCCGGAGTCTTAGTCGGCCCTAAGGTGTCATGCACCAAAGGGGGCTCCGAATCCGAAGACTTTAATCGGCCCTAAGGTGTCATGCGCCAAAGGGGGCTTTGAATCCAGAGACTTAGTTTGGCCAATCGTGATATCTACGAAAGGTGCTCCGAAGGCCAATCGTGATATCCACGAAGGGTGCTCCGAATCCGGAGACTTAGTTTGGCCAATCGTGATATCCACGAAGGGCGCTCCGAATCCAGAGACTTTAATCGGCCCTAATGTGTCATGCACCTAAAGGGGCTTTAAATCGGCGATATGACGAGCGCTACAATGGGAGTTGGGAAATGAGTTTGAGCGAGGAAGAGAAATGATTTACATTGCAGAAGAGAAATGTATACAAGTATCAAAGCCCACAGGTCGGGTCAGTGATAAGGTTTTCATAAAATCTCTGGTTGTGCCGATTGTGGGGAGCCACAGATTTCTTCAACGTCGTGGGCTGTCAGAAAGCGCACAAGCTGATGATAAGTGCTCGGAACGGCCTTCATAATATGTAACCAAGTTCGACCCATAATGATGTTATACGGCGAAGGGAGCTTTACGACCAGGAATTCTACTTCGACCGTTCTGGAGCTCGCTCGAACAGGTAGTGTGATCTTTCCTAACGGGTACTCAGGGTTCGTGTTAAAGCCGAACAATGGGTGAGGAGCCGGAGACAGATCTGACTTGTTGAAGCCGAGTTTGATGAAAGTCTTGTGATACATAACCTCTGAAGTACTCCCTAGGTCTATGAGAATGCGTTCAATGGTGAACCGATTTACGCATAATCTGATGACCAACGGATCGACGTGGGAGGCTGTTGCGCCGCTAAGATCGGAGTCATTGAAAGTGATTGTCGGAGCTTCCCTGGGCCATTCGGTCGGAATATGTTACTTTTGGGGGATTGGATGCGATTGGGTTACGTGCACAGTTGGGGGCGCTGGCAGGCTGTAGATTATATGGATTACGCCAAGTGGGGGTGAGTCCTGCCTCAACGCTAGAGCCTTGATTGGCTTGCCGTTTCTCACTTACTGCTGCAGTCGGCCGTCTTGCACCAGTTCTTCTACGTGATCCTTTAATACATAACAATTCTCAGTCTCGTGGCCGTGATCTTTGTGATACTCGCACCGCCTATCCCTTCTTCGCGTGTCGGGAGGTCTACTATCTTCGACGGCCATTTGAAGAATGGAAGGTGTTGGACCTTGGTCATTATCGCAGTGATTGGTTTGGACAATTCTGTGTACTTCTTGTCAGCACGCCTCGAGCACCTGCTGTCGACTTGCAGTTGTTCATTCGTCGGGTGGGAGCATTGATCGCTTGGTCGGTGAGAGTCCCGACTTTTATCTCTTTTAGCGCGTTGCCGTGGTTCAGGGCTCGGAGGTGGCACGGAACTTATTGGTTGAGCAATTTCAGGGAGTGTTGTTTTATTGGACGTTTGTCCGGCTTTAATTCTCAAGGCATCGTCTTCGACTTTGCAATACTCCTCAACTTTCTTCATCAACGCCCAGACTGTTTTGGGGGGTCTTCTGGTCAGGGAATTGCGAGCGTCATCAACGAGATTGAAGCACTTCCAATAGCGCGTTGAGTATGCTCTGAGCGTTTCTCCTGACTGGATCTACATAGCCCAAAGAGAGTCAGCCTGTTTCGGTTGTACCTCGTTGGTGATGAACCTGGCCCTGAAGGATTTCTGTAATTGATGGAAGCTTTTGATCGAAGCCGGCTCCAGCTTGTAATACCACCTAACAGCTAATGGCCCCAGGCTGCTGGGGAATATTCGGCACATGAGGGCTTCGTTGTCCGCATGCAATGTCATGGCCTGCTTGTAGTGACGGATATGATCAGTGGAGTTTGATTTTCCGTCGTAAAAAGTGAATGACGGAGCTTTGAACTTCTTGGGTAGGGCCGCCCTTGCAATCCGTCGGACAAAATGATCGTGCTGGTCCTCTTCGTCTGAACTATTTCTTCTACGATTGCTCCTTGTATGTAGACTTTTTTCGGAGGAGCTGGAAGTGTCGGATCGTCTCTTCTTGTTGAGCTCCGTGGGTAATGAGTTGGAGTCGCTGTCGGTATCCTTTGGTCAGGCTCGAGGTCGTTGTCCACCTGCCCTCGGAGGTCATTCGGGATTTTGGCGCACGGCTTCTCTGGATTTTGCTACTTCCAAGGCCAAATCTTGACGGAGACGTTCATTTTCAGCGATCATGTTCTTCAGCCTTTGTTCATTCTGCTTTGCTTGTTCCATGATCGCTTGCATTATCTCTTGCGCTGAAGTCGTTGGTGAGTCAAAGTTCAAGGCGCGTCTTGCAGCAATGGTTTCCTTTCTGAGCATATTTGCTGGAGTGAGGTCATCCCTCTGTGTGGTCTCGTCACTGGTTATCGGAGGATCTTCAGTCACGCCTGCCATGGATGTATTTGAGTATTCCCACAGACGGTGCCAATTGTGGAGAAGTGGTTTGGAAATACTCTTCTGATCCTGGGAGACACTAGTGGTCCTCAGCTAGTCACCTGAAAAGATATAAACACTCCGGTTGGGGGTGCCGGAATTAGCACTCCGACGGGCAAGTCAGTTCAGACACTCAGGATAGCTTGCTTACTAAGTTAAGTGAAGTGATTCTTACATACCTTTCTCGATCCATTGTTCCTGTATTTATACCTGTTCCTTTTGATCCTCGGGGCCAGAGCCTACTTTTTAATCATTATCCTTTCTCTTATTCGGCTCTAAGGATCTATACTAATTCAGCACATATATTATATTCGGCTTCCCATTCTCGTAGGATACAGCCGATTAATCATCAGTCTTCTAAGGTACGCACCTTCTGATTTTGCCATTATTCGGCTTCCACAAAAACAATGCAATCAACTCAAACAAGTGGTGTCAAAAGGCCTAAAACACTAAGCTTATGATGATACTTACACTAGAAGCATGTAAAACAGGACTCAAATGCAACAACCAGCCAAAAACAGAGACAAAATAGTCCAAAACAGAGGTTAAAACATGCTGGAATTAAGCTATAAAAGGCTAGAAAATTAAGCTAACACATAGAGTAATCTAGGCTAGCAAACAAGGCACAAGGAGGGGAGGCTAACCCCTCCAAATTTAGACTTCAAAACATGATTTTCACCATTGAAAATACTTTGAAATTCAGTGTTTAAAAGCCCCAAAAAAGATGGTTTGAAAGTGGGAAACAAAGGTGGAAAGGCTTTACAAACAAGGAAGAAACAAGGGTAGACCCCCCTTACTTTTAAATGGCCTATAACCACCAATTTCAGCCCATGAAAACATAGTTTTTATAGTCTAAAAACAACCCAAAATTAGTGGGAAAACAAAAGAAAAACAAGTATGTAAAAAGGCAAGTGTTATACCTCTTGAAGCAAGGTAAAAAGGCAAGTGTTATACCTCTTGAAGCAAAGATCAATTCTAGGCAACAATTCAAGCCAAAACTAACTTCAAGAGCTCTAATAAGGCCTCAAAGAACCTCAGTCCAAAGGTGATCAACTTTGATTTAGGAGGTGTAGGCAAAAATGTCGTGTATGTAGGCTAATGTGCACAAACTTACAATAGAGAGAGAAATATATAGAGAGAGAGAGAGAGAGAGAGAGAGAGAGATGATTTTTGCTCCAAAAATTCTAACCCTTAAAAATGGGGGATGAGACCCCCTATATATAGAAAAACATGCATTTGGCTGAGATATATCCCTCCATACACGTGTAGGAAAATACAGCCAATTGTGTCAACAGCTGGCACAACTGCCAACAAAATATCTCAAAAAAGACACTGATGGCTAGCAAGCCACTAGTATGGCAGGCAGGCCACTGGGATGGTTGGAAAAGTACAATTGGTGGCCAGCAGCTTCAAACAGTGGTCGGCTAGCCACCAGGGGTTGTAGACTTGAAGTTTTTGGTCCAAAACAAGGCATAGAATGGACAGGATTCAAAGGCTCAAAGACAGGGCATTCCACCGAGGACTTCGGGCATTAAAACGAGCACATACAGTCATAATCATCGAGTGCACAAGCGATGACGTCTAAGTCTTGATGACGCTTAAAAATTGAGTGTTGTAGACACCCCTTTTTTGACAGCCCTTAAGACTTGGGCGCTTGATCCCGAACACCCGATGATGAAAGTTACACTATGCAACCTTTTGAATTCTTGGCGAAGAAATTCGGATTTAAGCTCTAATCCCAAACCATGCACCACATTTTGGCCAAACTTTTTTAGCCCTTAAAACCTTCTTTTCAAAATATTTTTCCAAATGCTTCTACGAAGTCCGAGGCTCACATTTCGTTTAAAACATTGCACTTTTTGATAAACCGAGTAAAGACAAAGTGGAAATAAATGAAAGAGAGGTGAACTCTTTGAAAAATCTTTAAAATCTTCTTATTTATATGTTTGGATTTGAAGAAAATTGGAGGAGAGGGAAGAAAACTAGTTTAGGAATGGTTGAGCGTGAAACCGTTGAGAGAGAAACTGAGCAGTTTTCAGAAACTAGAGTTATCTCTTTACAGACTTAGAATTTAGTTGTGAGGCCACCACCATTGGAAAGTATACTTCTGGGGCTTCACTTTGGACCCAAGAATCTCCAAAAACCAAGTTCGGATGGTGGAGATATGGCTGTTGGAAGGTGGGCATCAATCTAGTTAAGATAGAAATGAGCAACCTTTACTAAAATAGGCATATCCCTTTCCAAGCTAAGAATTTAGATGTGAGGATGACACCATTGGAAAGTAGACTTCCAGGTCTTCAATTTACACTCAA